>NC_087273.1:23501413-23827524 GCF_015220805.1 Pogoniulus pusillus
AACCCAGCACAGAGTGTTGCCATCCAAGCCACGGGATGATAGCTTAGCCAGCAGTTTGCTGTGGGGGACAGTGTCCAAGGCCTTGCTGAAGTCCAGATAGACCACATCCACAGGCCTCCCCACATCCACCAAGCGGGTCACCTGATCATAGAAGGAGATCAGGTTGGAGAGGCAGGATCTGACCTTCCTAAACCCATGCTGGCTGGACCTGAGCCCTTTGCAATCCCTCAGGTGTGCTCTTATCACCCCCAAGATAACCTGCTCCATCAGTTTCCCTGGCACTGAGGTCAGGCTGACAGGTCTGTAGTTCCCAGGTTCCTCCATCCGACACTTCTTGTGGATGGGGACCACGTTGGCCATTTTCCAGTCTCCTGGGACCTCTCCGGTGAGCCAGGACTGCTGGAAAATGATGGAGAGCGGCTTGGCCAGCTCAGCTGCCAGCTCTCACAGCACCCTGGGATGGATCCCATCTGGTCCCATGGACTTGTGGGTGTCCAGATGGCTCAGCAGGTCCTGAACTAATTCCTCATGAATTTCCAGGGCAACACACCGCTCCCCGACCCCATCCCCCAGTTCAAGAGGCCACTTGCCCTGAACTCCTCCCTCCTTGCTGTTGAAAACTGAGGCGAAGAAGGCATTCAGGACCTCAGCCTTTTCTTCGTCATCAGTTATAGTGTTCCCCTCCTGGTTCAGTAAGGAGTGGAGGCTCTTCCTGCCCTTCTTTTTAGAATTGATAAAGTTATAAAAGTGCTTTTTATTGTCTTTCATGGAAGTGGCCAGCCTAAGTTCTAACTGGGCCTTAGCCTCTCTAATTTTTCTCCTACATAGTCTGGCTACCTCCTTAAACACATCAGGAGAAGCCTTCCCCTCCTTCCAGAGGTGATACACCCTCTTTTTTTCCCCCAATTTCTTCAGGAGCTGTTTACTCATCCAGGCTGGTCGCCTTCCCTGCTGGCTCATCTTTCGGCACATGGGAACTGCCAGTTCCTGTGCCTTCAAGAGCTCCTGTTTAAAGTAGGTCCAACCATCCTGGACCCCTTTGTTCTTAAGGATTGCTGCCCAGGGGACATTGGAAATAAGTTTCTTAAGCAAATTGAAGTTTGCCCTCCGAAAGTCCAAGGTGTAGGTTTTGTTGTAGTGCCTCCCTACCTCCCTGTATATTGAAAACTCCACTAACTCATGATCACTACACCCCAGGCAGCCTCCCACTATCACATCTCCTACCAGCCCTTCTCTGTTGGACAGTAGCAGGTCAAGCTGAGCTTGACCCCTAGTAGGCTCGCTTAACAGTTGGGTCATGAAGCTGTCCTCCATGCACTCAAGAAATCTCCTGGACTGCCTCCTCTCTGCTGAATTAAGTTCCCAGCAGATATCTGGCAGGCTGAAGTCACCCACAAGGACAAGATCTGATCTTGAGACAGCCTCCAGCTGTTTGTAAAATATCTCATCTGTTTCCTCATCCTGGTTGGGTGGTCTATAACAGACTCCAACCAGGATGTCAGATTTGTTAGTCCTCCCTCTGATTTTAACCCACAAGCTCTCAATCCCTTTGTCCTTCGCTTCAAGCTCAGTGGCATGGAGTGACTCCCTAATATACAGGGCCACCCCTCCTCCTCTTCTCCCTTGCCTATCTCTCCTGAAGAGGCTGTATCCCCCCAGTATAGCAGCCCAGTCATGCCTGTCATCCCACCAAGTTTCTGAAATGGCAACTATATCATAGTCACCCTGGTGGACCAGGACTTCCAGTTCCTCCTGCTTGTTACCCAATCTGCGTGCATTGGTGTAGATGAACTTCAGCTGGGCTCTCGATTCCCCAATTGTCCCTAGCTTCCTTCCCACTCTCTCCTTCTCAGAGAGAGTAATTGCCTCACCCACCCCCTTCAGACCTAGTTTAAAGCCCGCCTAATGAGCCCTGCCAATTCCGGTGCCAGGACTCTCCTGCCCCTCCTAGACAACTGCACCCCATCACGATCAAGCAGGTCTGGCGCAGTAAAAGTTCCCCCGTGGTCAGAGAACCCAAAATGCCACCACTGGCACCATCCCTTGAGTCATTTGTTGATATCATAGGTTCTGCTGTTCCTCTCTGTGAACTCTCTTGCCACAGAGGGAACTGAGCAGAACACCACCTGTGCTCCCGCTCCCTCTATCAATTTCCCTAGGGCCTTAAATTCCTTTTTAATTACCCTGGTCCCCCTCTTTTCAATTTCATCGCTGCCAGCCTGTATTACCAGCAAGGGGTAATAATCAGAGGGCTGGATTAGGTTAGGGATTCTCCTGGTGATGTCCGTAACCTGGGCACCAGGAAGGGAGCAGACCTCCCTGTGAGACGGGCTGGGACGACAGATGGGTCCCTCTGTCCCCCTCAAGACTGAGTCCCCAACAACTATAACCCTTCTCTTTTTTTTGTTTTTTGTGGAGCTAGTCACCACAGTTGGTGGGGACTGCTCCACCCTAGGCATCATCACAGTTGGATGCTCCTCAGCGCTCTCATCCTCTGTGCCCTCTGCATGCAGGGCCTCATACTTGTTGTGCAAGGGCAGAGGAAGAGGAGGAGAGGGCCGGGGTGGATTTCCCTTACTACCCCTGACAGGGATCTGTACCCATCCCTCACTGTTTCCAGGGGCACTTTCCTTAGCAGGGGCGATCTTCAGGGCCTGCTCCCACAGATCCAGCTCCCTTTCGTTCTCCCTTATTGACCTGAGCCTGGATACTTCGTCCTTCAGCTCGGCCACTTCATCTTTCAATTCTGCCACCAAGGTGAGAAGGAAGTTCACCTGCTCACACCTGGTGCAGTTGTTCTCCCCTTCCCCATTTACAGCAAGTGAGAGGCTCCAGTATCTTTTTATCATGCATGTCCCATGCATAGAAGCTTAGTATTGTAATAAAATAAGTAGAAATACACAATGATTCATGTTATTAGTTGTCAGGTGTCCCCACTGGCCACACTTTAAAATCATAATACAAGATCTTTGAATGGAATCACAGAATAACATTACAGGTTGGAAGGGACTACCAGAGATCATCGAGTCCAAACTCCCTGTCAAAGCAGGATCCCTAGGGTAGTCCCTACAGGAATGCATCCAGATGGATTTTGAAAGTCTTCAGAAAAGGAGACTCCACAACCTCTCTGGATAGAAGTCAACCGAAGAACTGAAGAAGTTCTGACTTTATTTACAAGTAGGCAATGTCTATGATGTCTGCTGACTGCTGACTCTTCAGCTGATGGTGTGCATAGCAGAACATTTGTATATAAATATTTTCCAAGACAGAGGCAATAAGGTTGGATATGCTGTGCTAGGAAACGTGAAAATAACAACAGCTGCTGAAAATATTTAACTGGAAGTGGAATTACTTGGCACTTTTCAGGTCTTGCTACTCAGGTCTTGCTACTCTTATGCATGCTGGTGCTGGATGGAGTGATTTGCTTTCACTGCATGGATAGTGTACTAGTTTGTATAGGCAAGACTCTACAATGGTGTTCATTTGTCATGTGTATCTGGAGACATGACCATGTGTCTACATCCAGTAATTCCAGGTGAGGAGATTGATGAATTGGGCAGTTAGGCTGCCTGAGCAATTCCTGTTACCAGCTGCTTTTGCCACAGATTTTAAATAATATACTGTTGGGCCTTGTCTCAGCAGAATATTATGTATATGATCATGTGAGTCTTACGTGACACATAGCTTCCTCTACAGAGGGACTACCAACAAAGCATGCAGCACTAGGTCAAGCAGTAATGGTTTTAAACTAGAGAAGAGTAGATTTAGATAGATTAGGCCTCAGGAAAAAGTTCTTTTCTATAAGGGCAATGGAACACTAACACATTGCCCAGAGAGATGGTGGAGGCCTTGAGTGGAGACATTCAAGATCAGGTTTGATGGGTCTCTGAGCAACCTGCTCTAGTTGGAGAAGTCTCTACTTGCTGTGGGAGTGTTGGGCTAGATAACCTTAAAAGGTCCTTTCCAACCCAATGTGTTTTATGATTATATGATTCTTGGGAGTCCGTTGTCATCTTTGGTTGCTGAAAGGAGGAACATGCTACAAAGCTTTGTCTTGTAATACAAAGGCTTTTTTTCTCTTTAAAAGAAAATAAATAAATAAACAAAAGATTATCTCAGAAAATACATTCTACATTCTAGATGTAGATGAGGCTGTCTTCACATCACTTAAAGGCAAATATGCTTAAACAGTCTTGCATTTACTTCAGTATAGTTGGAATCATAGGATAGACGTTTAACTGTACTCTACAGATCATTCTGTGTATGCACAACAGCCTGTTCAGGTTTCCAATAAACTTTTCAAATAATTTCAACAGGTGCTAAATCGTGATAATTAACTGATTTAGGAAAAGTATCACATTTTTCCTTTATGTGTAATTACAAAAGTCCTTATCATAGAGGAACCAGAGAGGGGACTTTCTGATTCCATCTTTATTTTGAAAAGGCTTACTGTAACTAATCTATCCAAGAAATACACTTGTAGATAATGCAGTGTATTACTGAATTATGTGTCAAAAGTAATTTGTGGCAGAAGAATGAGGGAAAAAAATGCAAAAAAAAAGAAAAGGCATCTTCATTTTCATTAAAAATTTGAATGTGGCAAGCATGTAGAATCATGTCCTATTTCATATTCCCCTATATCATTGTAATGGGTTACTACATGGTTTTAACATGATCCACCTCACTCCCTACTCCCTCTCTCTGCACTGGAGGAAGGTAAAAGGGGAAGTGGAGAGTTTTAGATGAATGACACAAAATTCTACTGCAGACATATCAGATTACACCAAAAGATAAAAGGAAAAGAAAAAACATACCAACAAACAAATACACACCCCCCCAAAAAAAAAAACAAACAACCTCTAAACCCAAAACCAACCAAAGAACAAAACAAAACAAAACAAAAAAACTAAGAAAAGGAAAACTACCATACAGGACAATGGCAAATGCAACTGCCTGAAATGCAACTGGAGGAGGAGAGAGCCTAGCCCCTATCACTTCCCACTTTTAACTACAATGACATCTCACAATTACAGCCACCACTACTCAGAATAGTGTAGGGATATATATGGGATGCAGCTCAAACCACTACAATAACCAGAACATTTTTTTAGGAGATGAGATTCTCAGATCAATTCAGACTACCAAGTTATCAGAAGCAGTCATACTGAGATTACTGTTTCTGGTGTTAATTATTAAAATAAGTGGAATAAATGCAAAGGATATGGGCATACAGGTGTGGAAATACTTTTAAATCTTCCATCAGTCAGAGTCTGAATGAAACTGAAGATATCTGAAAGAATGGGGAAATTTAAACTATTGACAGAAGTATTCATGGCAAGATCGGTGAAAAAATATTGATGAATACTGAAATTGTACATGTGAGCTCTCCATGCTTGGTGCAATTCTTTTGTATCATACTTACGTTGTGGAGGGCTCATAGGCCCAAAAATAGTCTTACACATGCCTTGCCTTGCCTGGACGTGTTTTTCTGCCTGCACCAGAGGCAAACACATAAGCGAACACAAAGGGGTATAACAGGCCTAGTGCCATGAAGTCTGGCCTGCCCAGGGCCCCTGATTGTGTAAACATGTCTGTGTAAGCCCATGCAACCAGCTACGTTTACCGGGTGCTAGGCCCATGCTAGCCCCATATTTGGGAGGTCCGGGCCTGTGGCTTTTGCCTATTATGGTAAGATTGGCTAACTGTCAACCTGATTGGTCATTCTAGTGTCCAAAGGGCCACTAATCTCAACCCACATTTGATAAATAGGGGCATACAGGTAAACAGCGTGCTCCCTCGCTTGCTCGCTTAGACTTATCAGCACTGCTTTTTGCTTATGCCTGCCTGCATGCCTGCTTGCTTTGCTGTTATTATGGAGACAAAATCTCCCATAGTCTCCAAGCCAGCTGTGCATACTTGCACGCCACTGTGGTGAGTTACTGTTATGGAGGGGGTTTCTCTATGTCTCCCTTGTTTGGGGAGGAGGCGAGAAATTAATTTGAGGTGGTATTAATTTTATATTAAAATATATTTATTAAAATTAATATTTACAAACTCTTGCCACCCCCAACCACTGTGTAATAAAATATAGTTCTAGTGCAAAGTTATGAAAACAATTAGGATATGATATATATAGGTCTCTTCCAACCTTGGTGATACTGTGTACTGTGATATACAGGGAATTGGTCAATAACTGGAAATTATCATCTATAGACAGAGAGAGAGATTTCCCTCAGGCTTAGTGCCACTTGCAAACTATGCTGTCTGCCCAGCAGGGGCTGAAAACTGTCTGCTCTGAGGCAGAGGCAACATATATTACAGAGGAATTAAAGCTTTACTTATGACTGTTGTTATTAATTATTAAACACCCTCCCGGGCTTGCGTCACAGCCTGTGCCCAGTATCCAGACTCTGTGGGGCTGGAATCCTCCCGGATGGAGGGAGGATGATTAATCTTCCCAGTCTCTGGGGTAAACAGGTTTCCTCTAACCTTTTGTCCTGGTGAAGTGATCTCTGCCTCGACGCTGCTTCTGGATATGGTGAGGCCAGGGATGATCAGCTGGCAGGATTCCAGGAACAGGAGGAGGTTGTCCGTGCAGCTTCTGGCACGGTCTTTCACAGCTAGCAGGCTGTGTGGGGGGGTTTGCAGACAGTTTAGAAGGTCTGCGTCCTGGCTTTCTTGCCAGACAAAGCTGGGAGTCTGAGCTCCATAGACAAATGCAAGGTAGCTGGCTGGTATGCACAGCTGGCTCTAGGCTTAGAAGGCTATCGGCTCCCCATATATATAAATGGGTGCAGGCTTGAATGTGCTCTGCTTCTAAGGTAAGCAGACAGGTTAACTGAATTGAAATCAATACACGAGGTCTAAGCCTCAGTGAGCATATAGGTGAGGGCCAGACTCTGTGTCTAGGCCTTGCAAGCAAGTCAGGCAGCAGGATGCTGCAATGTGGATCAGAAAGATGAGCTGCGCTGCAGGCAGGGTCAGAGAGGTGAATCTGAACAGCTGAGTCTGAACAGCTGAGTCTGAACACTCTGAACATGTGGTGCACCTTTGCACCCCTCTTTATAGACTGTGGGCCGAGATTCATGGCCCTTTGACCATCCAAAGTGACCAATCAGGTTGGCAGTAAGCCAAACTTTACCTTAATAGGTAGGAGTAGTTTGCCTGGACTCTCCCAAATATGGGGATCACATGGGCGGACCCCAGGGATACACGAGTTGGGGGGGTGTGTGTGCTACACAACCTGTTTACTACCATGGGTCCTGGCAGGAAGACATGTCCAGGCATGTAGAGGCATAGGGAGGCCTCTGTTTTCAGGCCTACAGCCCCTCCAGCACAGTTACCAGGATTAGATCCTGTATTGCCTGCCTTTACCTACAGAGCTCAGTCCCCCGTGCAGCCGTGTACCCTATTGCCGCCCACTGCCTTATTATTGCCTGGTAAGCTCTACTACCATCAAGTTACCAGGAAGCAGACCCTGAATTGTCTGCACACATGCAGCCTGCATGGCCAGCATTACATCGTACTCCTTCTGCACCTGAGGTCCTGCCTAAGAATCCCTGGACAGAGTATCCACAAGAAGCCAGGTGACAAGGGCAGAGATTGCATTCTTTGCCAGGAGAATAAGGTCAGAGACTGTCATTTCCCCAGAAGCCAGGAAGATTCTCCTTCCCCCTGAAGTCAGGAGGATTCCAGCCTCAAAGTCCGTGGGCAAAGACTCCCCTGAAGTTTGGACACTTGTATAGGCTGTGACGTAGCCCCGGAGGGTGATTGATAATTAATAAGAATTTGTAAACAAATGCTTTAATGCCTCTGTAATTTCTATTGCCTCATGCCCTAGAGCAGAAAGAGCTTCATCCCGCCCTACTGGGCAAGCAGCATATTGACCCCAAGCAGTATTTGCCGTGGGGAAACTCCTCTCTCTGTTTATTGTTTGAATGTTTGCTAGTTATTAACAAGTTACTGTTTGAGGTAATCCTAGAATGTCTTTCATAACCGTGTAGATCCTTTTAATATTAAAATTCAGTGACTGGGGGTGGCAAGAGTTCAGAATATTGAATTTAATAAATATACATTTTTATAGAATATCATCTTACACCAATTAATTTCTCCCCTCCACCACAATCGGCATAGGCAGCAGAATCCCCTCTGCGACAACTTACTCAACACATGCTTAAGTAAATTTTTGTAATAGTTAGCTGTGGGAATGCAAGAAAGAAAAAGAGCTGTGTAGAAAGTGAACAGCCTTGGTTCCCATGAGTTACAGGATGCCTCTTCCGTGGGAGGGAAGTAGAGGAAGAAATAATGGGCCAGGTGGCATGGAAAAACAGGAGATGAAAAGGAAGAGTCTGTTGAAAAAGCAAGGCTATGCATCATTTGTATTATGTTACCGCTCTGTCCGTATGATGCTATAAAAAGTAGCTCTGTCTGTAATGAAGGGGGATTCTGCTTTGCCCCAGTGAAGTCCAGCCACATTTCTCTACAGTTAGCATTTCTCTTAAAAGGAGCTTGACTTGGAGTCTAAGGGCACTCCATGCTAAACCAAAGGTTAATTGTCAGCCTGCCACATCAGCATGTGCCACAGAAACCACTGTGCAGACTGATTCGGATGGGCACTGCACAGCTTCAGATTATTCACAAAGTACCTAACAGATATCTGTGCAGGGTGAAAAGTGGTCAGGTGTCCTGAAGTTGATTTGATAGCTCTGTGGCTTGGAGAAGCTTGTCAATTGATCCCTTTCTTAGTTTCAGGTTATCTTTCTTTAACTGAACTATTCTGATGTTGACTTGCTTTTCAGAAAAAAACAATTTTAACAGGTGTAAGCCAACATGACCATAATGCTTGGCCATGAGATGAGCAATTGAAGTAAGTGAACTATAAAATATTCATAGCACATTATACTGTTGTAATTTTTTTGGCAGACTGATTGTTTCAGTCAGGCTAGGGGGACTGGCTGCCAATGATTGAGACTGGCATTCATAATAATAGGTCCTTCTGGTAGCAATGACAAAACCTAGAGGTCAAAGCACATAAAAGAAAAAAATAAATAAAATTACTCAGCTGTGACCCTACTATGCCAAGATACCTGCCAGATGATTCTGGCAGATATGGCTTTGCCCTGTGCAACACTACATTAAGTGAAAAGCTCTTCTTTTAAAATGAAATCCTCATAAGGAACTACTTGCAGAAAGATTATAAGGTTATGATAAAAGCTACTTCAGAGAACTCATTCTCACTAAACTTAGTTCAAATTGCATACACTCAAGCTAATATCCCTCAAGTTAATGTGGCTTGAAGGAGGAAAACCACTCTGTGAATTAATTCTATGGCAATACAGAATGGCTTTGTTATAAGCTGAGATGTTGTGTTTCTTGAGATGATTTCCACAGATTGGCCAGTCGACTCCAGTTTAAAGTGTCGCTGTCCTTAAATGAGAGTTGCTGAAGTTTCAATGGGTATGGAAACTGAATAACGAATCCACGTATTTTTTAATCATCTGGTGCTTTCAGATAAGTCAGCGACCAAAAAGACAGCTGCTAATAAACAGATTGGAGAATGTGAAAAATGTTGTGTTGAAACAACTAATGAAGTTCACTGGTTTTGAAAAGTACTGGATATGCTTTCTTCATGGAAGATCCTGGTACTTGACTCTGTTGGGAAAGAAACCACTTAACTTGTTTTCTAGGGTGTAACTATATTAAGGAGCTTGGCTTAAAGATCTCACAGCATTGTGCTGTCTGGACAAGAAGCGCTGAAGAGCTGTGAGGAAATCCACATGGCTCTCCTCAAGGGTCCTGTACAGTCTTCATGCAGTCCCCAGCCCCTGTCGCAGACAAAGAGAATTATTATCTCTGCCTGTTTCTGAAGACAAATCTTGGTAGGATAGTCTCAGTCAAGTTTGCATGTTTCTTCCTTTTGCTGAGGGTCTTTTTTTGCTAAGAAAGTGAGCAAACAGGACATAATTCTCTTACTGAAGCTTACAGGGGTTTTGCTCGAGTGAAAGTAAGAAGGCGGTTGTGCAGATAGCCTTGTGCTTATATATTAGATACAAGGGAAAGATATGCTTAAATAACAGAATGGCTGTCAGAAATGGCAAAAGAGAGTCAGGTGTGTGACACAAGGGAGAAACTAGCAAGCTAGTAAGCTATTACATATTGCTGTAAAATTACAAAACAAGGGCATTGCTGAGGCATTGAAGGACAGAATATTACTTTGCATTTCTTTTTCTGACAGTATTTGGTGGCTACTATAGAGGAGTAGTAGTTGTGGAATAGTTACATTCTCTTTAACAGTAATTTAAGAATTAACATAAATTGGAAAATACTTGCCTGCGGAGCTGGAATACTTCACCTGAATGCAGCTATTTCTCGAAATACCCAGAGACGCAGTGTATGATTCTCCTCAATAACCACTCAACATCTGACCATTAAAATCAACTTTACAAGCAGATTAAGGCCACTGCTTTATAAATTATATTTTAAATGGACACAAAAACGACAGAAGGGACCCTTTCTTGTTGAATATTCCAAGTTCAACTTAATCCAAGCCAGGCCAAATTTCCACATTGGTTCAGATCAAAGTTTCATAACCTTCTCTTTGTAATGACTAGATATTCTGGATATTTCGCATACAAGGTCAGAAAGTTAATTTCCTTCTTTCTGAAGTACTCGAGAGCTGTGTCTTTACTCAGGACAACATGGGAACCACAACTTGCTTTAATCAAAATAGCGATTCAATTGGTTGGATCCAATCCAACCCATAACAATACTTTATAAAACTGACACAGTTTTGTGTAAGTGTAGAAAACCTAAGATGAGGAGAAATACATCCAAAGATAAGCACTAAGGTCTGACAGTTTGTTGCTAGGTTTTGGGCTTTTTTGGATTGGGTTTTTTTGAGGTTTGGTTGACCGATTGATGGATTGCTTTGGGGAATGTCATTATTTGGAGCTCAAGGAGACCTTGTTTGTTTTGAAAAGATTATTTTCTTTCATCACAATATTTTTTATTTGGAAAATTCTAGTATATTGATGCAAAAGTTCATTGTACCAACACAGTGTATTCCCCATCCTATTTGGCTGCAATGTTGTTAGTTTTGGCAATGTGATATTAATATAACCCAGACCACTGCTTAAGCTACCTTAATAGGTACAACCATCAATTATATGCATAAGCACCTAACATGCTGATCTTAGATATTCACAGCTCAGCTTTCATCAGGACCAGTCAACAAAAGATAGATATTTCCACTTGCATCTTGTTTTGTTGAGAGTAGAATTTGAACTATGAAACGTTGCTTAATCTTTGGGTGATGATCCAGGTATATTCATCCCACTTTCAGTGTTTGAGATTATCTTTCTACTCTGCATTACCTGTGATATCCTTACAAGAATGAAAAATGGAAAAGAAATGAATTTCCCCCAATTTTGTCTTACTATTTGTAGCTATGGAGTTAGGACACCAGCAAAGACTTCACAAAGACTTCATTGCTGGGTAATTCTTCTGGTTGGTGCTTAGTTAGGCAGTGTAATATCATCAGTGTTAGACCCTTGTTTTAGAGGATAAAAAATGTATTTTGCTTGATGAGTTATACAAAATCATCTACTATTTTTTTGGCACTGTTATGGTAACCAATTTCACAGATTTCCATCCTCAGTGCATAGGAAATTCCATCTGAATGCCCAGATTGATCGTGTGACTTCGATATATTTTTAAGTCCTTCATGCATAGTGGGTACAGCTGACAACCCTCCTTGCTTTGCACTAAAACACACAGAATCATTGCCCAAAAGTGCAGTTGTTACGTCTTTTACCTTGAATATCTTGATGCTGAGGGACTATTAAACAGAACAGTCCTGAAGATGTAAGATCTCATCTCACTTGTTTTCAGTACCCTTTCAGTATCCTATTGCTCCTCTGGAAGGATCAAATTTCACCTAATTTTTTAAGGAATCTAGATTTCTTTCTTTCTTTCTGTATTTCAGGGCACATGAAACTACAATACTTTAATCTGACAATCACGGATAAAAGATGCCAGTAGCTTTTGTCCCTGTTGACTGTTGTCCCTTTAAGATATTTCCGTTCTCATGAATTACTCTCAAGGAACTAAAACAACTCTTATAATCTGGAGTAGTGGAAACTGAGAGCATGAAACTCGAGCATAAATAATTCTCCAGTATGATTTTCTAGTCTGGAAGAAGGAAGGGCTCCAGTAAATTTTCTCTTGGCCTCTGTTTTCAAATATATTTACTAGCTGAAACACAAAATGGATTTCTGTGCCAGACTTTTTTTTTTTCTCTCTTTGTGAGACAAATAATTCTGTATCATATTTCAGCTGGTCCACTGGCTGATGGAAGAATCTCATTATCAACCTGGACTGCTTTCATGAAGTTCCTTATGTTATTCACTGATCTTCATCAGATGAATATTGTAATTTGGATGAGCACCAAAGTGGCAAAAGGTTCAGTTGGTTTATATCTGGTTTTGAAGGGCTTCAACTTCTGTTTCATTCTGAGGGCAATAGTTCTCAGTTTTCTTTTTAGCATTTTAGGGAAATTTAGCAATCTAGTAGAGTAAAAATCAATTAACATGTACACTTTTTTCTTTTACAAAAATGATTACAAGATAGTAGTGCAATTAACAAATCAAATTTACAGCTGGAGTCACATTGATTTTGTTTAGTTGATAAAACTGATCTTTTAATGAATTAGCGTCCATGTGAAATTAAATCAGCATCACTCAGTTGTAGATGTTAGGAAGATTCAAATTATTCATTTCTGGAGCACAGCCACAGCAGTGAAAGGGCTCTTACCACCTCTCTGGCCTTGCAAGGCACTGCTGTGCTAATCAGATTTGCTTCACAACTTGCTTTTACTCCCTTACTTGTTCTGTTGTACAGAAGATGAGATTCACAATGCCAAAAAATAAATGTTTACAATGTAAACGTCAATGAAGACAAGCTTATCAATTAGCACCTTTTCAGTTCATAGAGAGTAACAAGCACCTGTAAGATTTAAATAGTTTCATTCTAAACTATGTTGTTTTACATGGTCCAATAAATCATACCATACAAGTTTTTATTTCCATTGACTCCAAAGAAAGTGAAAGATATGGGGCTGGTTACAGACATCTGCACTGTAGATGTCTAATATTAGATAAGAATTATCAAAATGGCTTAATTTATTTTTTACAGATTAATTTCACACATACTCTGGATGTCTCAAATGAGGCAGGCTTATTGAAGGCAACATTTCCTAAAATGTAGATACTGAAGTTTTAGCACTTTTTATGTCTGTGGATTTGCATTCACACCTTCTGAAGTGTTACAGCAAGATGCGGAGGCAGAAAACTCCAGCGCAAGAAAAGGAAATAGTATTTAAAGAAAAAACTAAAAGCTCATCTGCTTGCACAGAACCGAGTTCTTCAGAAGCAGCGACACAGATGGCGGGATGTTTCTGGTTTTCTAATCAAGGTCTTATTTTCTTATTTCACAGACCCTAAAAATGCTTAAGTACTGACCTTTTTGACTGTAGAGATCTAGAAGAAATGGGCCATCTCTGCAGTGTAGCTGGACATTCATTGTGGCAACCTGGTGTTTCCTCCTCAAAAGAGGATCTAAGTAAATCTGATTATAAACCATATGATCTGGTAAAGTGGCCTAATTTGGAATAAAAGCTATGAGTGTAACTCTAAGTTAAAGAATTGCTTTTGCCTTTTTCTCTGCTAGTTAGATATCAAATAGTGTTTTATAATATTATATAAATGCATTCCAGCAATCATAACCATCAAAGTAAAAAAGATCAGTCTTATCAGTAGGAACTTGCAGGTACTACTACATTCTGCATGTTGTAGACAATGGGAGTGTCAATATGTTCAGTTTCTTTGATTTTTTTTTTCTGATTTTGGTATAGCAAGTAATTTTCCCACTCTTTGGGTCGTTTCCACAGTTTCCTGATGCCTTGATGAGCAGACTTTCTACCATATCGTGGAAGGTCAAAATAGGCCTATACATGTCCTGGCTTGCCCAGGCATGTTTTCTGCTCTCTCTTCTTCTGCTGATGGAAGAAGCATCCACAGGAAAGGAGGACAAAAGAACCACCATGTCTCTTCTAACTTGTTTACAGGGTACACACACATGTTTATACACTTGTTTCTGTTCTGCCCTAAAAAGGTAAAAGTAGGCCCTGACTTCACCTAATATGGTTAGGCTTGGCAAGGTACCATTCTGATTGGCTGATCTGTGGCCAAGGAGCTGCTAGTCTCAGGCTATATTGATAAAGAGAGATGAGCAGGTAAACACAGTGTGCTTTTGCCTAATGTGTTCTCTGCTTCTGGCAGTGCTCTGCCATGCTCTGCCGCACTGCCATTGCATCCTGCCATGTTCTGCAACAGTCTGCATGCTGCATAAGAACAAGTCCTGATGCTTTGGCTTTGTCTACCTGGAAAAGGCCTTGATCAAGTTTGCCGGGGAACAGGCATTAAGCCTTCACATGATAGGGTTGCTTAGCCAGTGTGACATTGTGCCAAGACTGCATGACTGCAAGACACCCTGCCTGCAAGTCTTCTGCCTAGACTGGGAGCCCTGGAAGGGATACAAATTGTCCAAGAGGAACTAGGGTCAGGTCAGAAACTGTCTGCCTTTGTCCCAGCATCCTTGTTAGAGCCTGGGAAGGATCAGAAGCCTCAGCAGCTATCAAGACACTGACAGAACTCCCTGCAAGTGTTTGGGTACTGTCTGGAAACTGTAGTTATCCCTAGGAGCCCAGAGATATTAATATTTGTGAGTAAATACCCCAAAGCCTCTTTGCAACTCTGTAAAACTCTAAGTGAATGTAAGTGCCTTCTGCCTTAAGTAGAAAGGAGCTTCTTGAGTCCTTCTAACGGACAAGTGGCATAATTGACTGCAAGAGCCTCTTTCCGGTTCTGACAAAGTAATGTCTGTTGTGTTGCTAGTTATTTCTTAAGCGTTCTAGTCTCTGTTACCATCCATGCAATGTTTTTCATGACCATGCAAAGAACCAATTTTTATTAAAAATGACCGGGTGGGTAGCAAGAGGCCTGACTGTCAACATTAATAAACTATATTAATTTGGAAAAAAATACCATCTCACATCAATTACCTGACATCACACCCGAAGAGGGTGGCCTTTTCAGTGCCAGCCCCTGAAGGGAAGTTCCTATGGGAGTTCACACCTAGTTAATCAGGTCCAGTGCCTCAGGTCCTCCAGAAACTACCAGTGTCCTAATTTCTTTGCTCATGAAGCTATGCATTTAATACATTTCCCCTTGTGTTGAGGTCTCATCTATGTGTCAGAGTTTTACAAAGGCCACTCAGCAGAAAGATGAGATGCAGAGAGGGAGGCTTATAGTTGGTACCTTCTTCCTTGTAACAGAAGCCCTGGTGTACAGCAATGATACTACCAGAGGCAAAAATAACCCCCCAAAAATTCATTGTTTGTATGTGATTGATGTATTGACTATGAGCTGTGTTGGCAGAAGGAAGCTTTGCCAGCTCAGCTGTGCCTCTGTGAAGGAAATCTTCCAAGCTGTATCTGTATTTTGCCAAACATTGAATTACTGAAATAAATGTATGTAAATCTTCAGATACATTTAAAAGCTCAAGAGTAAGTATTCACCCCTTCCAAGGTGAAGGAATCTAATAGTATGTTATAAGAGCTGTACTCCTGAACTCCAGCTTTTGATACTGAACAGGAGGTTTCTTTTTTATTTTGTTAATGCACTCTCTCTGATATAACCATTCTTTCTGGAGGATGCTTATATTTTCTTGACTTCCATTCAGCTGGTCAGCAGATAACCATCTTATCCTAATATTCTCCAAAAATTTTCCAAGTAGAACTTATCTAAATGGGGTGCTCCAAGAGCTGCTCTGAAAGCTTTTTTTTCATGCAACTTAAAGCTAGGTGCAACACCTTCACGCTGATGCATTTTTTTCTCAGGAAAAATAAATAATCTGGAGGAGGGAATTAAAAAATGAAAAAATATGCATCATCTGAATCCTTCAGAACTCCAGTATAATTTATGTCATGCAGACAAGCTTCATTAAATTAATATTGTAACCTAAGGCAGTGAAATCAGGAAAACATTAAATACCGAAAGAGGATGCACAACAGGTAATGCTAAGGGGGTTTCCCATAATTCTTGGCCATTAGAAATTTATCCATTAATAGTTTTAGACTTAATGGTAAATCATAAGATTAATGGTTTGTATAGAAATGCTTTAGCTTTGATTTGTTTTACAAGTTTCACCTTAAGCAATACAGTTGGGACCAATAGTCAGCCTTCCTGCTTCATTAGCTCTGTAGTGCTGTACTAAATTTGCAGAATGTTCCATCTCCTTTTCTGAAGCAGAGATCACATTGTACTTCTGTTGAAACATGGCATAAGGAGGAGAAGGAGCTTTTAGTGTGAATTAACAACTCATAATGGGATTTGAGAGAATGACAAAAGATCTCCTACTGAATTAAAGGAAAACACACTGTCATATTTCTTATTTTTAAAACTAATTCATTTTTTATACAAAAATGTATATCAAACACAAATTAAGATATTGCAAGCTAACATATGTGCATAAACATACATTAGTCACTTTAATCGAAAATATGCAAATGCATAAAAGCAAAGCTCAAAATCCAGCAAAAGGTTGTCACCAAGACGAGAAAGTATATTTTTTGAAGGAACATTTGTATGTCCAGTATAAGGCAAAGGTTTTTGAGTTTCTATCCTGTTTTATAGTTGTTCATGCACAATGTTGTACAGTCTATCATGAAACTTTTAATATTTACACTATAGTATTGCAAGTTGTCCCGGGTTTGGGCTGATCCCTCCCCTGGGAAGAAATTCACAACAAAGACCCCCCTTTTCTGAAAGTCAAGGAAAAGATTAAATTGCATTTTCTTATAGTATAAGTATAACAATGTAAAGAGAGATAATAACTAGAGAAGGAAGGAAAAAAAAAACCAATACAATAACCTTAAGGGAGATGGGGGAGGGGTCAAGCAGTGGCGAAGCAGCAGAAGCAGCAGTAGCCAAAACAGCAGCCAAGGAAGACAGGTGAAAACTGCAGCAGCAGAAGCCAGCGGGAGAAGGGGGAGAACAAGCTGTGCTTCTAGACATTAAGCTCTTGATGCTCCGATGAAATTATATTAATTTATCTATTGTTGCTATTATGTGGTCTATCCCTGGAATGTTCATCTTTCCCCTATGTCTGAGCTAGAAGATCAGCTCAAACGGCCACAATCCACCCCTTTAATATAATTTACCATTGTGGCATCAAGTCATTCTATGTAACTAGGGATAACATCAGTATCGTAGATGGTCATTTTCCAGGCTTCAAGCATCTTTCGTCAATTTTCAGTCATTCATCTTCCCATTTCCATCTGTCTCAGGCGTTGGCTAGCTCAATGGTTTTCTAGATCAGTCAGATGTTTTCTTCAATGAGTGGAATAGAGCAGGACTCTCAGCACTCTCAGGGGTCATGCTCATGGATAGCGGGCTCTTCATGGCTTTTGGGCACCACAATCATCTGCAAAAGAACTCATAACAACCTATCTACATTCTTTCTGCCAATGTCAGATTCTTTTGTGGCACACATTGTATTTCACCATTTCTCTGCATAACCCAATATGTATGACCAGGTCCTTCAGCAGAAACCACCCCTCGGACAGGTGTAGCCTCCCCCGAAGGGGAGAATACCCAAACAGACTTGCCCAACAAATTCTTTTCACGAATGACAGGAACCCTGTCACCTTCTACCTTTTGTAAGACCTCTGAATGAGCTGGGCCATTCCTCTACTATTCACCACCCAAGTGGGTAGTGAATGGATGTTTCTCCCAGTTCTTTAAGGTTCCTCCCCCCATTGCCTTTAAAGTTGTTTTTAGCAAGCCATTGTAGCGTTCAATTTTGCCTGAGGCGGGTACATAATAGGGGATGTGATAGATCCACTCAATGCCGTGCTCTTTGGCCCAAGATTTTATGAGATTATTTTTAAAGTGGGTACTATTTTCTGATTCAATTCTCTCTGGAGCACCATGTCGCCACAGAATTTGTCTTTTGAAGCCCAAAATGGTGTTACGTGCAGTAGTATGGGAAACTCGATAGGTTTCCAGCCATCCAGTGCTTGCTTCTACCATAGTCAGCACATACTGCTTTCCAGTCCGAGAAGGAGGTAGAGTGATGTAATCAATCTGCTATGCTTCACTGTATTTGTACTTTGCCCATCGCTCACCATACCACAAGCGCTTCAGACACTTGGCTTGTTTAATAGTAGCACAAATATCACAGTCATATATAACTTGTGTTATAGCGCCCATGGAGATGTTGATTGCTCTATCCCGTGCCCATTGGTAGGTAGCATCTCTGCCTTGATGTCCTGAGGAATCATGGGCCCACCGGGCTAAGAACAGTTCACCTCGGTGTTCCAAATCCAAATCCAGATCACAATTCAAATTGGTTTGAAACACCTTGGCAGCCAAATCTGCCTGATGGTTGTGCTGATGTTCCTCAGTAGCTTTACTTTTGGGCATGTGAGCGTCTATGTGTCATACTCTTACAGGGATTTTCTCTAGACGGGTAGCAATGTCCTGCCATAAGTCAGCAGCCCAAATTGGCTTTCCTATCCGTTGTCAATTATTTCTTTTCCAGTCCTTTAGCCAACTCCATAAGGCATTAGCCACCATCCATGAATCAGTATAGAGGTAAAGCATGGGCCAGTTCTCATGCTCAGCCACATCAAGAGCAAGTTGGATAGCTTTTACCTCTGCAAACTGGCTCGACTCACCTTCTCCAGCTTTTGCTTCAGCCACCGCTCGTATAGGGCTCCAAACTGCAGCTCTCCATTTTCACTTGTTTCCAACAAGGTGACAGGAACCATCTGTAAATAGAGCATAGTTCCTTTCTTCTTTAGACAAATCACTGTAAGGAGCAGCTTCCTCAGCCCGACTTATTTGCTCCTCTGGAGGATTTATACAGTTTGTGCCTTCCGGCCAGTTGGTGATCATCTCCACTATGCCAGGTCGTTCAAGACTCCCCATACGTGCTCGCTATGTTATGAGAGCCATCCACTTAGACCAGGTAACATCGGTTGCGTGATGTGGTGATGACCCTTTTCCCTTAAACATCCAGTTCAAAACTGGTAATCTGGGAGCCAAAAGAAGCTGAGAATCTGTTCCTATTACTTCTGAAGCAGCTTTTACACCTTCATAACCAGCAAGAATCTCTTTCTCCATTGGTGTATAGTTTACTTCTGACCATCTATATCCTCTACTCCAGAAACCAAGTGGTTGACCACATGTTTCTCCTGGGGCTCTCTGCCATAGGCACCAGGTTGGACCATTATCACTTGCAGCCGTATACAGAATGTTCTTAATGTCTGGACCAGTTCGAACAGGCCCCAAGCCCATTGCATGAACTACTTCCTGTTTTATCTGATCAAAGGCTGCTTCTTGTTCAGGTCCCCACTGAAAGTTATTTCTCTTTCAAGTTACATCATATAAAGGTTTTACAATTTGGCTGTACCCAGGGATGTGCAGCCTCCAAAATCCAACTGTTCCCAAGAAAGATAATGTGTCCTTCTTACTTGTGGGATTTGCCATGGCAGAAACTTTTTTTATCACATCCATTGGAATGTGATGGCGACCATCTTGCCAACGAATTCCCAAGAATTGAATCTCTCTAGCAGGTCCCTTCACCTTGTCTCACTTTCTGGCAAAACCTGCCTTCAGCAGAATGTCAATTATTTTGTTACCTTTCTCAAAAACTTCTTTTGCCGTGTTCCCCCAGACAATGATGTCATCAATGAACTGCAGATGCTCTGAAGTTCCACCTTTCTCCAATGCATCATGGATCACTGCATGACAGATCGTTGAGCTGTGCTTCCACCCCTGGGGCAAACGATTAAATGTATACTGAATCCCCCTCCAAGTGAAAGCAAATCGAGGCTTGCATTCTTCTGCTATTGGAATAGAAAAGAAAGCATTAGCAGCATCTATGGTTGCATACCATTTGGACTCCTTGGATTCCAGCTCATACTGGAGTTCTAACACGTCTGGCACAGCAGAACTCATGGGCGGAGTCACTTCATTTAGGCCGCGAAAATCAACTGTAAGTCGCCATTCTCCATTTGCCTTTCACACAGGCCATATGGGACTATTGAAAGGTGAATGGGTCTTTTTAATGATGTCCTGGCACTCCAGATGACGAATCAGATCATGTATGGGCACCAAAGAGTCACAGTTTGTTCTATATTGCCTGTGGTGTACAATTTGAGTAGCAACTGGCAACTTCACATCTTCTACATTATGCTGCCCAACAACTGCAGACTCATCTGAGAGCTCAGGCCTAGCAGACAACATCAGCTTATCTCCAACAGCTTCTACAGTTGCTATTCCAAAGGTCCATTTAAAACCCTTGGGATCCTTAAAGCGCCCTTCTCTCAGAAAGTCAGTTCCCAAGATGCAAGGTGCATTTGGACCCGTTACAATGGCATGCCTTCGCCAATCACTCCCAGTCAAACTCATCTCTGTCTCTACCCTTGTCAATTCTTGAGAGCCTCCTGTAATTCCAGAAATAGTAATAGACTCCATTTCTTTACAGTTTGAAGGCATCAGTGTGCATTGTGCATCCATGTCCACTAGAGCCCTATATTTCTGAATTTTCAAGGTACCAGGCCATTTAACATATACATTCCAGTATATCCTGTTGTCTTCCTGGTCCCTGGCCTCCACCTGCTAAGAGGCAGGGCCCCCCTAATGTTGGCCATTACAATTGCAATTGGCATAGTGTTTAATGGTGTTAGTTGAATCACCGCCAGAACCATCTGAGTCATGTGGGGAAACTGAGGCAACTACTCTTTTAGGCTTCTCACTCTGTAACTCTCTCACTCTTTTTAGGAGAAGTGAGGTAGGTTTTCCATCCCATTTATCCATGTTTTCTCCGAACTGGTCACATAAGATTAACCAAAGAGACCCACGTGACTGTTGTCTATTTCTTAGTGAGTTAGGCTGAATTGGTCTTCTAGGAGGACGCCTATCCCTGATGGCCGAGACATGTACCCACTCTGAGGGGAAGAAGAAAGTTCACTGTCCTTTGCCAACTGGGATAGGGAGGTTTTAAATTCCTCCTTGAGTTGTTTCATGCTATCTTTAATCTCTTCCATCATAGTATTTATGGCTGACACCATAGCATTAACCATAAGGCTATCCTCCATTTGCCTCATTTAATCAGCGAATTCACCCACAGTCATAGAAGTTGTTGCATCATCTTTCCCCACCATTTTACTTGCCAATGTATGGGCATAATTAGAGGGGGCGAGCTGAATAAGTTTCTTTAGGAGGGCTCGGCTCATAGGTATCTCCTCAGGGTCCTCCGTTGTATAATCTCCATAGATTAGCTCTCTTATGGCCATCTCTCGCAAGCACTGAACCCCCTGTTCAATTATATTCCAGCGTAAGGGTCTCCAGGGTAAATCATCCCTGTTGGGGTACTGCAGTACCACAGCTGTCAATACACGTGACCAGAGGTTAGAGTTGCCACCGAGATGTCCTAAGTGATTATCCATGCCATTGTCGCTCAAGAAAACTCCCAACTGCCTTACTGTCTGAGGGTTTGTTTCTATGGTGTCCATGCCTCCATGCCAGCATCTGTTCAGCCAACTCATCAGCAGTTCTCGCTCTTTCCGGGCATAGTCTTGCCTATTATATGCCTGACCTCCTTCCCTGGCAATGGGGCCCTCTCCTCATCATCACTATCATCCGTCTCCTGAATATATTTTCCCTTTGCTTTAGCCTTTCCACTCCTTGTGCCCACAAGGGTACTGGCCTTCACATCAGCTGATGTACCTTCTCCTGGATCCTCTTCCCTTTGCTTATCCTGCTCTGGTTTATCCCCATCATTATCTGAGCTATCACGACCCCCAAGGCTAGCTGCCATTTTTCTCCTCGTTTTAACCGGGGCAAGGGAGACCTTATCTAAAGTAAACTGTGTCTTACTCTGGGAGGTGGCTTTTACTGAATCATCTGGATTTTGTTTGTCTGCCTGGCTCTGTTCCTCACGTGGTAGTGGAGCTGAGACTGAGGCAGAAGGACCCTTCCCCACAGCAGCAACAGCAGCCGGCTCAGCAGAGACAAGCGGGGCTAAGGCAGGAGCAGTGGCATTAGCAGGCTCGATGGCGTTAGTGGGTTCGCCTTACGAGGACCCTGCTGCACCCCCCAGTACCGCTTCTGGTCCCCTGGTTGCAGGCGAAAGAGTCTTTGCCTCAGCAGCCTCTCTACTGGCAGAGGCTCTGGTGTCAGCAACCCTCCTACAGATCAAAACCTTCGAGCCGCATTTTCCACAAACCAGTTCCTCAACTTCATCTGTGTGAGGGACTTTGCCATAGCCCACACCGTCTGCAGCCAGATCCGGTGCCGCCGCTGCAGCCCTTTGTGACTGCGCCCCCACAGGGTTTCCGTCACTGCTATGTTTACTTTCCTCCATTCTATTCGGTACAAATGGGAACCGGATAGTTTCCTGCCTCCATGCTTCAGGGTCAGTGGGGTACGGGCCATGTCCGACAATTTTTCCTCCTTTCAAAGATTCCGAGGCAGGACATTTCGCTGCTCTGCGAGCAGTCTGTCTGCCCGGTTCCGTGACCTTCCCTCCCCCACTTCGGTTGCAGACTGTTTCTTTAACCCTTAGCTCCCTGCTGTTGCCTCCAGAAAAAGTAAAAACCTCACTTACAGCCTGTTTGTTCCTGCATCTCTCTCATCTCCACACTACAACCAGACCTACAATAGCAGCCAAAAACATCAAGTTCACACATATTAGGCATGCTACTGGGTAGCTCATCTCTTCCAAATAACTCCTAGTCTCTGACACGAATGTAACATATGGCACACCCTCAATGACATTCCTAAACCCTAAAACATTCCTAACAACATCTCCAACCTTCGTTAGCACAGCTTTTACCGAGTCCCAGACCATCTTAGTGAAGAATGAACACACTTGGTATTGCACCATAGCTGTAAAACACTGCTGAACCGATAGAGTCGGAATTGAGGCAGTAATAGGCCAGAATATATCAAACAACTTCATTTTTCCCTGATGTTCTTATTCTGATTATCAATCAAAAAGAAAAAAAACAACAACCCACCAACAAGCCAAGATCGTGCCCCACGTTAAGTGTCAAAAAATTATGTCCCGGGTTTGGGCTGATCCCTCCCCCAGGAAGAAATTCACAACACAGTCCCCCCTTTTTTGAAAGTCAGGGAAAAGATGAAATTGTATTTTCTTATAGTATAACAATGTAAAGAGAGATAATAACAAGAGAAGGAAGGGAAAAAAAAAAAACAATGCAATAACCTTAAGTGAGATGGGAGAGGGGTCAAGCGGCGGCGAAGCAGCAGAAGCAGCAGTAGCCAAAACAGCAGCCGGAGAAGATAGGTGAAAGCTGAAGCAGCAGAAGCCAGCGGGAGAAGGGGGAGAACAAGCTGTGCTTCTAGACAATAAGCTCTTGATGCTCCAATGAAATTATATTAATTTATCTATTGTTGCTATTATGTGGTCTATCCCTGGAATGTTCATCTTTCCCCTATGTCTGAGCTAGAGAATCAGCTCAAACGGCCGCACAAGTGCAATCATATCATTCTTAATAAGGCAGCTTCAGTGATGCATATTGAAGTCCTGGGTCTTTTGCAAACTTGTTTTTTTTGCATGCTTTCATATCAGCACATGGAGCAAATGCAAGACACAGGAGAACCTTTAGCTACATTTGGGGCAGCACTGCCATCTGGCCTACTCTGCCACAGCAGTATGTAATGTGCTTTTCTTTCATTCTTATCCATACCCAGACAGAGCTCTTTGCGACACTCAGACCAGCAGGTGTACACAGGCCCCCACAGCAGCCTAAAAATTGAGTGTTCTTTTATTATTTTTTAAACTGAATCTTCTAAACTTTCTTTCACTTCTTTTGTTGCTGATTCAAGACTCATGCAGCAGAAGTTTTCTATTCATAAGATTAAAACATCATTTCTTTAAAAAACTGAGAAGACCAACATCAAAGTAAAACAGTAACACCAAATTAAACTCAGAGCTCTGATTAAATTGTAGGGATTCAGGATTACAATGAGGGTGTAAGAACTTTCCCCTTGAAAGTTGATACAAGGAATTAAAATGCTGAACTGAATAGATGTTAGGCTGTAGATGTTTAGCCTTTGATATGCATGGCTATATGCTTCCTCTTGACAATCTTTACTTTGTATTCTTCTGTAGGGCTGGATGGAAACCTTACAGAGAAAAATCTCCTAATGAGATATTTGTTCCTTTCTACCAATCTGTCAATCTGTTTCCTTACATTGTAGCTCTACAAAGCAGTATTTCTAAGTGTTTCTTTTCAGCATATTGAAGTTTTAGAAAAATTGAAACAGATCTTTGTAGAATCCAAGAATTCCTTCAAATAAAATAAACCAAACAACGAAATAGCTTTAACAGGCTCTCTTGTACTCTTCTATGTTTACAAGCCAGCCTACGGAGCAGGCTGTCACATGAGCAATTTCTACTTCTTGTTCCATTAACAATCAAGGAAACAACAGATCATTGCAGGAAGAGGAAAGAATAGGGGGTAAGACTTCAAAGTAACTTAGCTAGCACAGGTACTATAGAAATTTGGCCTTTCTTCTTCATTATTAGAATTACACATATCAAGTCTATGTTCAAGCTTCTTCACAGTGAATTGCCAGACACATTTTCTGTTAGGTAGTAGACATTTTACGAGTAGTAGACAGTTTTTCTGTTAGGTAGTGGACATTTTACCTTCTAAAGTGAGGTTCCCTGTTACTGTACGATATGTGGGACCTTGGCTTTAACAAGTCTGTTGTATGGTACACTTGTATACGTACATGTGTGTTGTGGAGGCAGGGAATTAATGTGGCCAAGTCAGGAATTTATACAAAAATAGAGTGATTTTATTTTACCAAAAGCCCACCTCCAAAACTATATACAGAAATTAATTTAGTTTTAATTACCAGATTCAGTTCCTTTGAGAAGATCTACAGGATGCCATCGATAATCTGACTATTTTGGAAGTCAGAAGTTGGAAAAGGTTTTAGCTATTAATGAATAGCATTTCCCACTTAATAATAAAGCTGAGCCAAAATAACTCACGATCATGCTGACTTGGTCCCGTGGCCTGTGCTCTTGCGCTCTTCTGATGGCGTAGAAGAGTCCTTAAGGGTCGTTAAGGTCTGCACAAAGGACGTTAATGGGAGCGTTGGGCTCTTTCTGTATCCAGACCAGGCGAGAGTGGGGGGAGAAGTCTCAGGCAGGCACGAACACTCAGGCAGGAATGATCCAAGGCAGGAACCCCAAGAGTGGGAACTCCCCCAATATTTATACCCTCTCTAGACAAAGAGCAGAGTTACCACTGCCTGGATGCGAAGACCACAGCCAGTTGCAGCCCGATTCCAGCACGGGCACTGCATGGGCACCCCTCGTGCCAGAAGGGCCCCTTGCTCTCCCCCTTCACACCTGCAGGGCAAGGCGGGGGGGGGGGGGGGGAAAACGGGCGGCTTTTCCTCTCCCAGTCAAACCACAGAGGGAGAGGAATTTAGGGGTATATAGGACTCCAGGACAATGGGACTTGCCTCCCTTGGCACAAGAATTCATATGTGGACTTTTTATTGATTGTTTTTAAGTAATTGCAGTTTGAAAAGCATTACTTTGAGTATACTAGTTGTAATACCTCCACTATAAATAATTTTAAAGCTTATTTGTATGACTTGATAGCAAAAGAATATATGACATGTTAATGCTGCCTCTTAAGCAACTAGGATGTGTACATCTTTTTTCTGTGCATCCTAACCAATGTACGCAATGCCACCAAATCATACATATTCATTCCTAGGCCCGAATTCAAATTTACTTCATGTTTCTCCTTCTACAGAAAGATCCATGTATGCTGCTGAAGCTGTTGCTTAATAGGATTTTTTCAGTTCTATTCCTGGGTAGGGCTAATCATAAACCTCTAAAAATAAGCTCTTAATGAAACATTTATTTGCCTTAGTCTGTCTACCTGTCTTTTTCTATGTCTCTGCCACATATAGTGGCAGTATTTCTAGTAGTTCATTATCTTCCTTGGTAAAATTTAAATACATTAGTAAACAACCTGCTTTCTGCCCTTTCTGAGTTTATTTATATTCAGCTTTCAAACACTGGACCATCGGTAATTAAGCAGAAGATAAACTCAGTTATGCTGTCAAACTTCTGCTTCTCTCATTAGATATGAGACTACGATTAAGTCCCAACTCCTTAACCTTCTCTTTGATGAGATAAGTAGATTAACCTTCTGGAGTCTATCACTAGAAGGTATGTATTCTAATCCTTTAATCATTCCCTAGGCTCTTTTATGAAACTTGTCCAATTTCTCAGCATGCTTCTTCAAATTCAGATGCTTGAAATAGGCACAACATTTCAGCCACATTTTCAGTGATGCCAAATAAAGAAGTAATATAGTGTTGTTATGTACCACACAATCAACTCTTAGGAGTAAATTCAGAGCTGGCCTGCCTCATTTTATATAGATGAAACACAGAAACACTGTCTTACCCTTGTTACCGTTTTTTTCCATGCTTCATCCTGATTTTTATCCGCAGTGCTGATTTTCTCCAGACTTTCTGAAAAGAACTTCAGTGGGTTGGGCAGGCTTCAATTTAGCTTTCACATAGAGCTTTCTGCTCTGCACAATGCACAGGATTTTTTTCTTTGATGATACTCTGTTCTAGAACAGATATGTAATTAGCTATGGCAGTGACCTGATGTTTAAAACAGCCACACTGAGCTTCCCTCTAGCAGCAGAATGTGTGTGAGCTGTTTGCAGCTTTATTCATGCATCTCTATCTGCTCCTAGATCAGGGCAATAGAACTGTTTGGCCTCTGACAGCCTCATATCCAGAGGTGGAGGATTGACTAAACAAACACCTGGGACATGACACGTACCAGGCTTAGTGATGGACTTGGCAATTCTATTTTCTCTCTTAATTCTTAAAGATCCCTGGTTGCTTTATAGTGCTCTTTTCTAATATACTTTGTGTTTTTCAGTCTTTTTTGTTCCAATACCGTTCTTACCACCCACAGGTTTCTTATTGTGGATGATCACTTAAAAGGTATGGTTCAGATCCTACTCTCAGAACTCAACCTTATTACATTCTGGGCCAAATTCCCAGGGCACTTTTAAAATATGAGGGTGAAATCAAGACTTTGACAAAGTCAGTAGATGCTCTGCTGTCAGTATGGCCAAGGCTGGGCTCTTACCTCAGGCATTTGCTGAAAGCTCTTAAAAGAAAGGCATTTAAGTAATTATCTGTCTATGGCTCTTCATTTTTTTTCTCCTGTGCGTTTTTAAATTGGCAGCAATATTTCAAGTGTGGACTATTTCTTTTGACTCTTAGACTGCTCTCAGCTTCCAGAGGAGTGATGTTATTAAGTTTAGTGCAAAGATCATGTACATTAGAGCACTTTACTATTTGTTGGCAAATAAGTTTATTTGTGAGAACTCAAGAAAGGTCAGTCCTTGGCTTCATTCTCTGACAAAGGGTTGTTCTCACTGGAAAAAATGGTGATGGTAACATGCACTGGGCTTACATAAATCTGATACATAGCATAACATCTCTGATATTAATATATGCATGTAGGATGTAATTTAAAATGCCAGCACAAGTTGAATAAATTATGACTATCTGAGGCATATTACAAATAGTTTGGTGAGAAGACGAATACTGGTAGGATTTAGTCTAAAGCAGGGAGGTGTTCATACTGAGTTTCTAGCACTTAATTCATTATTTTCTGCATACACAATTGTACAAACAACCTTTCAAACTTTTGTGAAATCATATTTTTAATTGGTTGAATAGTATCATAGAATCACAGAATCAGCCTTAGCCTCTCTAATTTTTCTGCTGCATAATCTGACTACATCCTTAAACACATCAGGAGAAGCCTTCCCCTCCTTCCAGAGGTGATACACCCTCTTTTTTTCCCCCAATTCCTTCAGGAGCTGTTTGTTCATCCAGGCTGGTCACCTTCCCCGACGGCTCATCTTTCGGCACATGGGAACTGCCAGCTCCTGTGCCTTCAAGAGCTCCTGTTTAAAGTTCTTAAGTTCTTCCCCTTGTTCTTAAGGACTGCTGCCCAGGGGACTTTGCAAATAAGTTTCTTAAGCAAATTAAAGTTTGCCCTCCGAAAGTCCAAGGTGTGGGTTTTGTTGTAGTGCCTCCATGCAGTCTCTGGCACAATTCCTTCATGGGTTCAGGCCATGTGTGTGTGTGCAGATAAACCAGAAGTCTACTTCCTGGTTCTCTCAGTGGCAATGGCTTTTACCAGGCAATAAGCAGTGGCAAGCATGCGAAGTGTGAGCTCCGTAGGTAGAGCAAGACAGCTTACAGATGTGCACAGCTGGTTTAGGAGGCTATAGGCTCCTTTTATAGAGATGGGCAGGCTTAAATGAGCTCTGCATCTAAGGTACGCAGACAGGTAAGTTGCGATTGAGTCAAAGCATGAGGTCTGTGCCTCTGAATGCTGCAAGTGAGGGTCAGAGAGGGCTGAACTGCACTGCAGGCAGGGTCAGAGAGCTGAGCACGTGGTTCACCTGTGCATCCCTCTTTATGGACTGTGTGCCAAGATTAATGGGCCCTTTGGCCACTAGAGTGACCAATCAGGTTGGCAGTAAGCCAAACCTTACCATAATAGGCAGGAGGCTCTTGCCTGGACTCTCCCAAATATGGGGATCACATGGATTTGCCCCAGGGAGACACGAGCTTGCACAAATGTGTGTGTGGCTTGCACAACTTGTTTACAACCAGGGGTCCTGGCAGAAGTCATTTTGGCTGCCGAGCCGAGAGAGTGAAAAGCTCCGCGGGGATTGCTGCGGGGTTCGGTTTTGCTGCTCCGTTCTGCTGCTCTCCGTGGTTCTGAGACACGATAAGGTAAGCAGAGGGGACGGCTGGGCTGTGGTCTCGTGATGCAGCGTGAGACTGTGACGGGGCTGGTGACGTCAGCCGCGGGAGATTTAAAATCCCGCCGCGTGCCGCGCCGGCCGCCATTTTGGCTGCCGAGCCGAGAGAGTGAAAAGCTCCGCAGGCCTAGCTGCGGCTGGGAGATTTTTTTTTTTTTTTCTTCTCTTTCTGACTGTCAGTATCTCTGTGCACTATGCCTGTCACTCGTGCTACAAAGGGCAGGAGGAGCGTGTGCACACAGACTGATGTGACCTGGGAAAGCACAGGAGTCCAGGCCACTGGATGCAGGGAGTGCTACAGCCTGTCGCTTGCTGCTGAAGGGGAGGGGGAGAACAATTGCACCAGGTGTGAGCAGGTGAACTTCCTTCTCACCTTGGTGGCGGAATTGAAAGATGAAGTGGCCGAGCTGAAGGACGAAGTGTCCAGGCTCAGGTCAATAAGGGAGAATGAAAGGGAGCTGGATCTGTGGGTGCAGGCTATGCAGATCCCCCCTGCTAAGGAATCTGCCCCTGGAAACAGTGAGGGATGGGTGCAGATCCCTGTCAGGGGAAGTAAGGGAAATCCTCCCCGGCCCTCTCCTTCTCCTCCTCTGCCCTTGCGCAACAAGTATGAGGCGCTGCATGCAGAGGGTACAGAGGGTGAGAGCAATGAGGATCATCCCACTGAGACATTGCCTAGGGTGGAGCAGTCACCACCAACTGTGGTGACTAGCTCCACAAAAAACAAGAAAAAGAGAAGAGTTGTAGTTGTCGGGGACTCCATCTTGAGGGGGACAGAGGGACCCATTTGTCGTCCCGACCCGTCTCACAGGGAGGTCTGCTCCCTTCCTGGTGCCCGGGTTAGGGACATCACCAGGAGAATCCCTAACCTAATCCAGTCCTCTGATTATTACCCCTTGTTGGTAATACAGGCTGGCAGCGATGAAATTGAAAAGAAGGGGACCAGGGCAATTAAAAAGGAATTTAAAGCCCTGGGGAAATTGATAGATGGGGCGGGAGCACAGGTGGTGTTCTGCTCAGTTCCCTCTGTGGCAAGGGAGTTCACAGAGAGGAATAGCAGAACCTACGATATCAACAAATGGCTGAAGGGATGGTGCGAGCGGCGGCGTTTTGGGTTCTTTGACCATGGGGGAACTTTTACTGCACCGGACCTGCTGGCTTGTGATGGGGTGCAGTTATCTAGGAAGGGCAGGAGAGTCCTGGCAATGGAGTTGGCAGGGCTCATTAGGCGGGCTTTAAACTAGGTCTGAAGGGGGTGGGTGAGGAAATTACTCTCTCTGAGAAGGAGAGAGATGGAAGGAAACTAAGGACAATTAAATCGAGAGCCCAGCTGAAGTGTATCTACACCAATGCACGCAGCTTGGGTAACAAACAGGAGGAATTGGAAGTCCTGGTCCACCAGGGGGACTACGATGTAGTTGCCATTTCAGAAACTTGGTGGGACGACAGGCATGACTGGGCTGTTATACTGGAGGGATATAACCTTTTCAGGAGAGATAGGCAAGGGAGAAGAGGAGGAGGAGTGGCCCTGTATATTAGAGAGTCACTCCATGCCATTGAGCTAGAAGTGAGGGATGAAGGGGTAGAGACCTTGTGGATTAAAATCAGAGGTAGGACTAATAAATCTGACATCCTGGTTGGAGTCTGTTACAGACCACCCAACCAGGATGAGGGAACAGATGAGATATTTTACAAACAGCTGGAGGCTGTCTCAAGATCTTCAGATCTTGTCCTTGTGGGTGACTTTAACCTGCCAGATATCTGCTGGGAACTTAATTCAGCAGAGAGGAGGCAGTCCAGGAGATTTCTGGAGTGCATGGAGGACAGCTTCATGACCCAACTGTTAAGCGAGCCTACTAGGGGTCAAGCTCAGCTTGACCTGCTGCTCTCCAACAGAGAAGGGCTGGTAGGAGATGTGATAGTGGGAGGCTGTCTGGGGTGTAGCGATCACGAGTTAGTGGAGTTTTCAATATACAGGGAGGTAGGGAGGCACTTCAACAAAACCTACACCTTGGACTTTAGGAGGGCAAACTTCAATTTGCTCAAGGAACTTATTTCCAATGTCCCCTGGGCAGCAGTTCTTGAGAACAAAGGGGTCCAGGATGGTTGGACTTACTTTAAACAGGAGCTCTTGAAGGCACAGGAACTGGCAGTTCCCACGTGCCGAAAGATGAGCCGCAGGGGGAGGCGACCAGCCTGGATGAGCAAAGAGCTCCTGAAGGAAGTGGGGGAGAAAAAGAGGGTGTATCGCCTCTGGAAGGAGGGGAAGGCTTCTCCTGATGTGTTTAAGGAGGTAGCCAGACTATGTAGGAGAAAAATTAGAGAGGCTAAGGCTCAGCTAGAACTTAGGCTGGCCACTTCTGTGAAAGTTAACAAAAAACACTTTTATAAATTTATCAATGCTAAAAGGAAGGGCAAGAAGACCCTCCACTCCTTACTGGACCAGGAGGGGAACACTATAACTGATGATGAAGCAAAGGCAGAGGTCCTGAATGCCTTCTTCGCCTCAGTTTTCAACAGTAAGGAGAGAGGAGGAAGAGGCAAATGGCCTCTTAAACTGGGGGATGGGGTCGGGGAGCAGTGTGTTGCCCTGGAAATTCATGAGGAATTAGTTCAGGACCTGCTGAGCCATCTGGACACCCACAAGTCCATGGGACCAGATGGGATTCATCCCAGGGTGCTGAGAGAGCTGGCAGCTGAGCTGGCCAAGCCACTCTCCATCATTTTCCAGCAGTCCTGGCTCACCGGAGAGGTCCCAGGAGACTGGAAAATGGCCAACGTGGTCCCCATCCACAAAAAGGGTCGGATGGAGGAACCTGGGAACTACAGACCTGTCAGCCTGACCTCAGTGCCAGGGAAACTGATGGAGCAGGTTCTCTTGGGGCCAATAACTGCGCACCTGAGGGATGGCAAAGATCTCAGGTCCAGCCAGCATGGGTTTAGGAAGGGCAGATCCTGCCTTTCTAACCTGATCTCCTTCTATGATCAGGTGACCCGCTTGGTGGATGTGGGGAGGCCTGTGGATGTAGTCTATCTGGACTTCAGCAAGGCCATTGACACTGTCACCCACAGCAAACTGCTGGCTAAGCTGTCAGCCCGCGGCTTGGATGGTAACACTCTGTGCTGGGTTAGGAACTGGCTGGAGGGACGGACCCAGAGAGTGGTGGTGAATGGTGCCACATCCAGCTGGCGGCCAGTCACTAGTGGTGTCCCTCAGGGATCAGTGCTGGGCCCCATCCTCTTTAACATCTTCATAGATGATCTGGATGAGGGCATCGAGTCAGTCATCAGCAAGTTTGCAGATGACACTAAGCTGGGGGCAGATGTGACTGAGCTGGAGGGCAGAAGGGCTCTGCAGCGAGACCTTGACCGCCTGGACAGATGGGCAGAGGCCAATGGGATGGGGTTCAATAGCTCAAAGTGCAGGGTGCTGCACTTTGGCCACAACAACCCCATGCAGAGATACAGGCTGGGGTCGGAGTGGCTGGAGAGCAGCCAGAGAGAGAGGGATCTGGGGGTACTGATTGATACCCACCTGAACATGAGCCAGCAGTGTGCCCAGGTGGCCAAGAGAGCCAGTGGCATCCTGGCCTGCATCAGGAATGGTGTGGCCAGCAGGAGCAGGGAGGTCATTCTGCCCCTGTACTCTGCACTGGTCAGACCACACCTCGAGTACTGCGTTCAGTTCTGGGCCCCCCAGTTTAGGAAGGACACTGAGATGCTTGAGCGTGTCCAGAGAAGGGCGACAAGGCTGGTGAGAGGCCTCGAGCACAAGCCCTACGAGGAGAGGCTTAGGGAGCTGGGGTTGTTTAGCCTGGAGAAGAGGAGGCTCAGGGGTGACCTTATTGCTGTCTACAACTACCTGAAGGGTGGTTGTGGCCAGGAGGAGGTTGCTCTCTTCTCTCAGGTGGCCAGCGCCAGAACAAGAGGACACAGCCTCAGGCTGCGCCAGGGGAGGTTTAGGCTCGAGGTGAGGAGAAAGTTCTTCACTGAGAGAGTCATTGGGCACTGGAATGGGCTGCCTGGGGAGGTGGTGGAGTCGTCGTCCCTGGGGCAGTTCAAGGCAGGGTTGGATGTGGCACTTGGTGCCATGGTCTAGCCTTGGGCACTGTGGTAAAGGGTTGGACTTGATGATCTGTGAGGTCTCTTCCAACCTTGGTGATACTGTGAAATGTGAAATACTGTGAAATACTGTGAAAAACATGTCCAGGCATGCATAAGCATAAACAAGCCTCTTTTTGGGCCTACAGGCACTTCACAACAGTCCCTCAGACACTGTCAGGGGCCAGACTATAGTTTGGTTCCAGCCCAGTCCCAGCGGGTGCTTGGGAGGACGGCGAGTGGATTAAGTGGCAGGAAGTGGCTGCTTGGTTTCCCCCCCAACCTCCGGTGGAGGGGGGGCGGGGAGGTTCTGTAAATACTGGTGGGCCAGATTGAGGACCTTGGAGGGCTGCAGCCGTCTTTCGGGCCACAGTTTGAGGACCCCTGTGATAGAGGGTAGGAGGGCTCTGCAGAGGAACCTGGACAGACTGGACAGATGGGCACAGTCCAATGCAAGGAGTTTTAACAAGTCAAAGTGCCAGGTTCTGCACTTTGGCCAGAACAACGTCATGCAGTGCTACAGACAGAGCAGCTGGAGAGCAGACAGACAGACAGGGACCTGGGGGTACTGGTCAACAGCTGAACATGAGCCAGCAGTGTGCCCAGGTGGCCAAGAAGGCCAATGGCACCCTGGCCTGTATCAGGAATAGTGTGACCAGCAGGACCAAGGAAGTCCTCTGTTCCTGTACTCAGCATTGGTTAGCCCACACCTTGAGTACTGTGTCCAGTTCTGGACCCCTCAGTTTAAGAACAGCTCCTGAAGGAATTGGGGGAAAAAAAGAGGGTGTATCACCTTTCGAAGGAGGAGAAGGCTTCTCCTGATGTGTTTAAGGAGATAGCCAGATTATGCAGGAGAAAAATTAGAGAGGCTAAGGCCCAGCTAGAACCCAGGCTGGCCACCTCTGTGAAGGATAATAAAAAGCACTTTTATAAATTTATCAATGCTAAAAAGAAGGGCAAGAAGAGCCTCCACTCCTTACTGGACCAGGAGGGGAACACTATAACTGATGATGAAGAAAAGGCTGAGGTCCTGAATGCCTTCTTCGCCTCAATTTTCAACAGTAAGGAGGGAGGAGTTCAGGGCAAGTGGCCTCTTGAACTCGGGGATGGGGTCGGGGAGCGGTGTGCTGCCCTGGAAATTCATGAGGAATTAGTTCAGGACCTGCTGAGCCACCTGGACACCCACAAGTCCATGGGACCAGATGGGATCCATCCCAGGGTGCTGAGAGAGCTGGCAGCTGAGCTGGCCAAGCCGCTCTCCATCATTTTCCAGCAGTCCTGGCTCATCGGAGAGGTCCCAGGAGACTGGAAAATGGCCAACGTGGTCCCCATCCACAAGAAGGGTCAGATGGAGGAACCTGGGAAATATAGACCTGTCAGCCTGACCTCAGTGCCAGGGAAACTGATGGAGCAGGTTATCTTGGGGGTGATAAGAGCACACCTGAGGGATGGCCAAGGGCTCAGGTCCAGCCAGCATGGGTTTAGGAAGGTCAGATCCTGCCTCTCCAACCTGATCTCCTTCTATGATCAGGTGACCCGCTTGGTGGATGTGGGGAGGCCTGTGGATGTGGTCTATCTGGACTTCAGCAAGGCCTTTGACACTGTCCCCCACAGCAAACTGCTGGCTAAGCTGTCAGCCCATGGCTTGGATGGCAACACTCTGTGCTGGGTTAGGAACTGGCTGGAGGGACGGACCCAGAGAGTGGTGGTGAATGGTGCCACATCCAGCTGGCGGCCAGTCACTAGTGGTGTCCCTCAGGGATCTGTGCTGGGCCCCATCCTCTTTAACATCTTCATAGATGACCTGGATGAGGGCATGGAGTCAGTCATCAGCAAGTTTGCAGATGACACTAAGCTGGGGGCAGATGTGACTGGGTTGGAAGGCAGAAGGGCTCTGCAGTGGGACCTTGACCGCCTGGACAGATGGGCAGAGTCCAATGGGATGGCGTTCAATAGCTCAAAGTGCAGGGTGCTGCACTTTGGCCACAGCAACCCCATGCAGAGATACAGGCTGGGGTCAGCGTGGCTGGAGAGCAGCCAGAGAGAGAGGGATCTGGGAGTGCTGATCAATACCCACCTGAACATGAGCCAGCAGTGTGCCCAGGTGGCCAAGAGAGCCAATGGCATCCTGGCCTGCATCAGGAATGGTGTGGTCAGCAGGAGCAGGGAGGTCATTCTGTCCCTGTACTCTGCACTGGTTAGACCACACCTTGAGGACTGTGTTCAGTTCTTGGGCCCCCAGTTTAGGAGGGACATTGAGATGCTTGAGCGTGTCCAGAGAAGGGCGACAAGGCTGGAGAGAGGCCTTGAGCACAAGCCCTACGAGGAGAGGCTGAGGGTGCTGGGGTTGTTTAGCCTGGAGAAGAGGAGGCTCAGGGGTGACCTTATTGCTGTCTACAACTACCTGAGGGGTGGTTGTGGCCAGGAGGAGGTTGCTCTCTTCTCTCAGGTGGCCAGCACCAGAACAAGAGTACACAGCCTCAAGCTGCACCAGGGGAGATTTAGGCTGGAGGTGAGGAGAAAGTTCTTCACTGAGAGAGTCATTGGACACTGGAATGGGCTGCCCGGGGAGGTGGTGGAGTCGCCGTCCCTGGGACTGTTCAGGGCAAGATTGGATGTGGCACTTGGTGCCATGGTCTAGCCTTGAGCTCTGTGGTAAAGGGTTGGACTTGATGATCCATGAGGTCTCTTCCAACCTTGGTGTTACTGTGATACTGTGAGGAAAGTGTTGCGGAGGGGTATTCTGCTGCCTACGTCAATTGTGGCAGATGGGAGAAATTAATTGGTGCAAGATGATATTCTATAAAAATACATAATTTATTAACTTCAATATTTTGAACTATCACCACCTCCAACCACTGAATTTTAATATTAATATTTGTTCTACATGGTTATGGAAGACATTCTAGGAACAATATCACACTTGATAATAACTAGCATACATTCAATCTATAAACCAGAGAGAGATTTCCCCGCAGCAAATACCGCTTGGGGTCATATGCTGTTTGCCCAGTAGATGGGCCCATGGTCTTTCTGCTCTATGGCAGAAGGCAATAGAAATTAAAGAGGCATTAAAGCATTTACTGTAGATAAAGGCAGGCAATGCAGGATCTATTCCCGGTAACTCACCACAGTGGCGTGAGGGTGTGCATGGCTGAATGGGAGCCCATGGGGAACTCTGTCTCCATAGAGAAAAGTAGATGCACTGTGGGTGAGCACTGTGGGTGAGGCTTCAGGCAGGCAAGCATAAGCAGGCATAAGCAAAAAGCAGTGCTGGTGAGTCTAAGCACCTTGTTTACCTGTGTACCCCTATTTATCAAATGTGCGCCGACATTTACGGTCCTTTGGACACCAAAATGACCAATCAGCTTGGCAGTTAGCCAAAGCAATACCATATTAGGTGAGAGCCACAGACCTGGACCTCCCAAATATGGGGATAGCATGGGCCTAGCATCCAGTAAACATGAGCTGGGTGGGTGGGCTTATACAACCACTTACACAAACACATTACACGACCTGGACCCTGGGCAGGCCAGACTTTATGGCACCAGGCCTATTGCGCCCCTCTTGTCCATTTAATGTGTTTACCTCTGGTTTGGGCAGCAAAACATGTCCAGGCAAGGCAAGGCATGTATAAGCCTATTTTTCGGGCCTATGTGTCCTCCATGACAGAAAGATGTTGAGGTGCTGGAACACATCCAGAGAAGGGCACCAAAGCTGGTGAAGGGGCTGGAGCATAGCCCTGTGAGGAGAAGCTAGGGGTGTTCAACCTGGAGAAGGGAAGGCTCAGGGCAGATCTCATTGCTGTCTACAACTACCTGAAGGGAGGTTGTAGCCAGATGGAGTTGGTCTCTTCTCCCAGGTGCCCAGTGACAGAACAAGAGGACACAGCCTCAAGCTGTGCCAGGGCAGGTTTTGACTGGATGTTAGGAAGAAATTCTTCATGGAGAGAGTGATTGGCATTGGAATGGGCTGCCTGGGGAATGGTGGAGTCACCATCCCTGGAGGTGTTTAAGAGGAGACTGGATGAGGCACTTAGTGCCATGGTTTAGTTAATTAGAAGGGCTAAGTGATAGGTTGGACTCGATGATCCTAGAGGTCTTTTCCAACCTGGTTAATTCTGTGTGATTCTGTGAGTGATTCTTTGCAAATAGCAGTCATTAGTAATTTTACAGAGAGTTCCACGTGTGTGACAATGAACTGCTGATTAAGTGACTGATTACTAAATAGTCCAATCTTTACATTTTAAGATTATTTTGCAGTTCAAAACCTGATACACATTTTAATTAGTGCTGCTATTAAAATTTACACTGCCACATTTGTAAGACACCCCAGCAAGGGGCAGTGCAGGACTCAAAAAGTAATCTTCATAGTAAATCAGCTCCTGAGAGAAGTTTGAACCATGTTTATTTTGGTTCATCTTTGTGTTTTCTTACCATAGAAGTTTAAGCAAATGAAATCAGTTTTGAGTAAATACTCCTGTTTTATTGGTTGATATGCAATGTCCAAGATAATGTTAAAAAGATGAAAAACTTTCTTAAAGGACTTTAATGATCACGTATCATGCCTTAGCATTTGTAATATGTATTAAGCGTCTCTAAGGTAGTGAAACACAAGACCAGGGTGGCAGAATCAGACCTGTAGTTTACTTTTTACCCTTTAAAAAAACAACTGTATGAAAAACTGCAATATTTTTGCAGGTAAATAAAACTAATAACCTATCTATGTATATTCTGCTACAAGAAGCAGGCAATGATTTGCAGCTTTAAGTCAACAGAAAATGTCAATCAGACCAAAATTTCCTTCAGGAACATTTGTGGAACTGAACAAGACTTGCAAATAAAGTTTCATTGCACAAAGTTATTTTCTACAGTCTTCTTACTTCTTGCAAGTTAATTATGCCAGTGAGGCAGAACAGGGCATAAATATATGGGTAAAAAGTTGTTTCGGAATGTTTTGCACTTTGGCTTATGTTTAACTTCAGATTTTATTAAGGCAATAATTAACCTGACTGATAGTGAATTTTTAAACACAGGTGTCATAGAATCCAAACTGTGTTCTCTGCTAAATTCTAAGGATCCTTCATTCCTTCAGTTTGAGTAAACCTCACATATTTTAAATCAGGAATTTGTGTTTTCCATTTGAGAAATGCAAGTAAATTAGCTAATGTGAGGTTAGCTTAGTTCTAGGAGTGACAATCCCAGGTTCCTCATGCTTCAAGATTTCCAAGCTGTGTTAAAACACTCAGAGTTTGTACACTAGTTGCAAGATTAGCGGGGTGCTAGCCATCATCAATGTCCTGCTACTCATTACGCTTCACCTGTTTGAATTAAGTGCTCCACAATGCTTAGATTTTAATGAATGTCTTCTACAGGTTGGGGTTTAGTCCTGAGTGATGGTATGTTACATTCATAACATCTGCCATCAGTAATGGATAAAGGACCATTCTAGTAGCAGAGTGTTAACACCTATCAGTGCTTCTGACCCCAAAGAGGAAAAAAAAGAATAAAAAATTGTCCACTAATCTTACTCTCAGCATCATGTCAGATCACAAACACTTCATCTTGAAATAGATCTTGGAGATCAGTCAGCAATAAAGCCTTAATGGATTCACTCAGGCAAGCTTCAGGCCGTTGCTGTTCTTGTACAAGAAGTTGTCTCACTCTCATAGTCTTATTAAAATAAAACACTACCTGCAGTGAAGCTGACAGCTGAACAGTTAGGTTACAAATCAGACTGTGATGGCAGGGCAGCCTGAATGAATATTACCATTTGGCTTGTCAAAGACAAGGTAAAAAACAAAGCTTGATGAATAGCAGAATTTGGCCTACACAGAACAAGGATGCAAAAGCAGCATGAGGGACCTTGAGCTGGCAATACCTACAAAAAGATGTGTTATAGCATAAGCCACGTGAGCAGGAGGGTTTCATTAACAGAAATATTCCAGGAGCTGGTTTTCACTCCCGTTGCGTAAGTTTATGGGCTAATGACAGCCTGTCTGGATGACAGTATTGTATAGAGTTAACCAGAAGGATGATTGGTATTGTGATCAATTAATGCTGATAAAATGAGTTCTCATCACTTGTTTGGACCAAGTGACAGGTGATCCCTTGGGAATGATTTTTATCATGTAATTCTGGTTCCTCTGGGAAGACACTTCTCCACAGCCTTGTGTGGCAGATCATAGAATCATACAATCACATAATGTCAGGGGTTGGAAGAGACCTTGGAAGATCATCTGGTCCAGCCCCCCTGCCAGAGCAGGATCACCTAGAGCAGATCACTGCATTCAGACAGTTCTTGAATAACTCCAGAGACACCACGACCTCCCTGGACAGCCCATTCCAATGTTCTGTCACTCTCACAGTGAAAAAATTCTTCCTCAGATTCACATGGAACCTCCAATGCCTCAACTTCTGCCCATTGCCCCTCATCTTGTCACTGGGCATCACTGAGAAGAGGCTGGCTCCATCCTCCTGGCACTCACTCGCCCCTTAGTAGGTTAGTAGGTTGAGAACCTTTCTCAACCTACTGACCACAGCCTTTCTAATCCACCCCAGAATGGCATTAGGCTCCCTGGCCACAAAAACACACTGCTGGGTCATGGCCATCTGTGATTCTGTGATGGTTTGGGTGTTCCCCGCCCCCCCCCCACCCCCACCCCACTGTCATGGAGAGTAGCAAAAGCTCTCTAAGCTTTTGCTATATTGTGTAGTTTCTAGTGCCTCACATTCAAGCCAGAAGCATCGAAAAACCAAAACAATCTTTCAGTCCCATGGGAAGATTTCTCCCTAGGGTAAGTGAAAGGTAAACACTGGCCATGTTTCCCTTTCATTTGGCCTTGCTTTCCAGACAACAGGGTATTGTTTTGGTTAAGTAGAAACGACTATCTTAGGCCTGCCCAGCACCTGCAGGTGGGCTGGCCTGAGGAGTGGTCTTTATATTGTTTAAGTAATGTTATCCAATTGTGTAAGTTGATTACTGTTTTTTACCAATGTATGTGAACAACGTAGAAGTGGTCTGAATTGTGGGCTAGTCCTATTTTGGAACATTATAAAAATGGTGGACAGGCCAGGATTGAGGCCCTTGCGCCCTTGCCCTAGCCTTCTGGGTCTGCGTCTTGTCCTTCTGGGTTTTTCCAGCCTTTCTGGTTTTTTCCCGGACTTCTAACAACAACAAACTGCTCGCCGATCTAGCCTCGCCTCGGGCGGACCCCGAGTCGCAGAGGCTAAAGCCTGCATGCCTGGACCCTCATCGGGAGAAAGGGACTCCCTACCAAGCTACAGACTGTGAGTAGCTGATGAACTGTTAACTCAAACCTCAGAGACTCGAAAGAACTCTCTTTAAACATCATAGACTCTTTAATTTGCCATTTTCGGAAATGTTACTTTGATCTCAATCAAAAGAATTCACAGTGGTGGTGTAGTTTCGGGAAGAGGGAATTCGCATTCTTTGCAATAAATCACTGATAAAATAGTCAACGCCTCGCGTATTTCCCCCATAAATTCTGCCGCGAAACTGCGTTCCACGACACCCACCCCACACACACACTTTAGAAATCATCCAGACTAGACTCAGATGGCTCTGGAAATATGAATGAAGCTTATATTTACAGCTAGCACAATATACAAGCAGATATTTACAATATATACAGTTATAGACAGAAATATACAAGGTAAAAGGTAATACAGAAACACAACTCCCCTCCCAGAAACCTGAGTCCCCAGGAGGGGCTCTCAACCACCCTTTCACCTTCCCCTTGCCCCTCTCAACCTTACCCCAGTCCCAAGGAAGAATAGAGGTTTGGCCAAGAGGTTAAGAAGCAAAGTGGGTTAGCCCAAAATGGAGGGTGTGTTAGAGAGATGCAGCTCAGCCGGCAGCCCAAGCAAGAGTGATGACGAGAGTGTTATCTAATGCTTTTGTTTCTTGTTCCCATACTTCTCAGCAAGACTGTGAGCGAAGTAGATGTCACCATTGTTTTCTTTCCACAGCCTGTTATCTAGTTCTTCTCACCAAAACATTCTAGCCTGCTTCAAACTAGCACACCATCCTTCCATCCATCAGGACTCTCAAGTCCTTCTCACCTTCACTGTTCTCCAGCAGGTCAGCTCCCAACCTATGCTGATACATGGGATTGTTCTTTCTTAGGTGCATAACTCTACACTTGCCCCCGTTGAACTTCATTAAATTTCTCCCTGTCTAGCCCTCCAGACCATCCAAGTCTCTCTGAATGGCAGCACAACTCTCCAGTGTGGCATCCACTCCACCCAGCTTGGTGTCATTAGCAAACTTGCTGACAGTGCACTCCATGCCCTCATCCAGGTCATTAATGAATACACTGAATAATACTGGTCCCAATACTGACCCCTGAGGAACTCCACTAGTTACAAGCCTCCACTTAGACTCCGTCCCATTGGCTGCAACTCTCTGGCTTCTTTTTTTCAACCATTTCCCAGCCCACCTCACTACCTGATCACCCAGACCACACCTCCTCAGTTTAGCTACGAGGGTGCTGTGAGAGAATGCTTTACTGAAAGCAAGGTAAACCACATCCACTGCTTTTCCATCATCTGTCCACCTGGTTACATCCTCATAGAAGGTTATCAGGTTGGTCAAACATGACATCCCTTTTGTAAAACCATGCTGACTGTTCCCAGTGATCTTCTTGTCCTTGATATGGCCAAGCACAGTGCCAAGGATAAGTTGCTCCATTACCTTTCTGGGGATGGAGATGAGGCTGATGGGTTTATAGTTACCTGAGTCCTCTTTCTTACCCTTTTTGAATATTGGGGTGATGTTTGCCCACCTCTGGTCCCCAGGCACCTCTCCTGTCTGCCATGACTTACTGAAGATGATGGAGAGTGATCTGGCAATGACCTGTGCCAGCTCCCTCAGTACCCATGGATGCATGACATCAGGACCCATGGACATATGGATGTGCAGATTACTTAACTGTTCCCTAGTGTCTTTGTAATTGGCACAGTAGTAATGTTGTCTTCTGACTTTGCTTTCTTATCTTGACACATGCTCACAGAAGCAGCTCTGGAACAGCACTGTGGGCATTCAAATTCCAAGAAATAGTAAATATTTTTGAGAAGATAGACACTTTTATATTTATTATCAAATATATGCATAAGTATTTTCCAGATTAAGATGCTACACAGGACTGCATCTCTTCACCACAGTAGTAATGTTATCAGTGAAATAAGAGCAGATCCAATTTAAATAAAAGTGTTGGTACTGTGTGGCATGATTTGTTGTGGCTTTTTTTTCCTTTTTTTAATTAAGATTATGGCAAAGCTACATAGCTATTACTTGCTCATAAAAGAAAGCAAGCCATTTGTACTATGGGGAGGGGGGTCATGAAAATAATCTGTTTTAAGAAGCTATAAACATATACTACTAAAAAACCCAAACAGCAGTGACAAAAGCAGTTCAATTACAGAGAAGCAATGATGAGAGTCAGTACAGAGAACTGCTAGAGACATGTGCTTAGTGACCTGCATTCCCCTAAGTTTTAACATTTACAGTGTCTGAGAGCAAAGTAAAATAAATGCATCTGACAAGAGGATGGCAAATGCTGTTCTTGGCTCTGGGTCCATGCTGCAAGCTGATAATCCAGGGATCACACTCAGATGCCCACAGTGCTGGGGGAGCACCTTCATCAAAGCCCACAATGTAGTCCTGAGGACAAGATGCTATCAAACCCCTTGCACTTTGAATTAGATCAGCCAGGTTTGCAATCAAGGCACATGCTCCCTGTCACTACTGCTTTCATGTTTTCCAGTGCCCTTGTAAATTGCAAATATACTAGAAATGTCTACAATTCTCTGTGAATTATTCTAAAATTGATATTTTATTAATAAAAAAGCCAGGCTCCAAGGTGGTTTTGTCTCCTTCAATCTGAACAACCCTCTTAGTAGAGGTGTGAAATATTTTTGTATCTTAACAGCAGGATTATAAAGGTACATCAGTAGATAGAAATATCAACTAAGTAGTGTCATTTTAGCTAGTGCACAGTTACAACTTTCTTAGCATATTCTTATTAAAAAATCTTGTACTAAAAAGAATCTGATTGAATAGGCTTAGAGTCACTGCTATGTTGGCTTGTACGTATGTATGTGCATCTATCTACCTATCCTCTACACAAAGTAATTGTATAATAATTTATTTGTATCTAAGATACTGTAATGTAAGATGACTGGAATTCCATATTGCATGACATTTCATTTAATATTTTTGAATGCACTTAACAATTCAAATATGGCACAAAAATATTTTATTATAAGACTGATTAAAAATAATGTATATTTATTCTATTTGATCCATTTCATTCCCTCAGCCCTGTAAAATACCAAACATGAGTAACTTCATTCCCTTCCACAGGAACTACTCACAGGAAGCTAACTGCATGTGTGCACGGGGTTCTTTAAAGATATAATTTAAGAGCAGAAAACTGGATGTATTCCAGTTGCTGGTTGACATTTGATTCAAACAGATAACATACTATTAATATGCATGGAAAGCCACGGCTCTGTCTGACAGGAGAGATTATTAAATGAAGTCTTTCTCATCTGTGGAGAGACTTTTGGAAATAATTAGTTTGAATGCTGAAATGCATTTAAAGCCTAGAGAAGCTTAGTGAAATGTAGGTCAGTCAGATTACATCATACAGACTCGGATGCTGTGTTTTGTCACCTGCCTGTAATAAGAAGAGCCAGTGTCAGAAGCAATTACACTAGGTAAATGTGGTTTTCTCCTAAGAAGAAAAGACTAAGTGATAGGAATGTGGCCATGCTGAACTGGAGCTTTAAGTTGGTGCTGTGCTCTGAAAAACAAGTAGTGACACAGGTCAGTGAGGGAATGGACAGTAATGGATTCTTCTTTTTTTTTTTTTTTTTTTTTATGCTTTCAGTAAACTGATCTCCTTTGATGGGAGAAAACACACAACAATCAAGAGGCAAAAATAGCAAACTCATAAAATCCTGCAAAACCAAGCCAATACACCTTCCTCCCCCAACATGATCTCTGCTTCATGTTTAAAAGACATAGATGTGGTGCTACAGTTTAGCACTAAACTTGGTAGTGTTAGACAGTGGCTGGACTCTATGATCTTAAAGGTATTTTTTGATCAAAATAATGTTATGATTCTGAATGTTTAGTCTTTTGTGTGCCATTAGAGCACTGACTCCACTGGCCTCTGCATCACAGCACACACACAGAGCATTTTCCTTCTCTCAGAGGTTCATCTGTAATTTTCCTTAATAAAGTGAGCAGATAGCACTACAGAAAATGCAGCAGCTGCTAGATGTTATTTTATATTGCACTGTATTAGGTGTAATGTTTCTCATCAGCAAAAATATCTAAATAATAAATAAGTTAGAATGGCTGTCACTAAAATGTTTCTGAAATTATATCAGTACTAATTAATTTGTGATTACAGTTGCTAAAGATGTAGTTCTCTTTTTCTTTGAATGCCTCAAAATCTGATGCTTCTACATGTTGTATCTTGATATATAGATTACTTATCACTCTTTAGAGGTTGGGAGGGGGGTTGGTTGGGTTTTTTTGGGGGTTTTGTGGGTATTTTTTTTTGGGGGGGGGTAGATATACTTGCTAATAAAAGTCTTAAGAGAAAATAAGCACCAAGCCACTCAAACTTGTTGGAGTTTCACAACATTCACTTAATTTTTCTCATGTAGGTTTCCACAAGTTATGTGTATCTTCTGGTGATAATCGTTTAGTAAGAATCCAGTAGTTTATTATGTGCTTAAAAAAATAAACTGCTTGCAATATTCCTCCAAACAGTCTGGAAAAGGCTGATGCTTATCTCTGCGAAGGACCTTAAATGATGTTCACATGGATTTGCATGGGTTCGGAGAAATCTGAAAGAGGGAGATATTGGACATAACAAAACATGTGTGGGCGAAAGGGAACGTGTTGCCAGAGATGTTGCTGAATCTTCTTGCAGTAAACTGAAGGCTAAGGAAGAACTCAACAGAGACTGATTTCCAAGGGGAGAGAGCTCACAGTGGTATGAGTAGGTTTCTAAGACTGGCTATGCAGACAGTGCAATTAGGGTCATAGAATTTCTTAGGCATAAAAAGCAGTTAAGTCTGCTTCTCCACAGGCAGCAGCATATACTCCACAGAACTTCTTTAGACCTTCACATTCATGGCGTGCCTCATTTAGAGGCTTGTGTTCCTCTGTCTTTATTAATGACAGCAACTACTGTGTCATTGGCAAGCAGAATCTGTGTTGATTAAAGGTAGAATTTCTCCTTCTATTTTGCTAGAGCCTTCCTGGGAATAGGAAATGCTGCACCTGTCTGTCATCTTCTCTGCTGACAAATTATTCTCCCTTTGGCAACTTTTTTTCTTCTTCTCCTGTTCCCCTTGGGAAAGGAGCCAAGGAAGTCAGCTTTGGCCCACATCTCTGCTAGTAGAGTGTACCCCCATTGTTGGCAGCTTACATGAGCTGGAGGCAAGAGGACAGCCTAGAAATAGTTCCCTGTGCTCATACTTGGGGCCATGCAGTAAGAGGTTTATTTCAGCTCCTTTGCATGGTCAGGATGCAGGCTGTTTGAATGTTGCAAGAGGCATGATATTTGGCAGGTCTCCCAGTTTAAACAAAAGGGGGGTTCCTGCTACAATTAGGCTCAAGTTAAGAACTGATAGTACTAATTCATAATACAGGAAATTCATAGACTTGTCCCTGAAGCAGACACTTCAACAGAAAAATAACAGTATCTAGTCTGTGTGTTACCTCCAGGGACTGAAACGAGTTATTAATTCACTATATACATTTATGAGTTTGGTTATTCATCTGCTAATGTGTCTAGAAGCTAAAATGCTTATTTACTTAGATAATGTCTTGAGGTATTAAAACTCCTAGAAGAGCGTATTTCAATCAGAATGAACTTAATGGAATCTACTAGTGTAATTCTACTACTATTCCACTTACAGAATCTACTAGTAACATGGAAACATCTGGTTTAACTCCTTGTTCTGTTTCATGTATCAAGGAGTTCATTGGATATAAAACTGAACAGATATTTTCACCCGGTAAAGGCATTCAAATTACCAAGAAGCACAAGTTTACTGCAGATTATTTGGTGATATTTTTCATAGACCACTTGAGACACTTCCAAACTAATTGTATCAAGTAAACATAGTTTTTTCCTTCACTTCCTAAATTATTTCATACCCTTAAAAAGGACCACAAGCAGTTACCTAGACCATTTCCTCAGGCTGTGGCAGGCTTGTCTTCAGCAGAGGCTTGAAAACTTTAAGGACAGTTTAGGGAGTGAGAGAAGTGCTGTTACCACAACAGTCAGTCTAAGAGTTTCAGGATCTTTCCTGCAAAGAAAGTTTTTTTTCATTTCACTGAATCCTTCTAACTGTGGTGAACATTCATTATTTCCTGTCCTGCCTGTTGAGGACATTAATAGATTCAGTTTTAGGCCTTTATCTGAGAGTTCCTGTGTTAAGAGAAGTAGAAAGATCATTTAATTTCTATTGCTGATTGTGTTTCTGTTAAGCACTCCCAAATAGAATTTGCCTTTCCTACAGAACAGTGGAATTATAGTATCACAGTATCATCAGGGTTGGAAGAGACCTCACAGATCATCGAGTCCAACCCTTTACCAAAGAGCTCAAGGCTACACCATGGCACCAAGTGCCACGTCCAACCTTGCCTTAAAGTGCCCCAGGGACGGCGACTCCACCACCTCCTCGGGCAGCCCATTCCAGTGTCCAATGACTCTCTCAGTGAAGAACTTTCTCCTCACCTCGAGCCTAAACCTCCCCTGGCGCAGCCTGAGGCTGTGTCCTCTTGTTCTGGTGCTGGCCACCTGAGAGAAGAGAGCAACCTCCTCCTGGCCACAACCACCCCTCAGGTAGTTGTAGACAGCAATAAGGTCACCCCTGAGCCTCCTCTTCTCCAGGCTAAACAATCCCAGCTCCCTCAGCCTCTCCTCATAGGGCCTGTGCTCAAGGCCTCTCACCAGCCTCGTCGCCCTTCTCTGGACACGCTCAAGCATCTCAATGTCCCTTTTAAACTGGGGAGCCCAGAACTGAACACAATACTCAAGGTGTGGTCTAACCAGTGCAGAGTACAGGGGCAGAATGACCTCCCTGCTCCTGCTGACTACACCATTCCTGATGCAGGCCAGGATGCCACTGGCTCTCTTGGCCACCTGGGCACACTGCTGGCTCATGTTCAGGCGGGTATCAATCAGTACCCCCAGATCCCTCTCTCTCTGGCTGCTCTCCAGCCACTCCGACCCTAGCCTGTATCTCTGCATGGGGTTGTTGTAGCCAAAGTGCAGCACCCTGCACTTGGAGCTATTGAACCCCATCCCATTGGACTCTGCCCATCTGTACAGGCGATCAAGGTCCCGCTGCAGAGCCCTTCTGCCTTCCAACTCAGTCACATCTGCCCCCAGCTTTGTGTCATCTGCAAACTTGCTGATGACTGACTCGAGGATTCACACAGTAATCCTCTATGATTCTTAAATCCTTTTCCCATAGTACTGCTGCACAGATGCTTTTTTTCCCATCTTGCTGTTGCATAAACACTGAGAGAGTGTTTGTTTATGAAAACTAAAATTGTGAAGATCTTAGCATAGGGCAATACACACATACGGGATCACATCTCCTGAACAGAATGTCCAGTTTCTGTCTGGTGGTGGTAGGAGTCTCCACTGCAAGGGCACTTGCAGCAGCACCTTCAGCTCCATGAGGTGGGGCACCTGAGCCACTGCTCTGCCCACTCCTTATAATCATTGGCCATGTTCCAGAGTCATTAGCCATCACTTTTGCAATTTATTGCTATTTATGTAGCTTAACTATATATATATATATCTTGAATAGCATAACTCTGCATAAGAGGCTGTCCTAAATGCCCAGTTCTGCAGGAATAATTTGTGCTGATTACTTGTAAGCATCTTAACTATGCAAAATTCTACAGCAGTAACTGCCAAGTCATTGGGATACTCCTCCCAGGGTGTTAACACTTTCAGCTATACAAATTGGACTAGACCAAATGTGACCTAAGAGGAGCCAGTGTCCATAAGTGTCCAAAATTCCCACCAGAAAGACTCCTCTAACATCAGTCAAACACTTGACTGTGACTGATCAAGCCGCCACCTAGTTTCAGGCTGGTCCCTGGTTTAAAATCCATGCTTTATATAATCCGTACAGGTGGCTAGCTCTGTTACTTCTGCGCTGCCTAATGAAAGAGTGAAATCCGCTGGGCATGCATAAGCCATAGCACTGATAGCCACCTACACCTCAACCAGATGTATCAATTAAACATGATTTTCATACATAAAACTCCTTCAAAGCTCTCAGCATGCCATACTTCTGCAGTTCAGTTATTTTGCCTAAGAACAGTGTGACTCATTCTCTTTTGTACTGAGTAGCACACTTTCTTTTCACTTGTTTCCAAATCTATTATTTGTTGGTATTCTTTTTGGTTGCTATATTATTTCTCCAACATCCTTGTCTCAATATCATACTCTACTCTGATCTGCAAACTCGGCAAGCACTTTCCATTCTGTTGTGTACATCACTAGAGAAAATATCAGGGGATACTGCTTACAGGACTCCTAGATAATTATCTTTGTTCCATCCTTGGCTATGACAGCAAATGTAATGCTTTATAAACTAATCTGATCTGCAGTCATATTTATACCTATTGAATGAACATTTCATTCAGACCTGGTTTCTCTGCCATTATTTGTAAGAATATTTTATGAGACACTGTCAAAATCTAAGCAGCTAACAATTCTCCTCTGGGCGCATGGCTGCGAGGAGAGAAGGCAGCGGCGACCAGCTCAGCTCTGAGAGCTTGTTTTTGGCTTTTCTTTCCCTCCTTTTCAGGCTCTCTCGGGAGCCCCTGCAGAGAGGCGGAGGGGCAGCAGGCTGGGGTTGCCTCGGCTGCCTGAGCGCAGTGACGTAACAGGGGGAGGGGCTGCCACGGAAATCGCGCCACAATCAAACAGCAGCCTGCACGTGGCTGTGGAGAGGAGGCAGCAGCTGCCTACTCGCTGGCAGGGGAAAAGAAAGGCAGGGAGGAGAGGGTGTTTGCCAAAAGACATGGTTAATACTCAGGCAAGGGCCAGTAGGAAACAGTGGCGCCCAAACAGAGGCCACACGCGAGCATGCAGATGTTCAGGTTGCTGGTTGCAGTGACTGCAGAGGTGGAAAGACTAAGAACTACAACAGACTGTGAACGGGAAATTGACTATTTCCATAATCTAATGCCTGATATCCTCCTATCAGCAAGTCTCTCAGCCTCCATGTAGTAACCCACATGAGCAGGGTCAATGGGAACAGGTCTCTGCCTGATGGAACACATGCAGACAGAGCAAGTGTGCTGCTGTAAGAGGTGCACTGCCTACAGTGCACTTGCAGAATAGGTATGAGGCTCTGCAGGAGGAACAGGTTATCAGCAAGGATGAGGACTCAAAAAGCCAAGAAAATGCCCTAAAGACAGGCTGCCTCAGGCCAGCCATCAAAGCCAATCCTGAAAAGAAACCTCAAAGGGTCATTGATATAGGAGACTCCCTACTGAAGGAAGCAGAGAGACCAATATGCAGACCAAACTCACTTTATGGAGAGGTCTGCTGCCTCCCTGGTGCCCAGTCAAGGGACGCTGTAGGTAAAATTCCCAACCTCATGAGTCCTTCAGACTACTACCCACTTCTGGTCTTTCAAGTGAGTAGTGACGCTGCAACAATGAGAGGGGGTAAAGGATCCTGGGGCAGGAATTGGCAGGGCTCATTGATAGAGATCTGAACTAGATTCGAAGGGGGGTAGGAGTTATTAGTCTCCAGCTGGCTGGTGACAGTGAGGCAGCTCACCAGAGGCATGGAAAGCTAATGAGGGCCCTCAACTTGCTGCCCTGAGGCAAGTCAGGGATAATGCACCAGGCCACAGCAAACTGCTGGCTAAGCTGTCAGCCCATGGCTTGGATAGCAACACTCTGTGCTGGGTTAGGAACTGGCTGGGGGGCCTACAAAAAAGCTGTGGAGGGACATTTTTAGGATATTAGGTAATGACAGGACTAGGGGGAATGGAGCAAAGCTGGAGGGGGTAGATTCAGACTGGATGTGAGGAGGAAGTTCTTCACCATGAGAGTGGTGAGAGCCTGGAATGGGTTGCCCAGGGAGATGGCTGAGGCCTCATCCTTGGAGGTGTTTAAGGCCAGGCTGGATGAGACTCTGGCCAGCCTGATGTAGGGTAGGCAGGTTGGAACTAGATGATCCTTGTGGTCCTTTCCAACCCTGACTGATTCTGTGATTCTATGAAAAGGCTGTTATGTTGTAGAAAGAGATTAGACTGGTTTGGCAATATTCTTAGCAAACCACACCTGGCTGCTAACCATTGCTTAACCCATATCCATTATCTGTGTAGTTCTCTGAAATTATTAGTAGAAGTTTATGGGTTTCTCTGCTTTTAATAAATATATTTTAATTTTTGTCTCATATATATATACATATACATACATATATATATATATATATATATATATATATATATATATATATACACACCGTAAATACGGGTAAAGATACCACCAAATAAGTAATAATCTGAATTTTAGGCATACCCAGAGTAAAAGGTTGGTGACTATAATAGGTGTTTACTGCCTAAGTAAAATATGAGATAACAGACAAGGGAGTTAAAAGATATCAATGAAACATCTGTGGTCTCTACTGTTAGTGGTCTAACACTGTCATAGCTTCATGAGTAGAGGAAGGAAATGGTATTCTTCATTTTCACAGTGGACTGGAGTAAAGCACATCATCCTTGACTGCTTCCTTACAGGAAATGTGTGAAACATGAGAAGGGTATATTTAGGAAGTGCTGATATCAATCACTTTGATCCAGGGAGGTCTTCTGTCACTGTTCAAAGTGTAGCATTCTTCAAGAATAATCTGATCCTTTCTACAGAAGATGGATAAATGACCTCCTGTGGTACTTCCCATCTCCCTTTCTGTTACATATATGTAAGCATCATAAAATAATTTTTGAGGAGGGGTACAAAGAAAGATAGTTTAATAACTTTCAAGTGCTTGAGTGAAATTCATCTTAAATATGAAGCAGAAGGCTGGAGAAAGCACAAGCATGTGGCTGAATATTCAACAAGTTGGACAAAAGGATTTCCATTCCTTTAAGCATTTTGTTGTCTGCTCCAACCTAACTTTTAATGCATGAAAATACTCCTTCCCTAAACTTTTTTTTTCTTTTAAGATATCATTGTGACTATTAGAACATAAAGTCTTTAAAATACTTGTCTTTAGAAAATCAAGTTACCATATCTTGTTCTTGAGAGGATGCTACCTAAAATTTTACTTACTACTTATTGCTTAATAATTTCCACTGTATTACATAGATTCATACCTTTCTGTCTTAACAGAGGTATTTTGCAGCTTAACAGCACAGCTAGTGATTCAGAAAGAGCTTCAGAAAATTGAGGTAGTGATAGTTTTCTCTCACAGACATGATAGAACACTGTTTTTTAAATTCAGTTTTGTATTCATTATTCTGTTCCTTTTTCTTAGTGGCATCCATCTTCTAAATATTGAACATACTGAGAACATGGAACATGAGACCTGAACCCCATGTCAAAAGAAAGACATGTAATGTCTTGTTACTAGTGTTCCTCTTTGAAATTTACAGTTATATTATGTAACCATTGAAGTACAATTATATAACCTTTGAGTTTAGAGGCATCTTCAGCAAACAAGAAAATGTCAAAGACCTATAGAGTAGAACATTGCCGAATTTCTCTTCCAATATAGTAAGAGACATAAGAAAGTGTATATTACACAAGCCACAGAGTATGTAGGGCTGTGGATAGAGGAAACAGATTTTGATCCCTGATTTCCCATAGTTTTTAACATATTTATTCAGCTTTGACTTGACCTTAATGAACAAGACACATACTGAAGTACCTAACAGAATAAAAGCTGCGCAGAAATAGTTCCATGGTTCACTGAAGCTTTCTTATCTTTATCATTTACTAAAGTGTTTTTATAAGAAATGTGAGAATGAGAGCATTTACACTTATATAGTAAAAATAAAGCATGACTTTGGTACAGACTCAATACTTTAGAAATCAAATACAACAGAGAAAAAGGTCAATGTTTCGAGTGTTCTGTGGGGAGTTGAGTGAATTCTGATTTTCTGGTTTGGTTTATCTTCTGAAGGATTTACTCTGGTAGCTGGAAATGTATTGATTGAATCAGCATCATTTAAAGAAGCAAATTAGTGCAGATTCTGCAATGAAGTTCCATGCTGTGATTTGGTTTGTTTCAGCAAGAAAACATCTTTCTTTCTTTACTACCTTGTCATATTAGTTTTATTTCGGATGCACAGCAATAACATTCTGAGTGTTTACAGCAGTACTTCAAGGCATTCATTATTCAAATGATAGAAAAAGACAAATTACAAGGGACATGCTTGTTTCATTTGTGCTATAGCCAAATCACAAGTGAAAACTTGATTTCTGCTAGCCTGATTTGATCACTAGTTGAAATCTCTGGAAATGTCAATTAGTGACTAGGACTTATATGGGCGAGTGGAGTACCACAGCTGTGGTGGTTAAAGTAAGTGTGGGACCAAATTCTGCATTCATCTGGACTGATAAGACATTACATAATTATGGATTTTTCTGCAGTAGAACATGTGTTCCCCAGCTTGATTTTCTAAATCTAGTCAAACTAAACAGACTAAATTCTTACTATAATCAAGAAAGATCTTGATTCAATGACCAGTGCCACTAATACTATTTTTAATTTGTACTAAGCATCCCTAAAGAGTATTCTCTATCAAAACCTCACACTTACAAAATACTGAGGAAGGCAAGCTTCTTCAAATGCTAGTTATGAAAAACTAATATACAAGAGTGATGTAAAATTATTACAGTAAACTAGAACCTCATTTTACAAATGATGTCGAAACTACTTAGATTTGTTTCTCCTTGATCCAACCAAGACTGTGGTCTATGCTGTATATAAGCAAATTTCTAGATGGTGAAAGAGCCCTACTCACAGAACATGAATATTTTAAATCAACATGGTTTAAAGGAAAGGTCATTACAGCTGAAGAAGCATTTGAAAATGTTTACACCTCATTATACCTGTGAGCACAATCAGTGCTCAAATTTGTTAAAAAAAATAGACTTATTTTATCCTGCATTTCTCCTTAACGCCTAGAACTATTGACATTTTATACTTCCATCAAGGAACAGTGTCCTTTGGTGTTCAGAAAGCCACCTCAGTAAATAATGAGGAGGTTCTAGGCATCTTTTCATTCACAGCATGTGTACACCAGGAGATGTTGCAGATACCACTGTCTGTCATATTTGAAAGCTCATGGCAGACTGGTGAAATTCCTGCTGACTGGAAAAGGGCAAACATAACACCCATCTTTGAGAAATAAAAAAAGGATGACCCTGGGAACTACAGACCAGTCAGTCTCATCTCTGTGCCTGGAAAAATCATAGAGCAGATCCTTCTGAAGGCTCTGCTAAGGCAAATGGAAAGCAAAGCAGGGGTGATTGGTGGTAACCAGCAATGGCTTCATGGTTATAGAGGGGTTTGAGTCTGAGTTTGGGATAAAATATAATGAGGCCAACGTAAAGGTTATTGAATAATTTATTAATATATTCAAAGAGAACTTCCCCAAAACTTATATACAACTAACCCACACAAATTCTTTGATATGGTTGGTAAAACTATTTTGCAGAATGTCTATATACAACCAAATTAAGCAACTTGGTGAAGGTTTTATATATGTTTCTGATTATGCTGCAAGAGTCTTGCAGCATAAACTGCTCCTGGTAAAGTTAATGAAATTCTTTTAGCAACTTGAATCAAGAGAGTTCAAATACTCACTAGTTGGAAGTCTCAGTATCTGTGTTCCCAAAATATATATAGTGAAAGCCACGTGGTTGATTTCATATGGAGCTGATAGCTCAATTCAAGTTAGGGCACGCCGTCTGAGAAGGTTTCACGGGGGCAAGGGAGGTGTTCCGTGGCCCTCAGAAGGACATCGGGTGGTCAGCAGCCACCTGGGTAAAGCAGGGTTCCAGGTTTGTGGGCTGGAGCAGTCCTACTGAGTGCTGGGTACAGCTGGAAGGCGTCCCTCGGGCTGGTGCGGCGGGCCTGAGCGGCGGGCCGGCCGGGAACGCGTACATCGATTGTCCGCTGGATTGACCGAAGTGTCACAGGACAAAGAAACACATAAAGGAAACAAAGGTTGCAGCCCCAGGCGGGCAGACAGGCAGCGAGAGCTGAGTGGTGAGCCGAGAGAGCTGCGAGAGCATCTTGTTTACCTGGACTGCCCTATTTATCAGATGTGGGCCGAGATTAATGGTCCTTTGGCCACCATATCACCCAATAGGCTTATAGCAGTCGGCCAAAACACACCAGATTAGGAAGGGTCCACAGGTCTGGTTCCCCCAAACATGGGAAGAGCATGGGCCCTACACCCAGTGGGACATACGCTAAGCATGTGGGCTTATAGAACCACTTATACAACCATGTTACACAACCTGGGCCCTGGGCAGGCCAGACTTTATGGCACCAGGCCTGTTGTGCCCCTCGTGTCCGTTTAATGTGTTTACCTCTGGTTTGGGCAGAAAAACATGTCCAGGCAAGGCAAGGCATGTATAAGCCTATTCAGGCCTATGGGCCCTCCATGACACTTCACCAAGGGCAAATCATGCCTGACAAATTTAGTGGCTTTTTAGGATGAACTCATGGCAACAGTGGACAAGGAAAGCGCAACTCAGATCATGTATCTGGACCTGAGTAAGGCATTTGGCTCTGTCCCACATGATGTCCTGGTCACCAAATTGGAAAAACACAGACTTGCTGGGTGGAGCACTGCGATAAGGAATTGGCTGGATGGTTGCACACAGAGTGGTGGTCAATGGCACAATGTCCACCTGGAGACCAGTGACAAATGGCATCCCTCAGAGATCAGTGCTGAGACCAGTGCTGCTTAACATCTTTGTCAGTGATATGCACAGAGGAATCAAGTGCACCCTCAGCAAGTTTGCAGATGACACCAAGCTGTGTGGCACAGTCGACTTGCTAGAGGGAAAGGAAGCATCCAAAGGGACCTGGACAGGCTGGAGAGGTGAGCCCAGGCCAACCTCTTTACTCTGCTCTTGTCAGATCTTACCTGGAGTACTGTGTGCAGTTCTGGAGCCCCCAGCACAAGAAGGACATGGAACTGTCAGAGTCCAGAGGAGTGCCATGAAGATGCTCACAGAGCTGCAGCAGCTCTGCTATGAGGACAGGCTACAAGAGCTGGGGCTCTTCAGCCTGGAGAAGGTTTTGAGGAGACCTTATCGTAGCCTTTCATTATCTGAAGGGGGCTTACAGGAAGCCTGGGGAGGGACTATTTACAAGGTCTTGCAATGACAGGACAAGTGGTAATGGGTTTAAACTGGAAGAAGGGAGATTTAAACTAGATGTTAGGAAAGGTTTCCTTACAGTGAGGATGGTGAGACACTGGCACAGCTTGCCCAGGGAGGTTGTGGATGCTCCCTCCCTGGAGGTGTTCAAGGCCAGGTTGGATGAGGCCTTGAGCTGACACGAATGCAGTTTATACTAACTCTAATGGTATCTGCTATGCCAATATAAGCTGTTGCTGTGTTTCTGGTTAGAAATTTCAGCCACCAGAATAAGAAGACATGGGTCCTAAGGGCATGCATCCACGGATGCTGAGGGACTTGGCACAGGCCATTGCCAGACCACTCTCCATCATCTTTAGTAAGTCATGGTGGACAGGAGAGGTACTTGGGGACTGAAGGAAGGTAACTATCGCCCCAATCTTCATAAAGGGTAAGAAGACACAGGTAACTATAGATCTGTCAGCCTCACCTCCATCCCCAGAAAAGCAATGGAGCAGCTTGGCACTGTCCTTAGGTGTATCAAGAGCTGTGGGGTCATTAGAAGCAGTCAACATGGTTTTACCAAGGGGAAGTCATGTTTGACCAACCTTATGGCCTTCTATCAGGACATAACCAGGTGGATTGATGATGATAGAGCAGTGTATGCAGTTTGTCTTGATTTCATTGAAGCATTTGACACTGTCTCCCACAGCATCCTTCTGGCTAAATTGAGGCAGTGTGGTCTGGATGATCATGGAGTGAGGTGTATTGGGAACTGGTTGAGGGAAAGAAGTCAGAGAATTGGAGTCAATGGGATGGAGTCTAGTTGGAGTCGTGTAACTAGTGGAGTCCCATAAGGGTCAGTACTGGGACCAGTTCTGTTTAATATATTTATCAATGACCTGGATGAGAGCAGAGAATGCACTATCAGCAGGTTTACTGATGACACCAAACTGGGTGGAGCGGCTGGCACACCAGAAAGCTTTGCTGCCATTCAGCCAGACTTGGACAGGCTGGAAGGCTGGGCAGGGAGAAATGTAATTAAATTCAACAAGGGCAAGTGTAGAGTCTAGTGCCTGGGAAAAAGCAACCCCAGGGAGCAGTATAGGTTGGGGACTGACCTGTTGGAAGGTAGTGAAAGGGAAAAGGATCTGAGGGTTCTGATGGATGGAGTGTTGACCATGAGCCAGCAATGTACTCTTGTGATCAAGAAGGCAAATGCCACTCTGGGGTGTATTAGAATAGCTGTGGTTAGTATATCGAGAGCAGTTCTCCTGCCCCTCTACTCAGCCCTGGTGAGGCCACATCTGGAATACTGTGTCCAGTTCTGGGTCCCTCAGTTCATGGGCAGGGAACTGCTTGAGAGAGTCCAGCACAGAGCCCCAAAAATTAAGGGAGTGAAACATCTTCCTTACATGGAGAAACTGAGGGTGCTGGGGCTTTTTAGCTTGGAGAGGAAGAGACTGAGAGGTGACCTCATCAATAATATGTAATAATATGCAATATGTATCAATAAATGTGGAAGGGATGAGTGCCAGGAGGATGGAGCCAGGCTCAGCTCCATGATGCCTAATGACAGGACAAGGGTCAAAATGTGGGTGCTGAGACATTGAAAGTTCCATGTAAACCTGAAGAAAGATTTCTTCACTGAGAAGGTGGCAGAACAGCCTGTCCAGGGGAGTCATGGAGTCTCCCTGTCTGGAGATATTCAAAACCTGCCTGGACATGTTCCTGTGTGATCTGGTATAGGTGATCCTGCTCTTGCAGGGGGGTTGGACTGGATGATCTTTTGAGGTTCCTTCCAGCCCCAAACATTCCATGATTCTCTGATTTTCAGTTCAAGTGAGACTGAAAAGTTGCCAAAACCAAAACCAGTCATGTTCATTTCTTAGTTTCAGCTTGCCATCATGTGGCTAAGAGTCAAGCATGCAAAGCTCCACTATAAACATAGAGAGAGGGGAGACTGGTTAGTACCCAAAAAATCATAGCAATCTGCTACTGCAGGTGGCCTAAGGAAAGTTTGGAAGGTGGAACCTAGGAAATACAATAGAGAATAAAATAAGAACCCTCTTTTCTGTTGAACATCCCACCAAGACAGAAACTGAGAGAAGCTATGATGTTTTCTCTGGCCCTTTATTTTTATAATTCTTATGTTCTTAGCTCTGAATGTGCAAAGGGCAGGCAAGAATATAGGGAAGAGACTTCATCTATGTGTGCTAGGAGACAACACTTTTATGAAGGGAGACTGCATGGTTTCAGTATTTTTTCAGTTTAGGTAAGATTCTTCTTGAAGTTTGGTTTTTGTTTTTTTTTCTTACAATTCTGCTATTGCAGTTATAAAACTGCACTTCAGAATTTGCTTTAGGAAACTAATATTGCAGGACTTAACTTCCACTTGATGCATAGCGTATGCAAAACTGAGCACTGTGAACCTGGATGGATAGAATCATAGAATCACAGAATCAACCAGGGTGAAAGAGACCTCCAAGATCATCCAGTCCAACCTAGCACCCAGCCCTATCCAGTCAACTAGACCATGGCACTAAGTGCCTCAGCCACTCTTTTCTTAAACACCTCCAGGGATGGCAACTCCACCACCACCCTGGGCAGCCCATTCCAATGGCAAATTACTCTCTCTGTGAAGACCTTCCCCCTAACATCCAGCCTATACCTGCCCTGGCACAACTTGAGACTGTGTCCTCTTGTTCTGTTGCTGGTTGCCTGAGAGAAGAGACCAACCCCCACCTGGCTACAGTCTCCTTTCAGACAGTAATGAGGCCACTCCTGAGCCTCCTCTTCTCCAGGCTGAACACCCCCAGCTCCTTCAGACTCTTCTCATAGGATTTGTGTTCCAGGCCCCTCACCAGCTTTGTGACCCTTCTCTGGACACATTTCAGTACTTCAATACCTCTCTTGAATTGAGGAGCCCAGAACTGGATAAAGCACTCAAGGTGCAGCCTGACCAGTGCTGAGTACAGGGGAAGAATAACCTCCCTTGTCCTACTGACCACACTATTCCTGATACAGGCCAGGATGCCACTGGCTCTCCTGCCCACCTGGGCACACTGCTGGCTCATCTTCAGCCTACTATCTACCAGTACCCCCAGGTCCCTTTCTTCCTGGCTGCTCTGCAGCCACTCTGTCCCCAGCCTGTAGCACTGCTTGGGGTTGTTGCGGCCAAAGTGCAGAACCCTGCACTTGGCCTTGTTAAATCTCATCCCATTGGCCTCTGCCCACTCATCCAGCCTGTCAAGGTCCTTCTGCAGGGCTCTTCTACCCTCCAGCAAATCAAGACCTGCTCCTAGCTTGGTGTCATCTGCAAACTTACTGATGATGGACTCAATCTTCTGGTCCAGATCATCAATAAAGATATTGAAGAGGACCAGGACCAGCACTGATCCCTGGTGGACACCACTAGTGACTCTCTGCCAAGTGGATGTGGCACCATTCAACACCACTCTCTGGGCCTGGCCCTCCAGCCAGTTCTTGACCCATATCAGAGTGAATCTGTGCAAGCCACTGGAGCTGCCAGCTTTGCCAGGAGCTTGTTGTGGCAGATGGTGTCAAAGGCTTTGCTGAAATCCAGGTAGACTACACCCACAGCCTGCCCCACATTGACCAGGCAAGTAACTTGATCATAAAAGAAGATCAGATTAGTCAGGCAGGACCTGCCCTTTCTAAACCCATGCTGGCTGGGCCTGATTCCTTGGCCATCACAGAAGCACAGGATGTTAGGGGTTGGAAGGGACCCAAGAAGATCATTGAGTCCAACCTCCCTGCCAGAGCAGGACCATACAATCTAGCACAGACCACAGAGGAACATATCCAAACAGGCCTTGAAAGTATCCAGAGAAGGAGACTCCACGTCTTTGGGGAGCCTGTTCCAGTGCTCTGTGACCCTTACAGTAAAGAAGTTCCCCCTTGTGTTGAAGTGGAACCTCCTGTGCTGCAACTTACACCCATTGCTCCTTGTCCTATCCCAGGGAGCAAGTCAGCAGAGCCTGTCCCATTCGTCCTGACCCCCAGCCCTCAGATGTTTATAAACACTTATTAAATCCCTTCTCAGTCTTCTCCAGACTAAACAGGTCTTTTAGCCTCTCCTCATAAGGCATGCCCTCCAGTCCCTTCATCATCCTTGTAGCCCTCCACTGCACCATCTCCAGCAGATCCCTGTCCCTCTTAAATTGAGGAGCCCAAAACTGGACACAGTACTCAAGATGAGGTCTCATCAGGGCAGAGTAGAGGGTAAGGAGAACTTCCCCTGATCTGCTGGACACACTCTTCCTAATACACCCCAGGATCCCATTGGCCTTCTTGGCCACCAGGGCACATTGCTGTGTCATCGTTAATTTGTTATCCACCAGAATCCCCAGGTCCCTCTCCACAGGACTGCTCTCCAGCAGATCACCTCCCAGCCTGTAGGTGCTTTGTGAGGGCACTCAAGATAACCTGCTCCATAACCTTCTTGGCACTGAGGTCAGGCTGACAGGCAGTCTGTAGTTTTCCGGTTCCTCCTTCCAGCCCTTCTTGTGGATGGGTATCACATTGGCCAGTTTCCAGTCTTCAGAGACTTCTCCAGTGAGCCAGGAGTTGATAAATGATGAAGAGTGGCTTGGGCAGCTCATCTGCCAGCTCACTTAGCACCCTAGAATGGATCCTATGTGGTCCCATGGACTTGTGAGGATCCAAGTGGCACAGCAGGTCCCTTACTGCTTCCTCTGGATTGCAGGGGGACTATACTGGTCCCTGCCTCCATCTGCCCACTCAGAAGGTCAGTTGTCCTGCAGACAACCTGTCCCACTATTGAAGACAGAGGCAAAGAAGGTGTTAAGTACCTCTACCTTTTCCTCATCTTTTGTTATTATATTTCCCTCTGCATCTAGTAAGGATTGGAGATTGTCCTTGCCCCTTCTTTTGCCATTAATAATATTTATAGAAACATTTTTAATTCTCCTTAACAGCAGTGGCCAGTCTAGTTCTAAATGGGCTTTTGCCTCTAATTTTCTTCATACAAGACTTAGCAACATCCTTGAACTCTTCCTGGGATACCTCGCTTTTTTCCCAAAGGTGATACACCCTCTTTTTTTTCCCCTTAATTCCCTTAGAAGCTCCTTGCCCATCCAGTCTGGCTGTCTCCCTCACTGGCTCATCTTCCAGCACAATGGGATGGCTGCTCCTGCACCTTCAGAGTTCTTTCTTGAAGTAGGTCCAACCTTCCTGGACCCCTTTGTTTCTAAGGGCTGTTTCCCAAGGAACTCTCCAAGTTAGTTTCTTAAATAAGCTGAAGTCTGCCCTTCAGAAGTCCAGTGTGGAGGTTTTGTTGATGCCCCTCCTGGTTTCACTGTAGATTGAAAACTCTATAATTGCATGGTCACTGGACCCCAGGCAGTGTCTGACCACCACATCTCTCACCAGCCCTTCTCTATTTTTGAACAGCAGGACAAGCAGGGCTGCACCCCTGGTAGGATCACATAACAGCTGAGATAAGTTGTCCTCCATACACTCTACGAACCTTCTAGACCGCCTCTTCTCTGCAGTGTTAAAGTCCCAGCAGATGTCTGGCAGGTTAAAGTCGCCCACAAGAACAGGGGCAGATGATCTTGAGGCAGCCTCCAACTGCTTAAAGAGTAATAAATCAAACTCTTCTTCCTGTTGACTAGTCTATAACAGACTTCAACCAGGATGTTAGCCTTGTTGGCCTTCCCTCTAATTCTTACCCATAGAGACTCAACCTGATCATCCTTAATCCCTACTTCCATGACATCCAGAGCATCCCTAATTGTGATGGTTTGGGTGTTCCCTGCCCCCCCACAACTTTAGAAATCACCCAGACTAGATTCAGATGGCTCTGGAAATATGAATGAAGCTTATATTTACAGCTTAGCACAATATACAATCAGATATTTATAGTATATGCAGTTATATACAGAAATATACAAGATAAAAGGTAATAGAGAAACATAACTCCCCTCCCAGAAACCTGAATCCCCAGGAGGGGCTCTCAACCACCTCTTCACCTAACTCCCCTACCCCTCTCAACCTTACCCCAGTCCCAAGGAAGAATAGAGGTTCGGCCAGGGGGTTAGGAAGCCAAGTGGATTAGTCCAAAATGGAGGGTGAGGATAGAGAGCAAAAGGCAGCTCAGCCAGTTTCCCAGCAGTAGTGAGATGAGATTCCCTTATCTATGTTTTGCTTTTATTCTTATATATCTCAGCAAGCCTATGAGTGAAGGCATTACCACTGTTTTCCTTTCACAGCCTGTAACCTAGTTCTTCTCACCAAAACATTCTAGCTAGGCTCAAACTAGCACACTAGGGCCACTCCTCCAACACTTCTCCCTCGCCTGTCTCTCCTGAAGAGCCTGTAGCCACTGATTACAGTGCTCCAATTGTGTGAGTCATCCCACCACATTTCTGTGAAGGTGACAACATCATAGTTTTCCTCTTGTACCAAGGCTTCCAGCTCCTCTTGTTTGTTACCCATACTGCATGCATTAATGTACATACACTTCAGCTGGGCTGCCGGTTTTACCCCTGTGTCTGGCCTCCTTCAATTTGTCTCTAGTGCTGTTGTGTTTAACCCCCTCCCCCTTCCAGCCTAGTTTAAAGCCCTTTCAACAAGCCCCATCAGCTCATGTGCCAGGATCTTTTTTCCCTTCTGAGTCACTTGTACCCCATCTTTCGCTAGCAGACCCAGGGCCATATAAAGTTCCCCAAGATCAAAGAACCCAAAATTGTGTTGGTGGAACCAGCTTCTGAGCCACTTGTTAATCAGGCATGATTTCCTGTTCCTCTCAGCATTCCAATTTGAGAGTAAGGATATTGATGAAAAAGATTATCAGTGCTCCCAATCCCTCAACTACCTTTCCCAGTGCCTTGAAGTCCTTTTTGATTGCCTTTAGACCTCTGATATTGACCTCATCATTTTCCACCTGTATAACCAACAAGGGATAGTAATCAGAGGGTTGTACTGCAGTAGGGAGCCTTTTGGGAACACCCCTGACCCGGGGCCTAGGGAGGCAGCAGACTTCCCTGTGGAAGGGGTCTGGCCAGCATATGGGGCCCTCTGTTCCTTTCAGAAGAGAATCACCAATAACAATAACCCTCCTCTTTTTCTTTTGTGTACAAGTTCTGATGCAAGTGGTCGACTGATTTACTTTAGTCAACCCCACCCTGTAATGGAAGGGCAATTAATTGATGTGAGATGATATTTTTCCAAAATTAACATTGTTTATTAATTTTGATGATTCAGAACTCTCACCAACCCCCACCACTAATTTTAATAATAATTGGTTCTTCACACAGTCATGGAAACATACAGAGGAATAACTAGATCTAGAAATAACTTGCAAAAAATATAAACATTAATTGAACTGGAAGAAATGGTTCCTGCGGTCAAATACTGCTTGCGGTCAATATACCACTTGTCCACTGTATGGCCTCAAAAAGCTCCTTTCTGCTAGCTACAGATTCAGACAATATCCAAACACTTTCAGGGAATTCTGTTACTGTCCTATCAACCACTGAGACTTCTGATTCTTCCCAGGTTTTACAGGCTAGGGAAAGGAGGTAGGCAATCTCTGACCTTATATCTTGACTGCTCTGGATGATCTATGTGTCTCCAGGACTTCCTGTCTTGGCAGGAGACTTTCAGGTGTAGGCAGGATGCCTTGCAATGTGTAGTCTTAGCACAACATCATGCTGGCTATGCAGGCAAATCACATGGAGGCATTCAGAGCCTGGTAAACTCGAGGCAATGGTAGTTTCCAGGCAAACAAACTCAGAGTATCAGAGTTTGCAACTTTGTGGCCGAGCTAACTTATAGCTTTAGCATAATGCTGCAGAAGACAACGGCAGAATCACTGCTAGTGGTAGAGAGCAATAGTAGCAGGCAGCAGCAGGCACAAATGCAATGGCAGAGCATGGCAGAGAACTTTGCGTTACCTGCTCAGCTCTTTTATCAGTGTAGTCTGAGACTAATGTGCCTTTGGACAGAGAATAGCCAATCAGAACAGCAGTTATCCAAACCTGACCATATTAGGTGAAACCATAGGCCTGCTTTACCCACATTTGGGAAAAGCATAGGCCTTGCACAAGGCAGGCACAAGCTAAGTGTGTGTACCTTGTTTACCACAGGATGTAAACAAGTCTGGGCAGGCCAGAGTCCTTAGACTCAGTGGATCCAGGTTCTTTGTCCTCTTTCCTGTGGTTGCCTCTCTCCAAAACAGAAGGAGGGAGAGCAGAAAAACATTCCTGGGCAAGCCAGGACATATATAAGCCAATTTTGGCCTATCAGACCTATCATAACACCCGCAGGTGGTGTTGCTTCTGCCTCCAAAACAGTCTCAACCTCTAGTGCCTTATATCTGTTGTGCAAGGGCAACTGAGGAGGTGAGGGGGGCTGGAAGGGGTTTCCCTTGCCCCTTCTGACAGGCACCTGCATCCATTCCCCCTTGCTCCTTGGGTCACGTCCTTCTGCTAAGGGAGTCTGCAGAGCCTGGTGCCATAAATCCAACTCCCTTTCACATTTCCTTATAGCCCTAAGTCTTTCCACTTCATCCTTCAGTTCAGCCACTAGGTTAAGCAGACTATTGATCTGCTCACATCTAACGCAGGCATTGTCTCTGCCACCCCCGAGTGCCAGGCTCCAGCACTTACCGGAAACAGTTGCCTGGACACCTGCATGCCTACGGGTGGACTCTGTTTGGGTGCCCACAGTTTTACAAACAACCTTTGACTGAGTTTTCACCATATCTCACTTCCTTTGACAATTGACAAGAGTTGGGTGGGGAGGGGTGTTTTGTTTTTCTTTATTTTCTTTCTCCATTGCGTGCTGCCAGCTGGGTTAAGCAGACAATGTTCCCCTGCCCCCTTCTGGGCTTCTCTGTTCGGGAGAGCTCCAAAGTAAAGGAAAAAAGCTTTGAAAAAGCTTCCAAAAAAGCACATTCCAGTGGAACTAGCCTTGGTACTGCTGTCTTCCCGAATCAGGGTCTTGCACCACCGCTGCTTCTTGCTTAAATCACTCGCACGGCACCACCCCTGCTGTGTCGCACTCTCGAGCATGCATGTAGGCCATCTTGCCACACCTGCCGCTTCCCTGCCCCCTTTTGGGATTCTCCATTCAGGAGAGCCCCAAAGTAAAGAAAAAGCTTTGAAAAAGCTTCCCAAAAAGTGCATTCCAGCAGAACTAGCCTTGGTACTGCTCTCTTCCCAAATCCAGATATAGCCATATTCTAACTTACATGCATAAATAAGTAAAATAAACTCACTCAACTGGGGATGCATGAGTCAACAAAACAACCCAATGTGCTATGGTAAAACAAAAACAATGTATGCCCTGACCATGCATTCCAAAGCCAGTTTTTCCAGCTTCTCTACGTAGCAGAGAGTAATGGAACTCATGATGCTTTTCTGTTTATCTTAAGGAGACAGGAATTACATTTCTTTTTTAATAAGTAGAGGACACTTTAAAATAGGCAATGACATCACACATGAAATACCTGCATCTGTCTTCAGTCTCAAGTTGTGCCGGGGTAGGTATAGGCTGGATATTAGGAGGAAGTTCTTCACAGAGAGAGTTATTTCCCATTGGAATGTGCTGCCCAGGGAGGTGGTGGAGGCACCGTCCCTGGGGGTCTTCAAGAAAAGACTGGATGAGGCACTTAGTGCCATGGTCTAGTTGATTGGTTAGGGCTGGGTGATAGGTTGGACTGGATGATCTTGGAGGTCTCTTCCAACCTGGTTGATTCTATGATTCTATGATTCATTTGATTGATAATGTTACTTATTACCTCATAACTGGAAAACTGAAACTTTTTGTTTATGTTCATGCTCCATAGATGTAACTTCTTCCATGTAGTTCAAAATAGGCATTCTAATAGTTTCCAAGTGGCCTCTCTCTGTTTGTTCTCTACTATCCTAATCAAAGATATGTTGGCCACAGAAAAATTTTTAGAAGTACACATTTGCAATTTATTTTAGGGGGTACTCTTGTGTATGAACACAAGCTCATCCAAATAAATGTAATGGTAAGTATTTTAACGGAACTCAGCATTTTATTCAAATACTACCTTTGATAATTTTTTTGTTATTTGCTCAAGAGTAGTACAATGTTTAAGGTGCAGATGTATATGCAGGTATCTCATTATCCCTGATCTTCAGATTTCTCCTTGTAAATCTCCATTAAGCATCAATTTGTTACTAAGGCGTACTTCACAGCTAAAAATGTATTGCTTAAAAAGAAAGAGCAGTTTCCTGCCTAATTCTCAATTAACCATTATTTGGGAGTGACTTAAATTTTAATTATAAATACTGTAGTGATTCAAATAACTTTTATGTTTCTGAAGAGTTTTCACTTGTACTTTAATGGTTACTTGTAAAAAATATTCAGTGTCTGTCTCAGTCCAGAGTTGGTAATGCTACTGCATCTCTAAGTACAAAGACATCAGGCTAAATGGTAGTAGGTTTGTGCAGAAAGGGTCAGATTTCACTTAGGCCTCATTGTGTCTCCTTGCAAAATGATACAAGCATACTATTACTATGTCTGCTGGATATAAACAAGGTCCTACGAATTCAGTTTATGCAAACTGCACAGCTAAGGGAACAAAGAAATATTTGATCCATGGGCTTAACCTTCTGCTTGCATCAGCACGTGTTGTGCCAGAGTTGCATGCTGCTCTCCTGAAGTCTTATCCTTCACCAAGGCATACTGTTTCTTGGTTCTTGTGCCTCATGCAGGCCACTGTCCTTCTGCTGTACCCTTGCCTGTCTTGTGGATTTCCCTGGAGTTCCAGTGCTTGAAATCAGCATGACTGTTCAGCGGTTTTGGTAGTGATTTAGGTGGCAGAATAGACTGTGTTTCCTTGTCTTACAGAAAAACCTGCCCTGGATCTGGACATCAGGGATTGGCCAGTAGTAATTCCACAGTTTGCTGTCTCTGACCATCTTTTCTTCTGTAGAGCCATTTTTCTTTCTATCATACTTTTTTGTCTCATTTCTCTTTAGAGTTAGAGACAACTATGGAAGGTTAGGGAAGCATAATTTTTAAAAAGAGCCTCCTGCTTGTACATTAATGCCATAACAACAGCTTTGCTGTTCAAAGGTGGGATACAGATGAGAAGGAAGTAGTTCAGGCTCACAGACAGGCACTTGCAAGCCAAGTGGGATTCTGAATCACATGTTCTTTGTGAGGTCACACTTAGTGATCTTTGCATAAGAAAGAAATCTGTAACCAGTGGAAAGAACCTTGTGTTTCCCTTTGGCATGAGGAAGGGTAAGGTGGACTTCTGCTGCAAGTTGAATTGTGGGAGCATTGCTGTGCTTCTGCATGACTGAATTGCCTACAACAATGATACAGCACATTTTCTTTTTTAAACACAGCAGGCAAAATCACTAAGCAAATGTGAAAAAAATGAAATTTAAGTTGCAGGATAAGCAAATGATCTGCTGCTATAAATTGTACAGATTTGCTTACTGATTGCAATATGCTATTTACTGTGTGTATAAGCTGTAGAATAATCACAATTATTTGTTTCCATTTATATCTTGTTGGAAAACTGTTGGAGATCACTGTTTGAGTGAAGCAAATTAATGTTAATCATTCTATTACGTGGAATGAGGAAATTTAATAAGAATTATTCTTGTAGTTTTCAGCTGAGTTATTTAACATCACAGCTGAAAAGGTGAGGGTTTTTACACCATTTAACTGGAAGTACTTAATGTAGCCAGAGATTAATATTGATGCTGAAATGACATTTTGAACATTGCATCACTGAGTAAGAATAACTTAACAGTATGATTGGTAATGTGTGATACGCATCACAGATGTCAGCTGACCATATTAAGTGAAAACCTGCTCATCTTAATAATGAATAGTTTCAGATGTTTCTGAAAGACATTCCGTCCATGGATTCTTATAATATAGAATATGTCCAACGATTTTAGTCCTGTAATTGTTGATTGAATTAATACTGTTTTTCTTCTTAGTGTACTTACATTTCTTGTAAGTTAGTTCTCTAAGCAAATTGTTCGATAATGTTGTGTTGTGATTGTTTGGTTTCTCTGTGACAAAGAGTGGTACTTAAATGGGTGTCATTTTTATGATGTAAGGAACAAATTTCAGCAATTCACTGTGAGCATCATCATCATTTCATTAGCCTCAGCTAATTTCAGAGGTTGTGCAGTTTAGCAAGTAATGCAACACCATGAAGGTCAAGTAAGCCTCAGGCATGTGGCCCGGGGACATGTATGTAATTTCTCTGCCCTTACTTGTTAAAGATGTGTCATCTGTGTGAGTCTGTGGTGATGGAACTTGCACAGCATGCAGAATAGCTAACATTCATTTTATTTCTAGTTCTAGCATTTTTATTTCAATGCCTCAGCTCACTTTCTTTGTGCAGTGTACATAATGCTACTTCTCAACCTGAAAAGATTTTTGATTCCTACTGTGGAAGCCACTGGTAATTGTGGAAGTGCTTCATGTTTCTACTGAGCAGTACAGCACAATATACCTGCTAGAATTTTGTAAGCCAAGGTAGACTACTAACAGGACACAGTCTCCAGAGACTTAACCATTACTGATAGGTCTACTGTGTAGAGATTTTATACTATTGAGTGTGTCAGTAAAATAATCCTTGTTCTATGATCACAGGATCACAGGGACCTCTGGAAGTCTTCAGGTCCAACACCCCACTGCCAGAGCAGGACCATATAATGCAGCACAGGTCGCACAGGAATGCACCCAGGCAGGTCTTTAAAGTCTCCAGAGGAGACTCCACAACCTCTCTCTCGAGCCTATTCCAGCGCTCATGTTGATGTGGAACTTCCTGTGTTGTAGCTGACATCCACTGCCTCTTGTCTTATCTCAGGGAGCAAGTGAGAAGGGGCTGTCCCTTCTTTCTGGACACCCAGCCTTCATACATTTATTAGATCTCCTCTCAGTTTCACCTCTCCAGATTAAAAAGCCCAGTGTCTCTCAGCCTTGCTTCATAAGGCAGTGCTCCAGTCCCTTAATCATCCTCTGGTGGACTCTCTCAAGCAGATCTCTCTCCCTCTTGAACTGGGGAGCCCAAAACCGAGTGCAATGTACCTGCGTATATTCAGTTTGTGTAAGTGATCTCTAACCAAGTCTGCACAGTCTTCTCTCACTGTCAGTCTAATCTTGCCAAAAGACAATACTGTGCTGACTACTACGCTCTCTTTTTTGTCCATCCTGACCATCCTGGATTGAGTTCAATCTGCTAGTTTTGTATTTCATACAATGCTGCTGTCACACAGCTTTGCTGGCTGGAACAGGTATCATGGGGGCTTGAGGTTCAGATTGCAGCATGAAAGGTGTCCTGTTGCAGTTGCTGCCTCTAGTTTCTGGGGTTTGGGGTGCTGGGCTTTTCTGCTGGGCAGGCTGTGGGTCAGGGAGTGTTGGGGTCTCTGGCTTCTGCTACTGTTTCTGCATTTTTCTGAGCTTTTTACTGCAAACAGGCTAAGGGGGGATTGTGTTACTTTCTCTCCTGTCTGTGTGTGGGGAACAGGACTGTGTTAACTTAGGGCACTGCCCAAAGCAATGCTTACTGAACTGTAGAGCATTCTTAATACATATCTTTGCATGGTACATGCTTTTATGAAACTAACTTGAGGCAGTTAGAAAAGTTTAGTCTGAATCTTGCTTCCTGACACACCAGTATAATCTCCAATAAAGTACCAGATTGCTCCTGGATGAGTAGCACAGTGTCTGCTGCCTATGGTTACTCACATGCTGACTGATTTTGAAGTGTTGCATTATCAGAAGCAGGCAGGAGACTTCTCTAGTGCAGCAGCCATGAAGAATCTCAGTGTCTTATGGACATTTGGGACCAACTGAACAATAAGGATCGAATTAAGGAGGAGTCAGCTGGGGAGGCCTGAACTATTTTCCTCTCTTGCCGTAGATCCTGTGGTATTGCCTGTCTCTCTAAATGAGAAAATAATAGAGAAGCCTCAGGGCAGATCGTCTGCTTCACCTCTCTTGGGGAATCATTTTCAGCATATTAAAGGTGGCTGATCCATTCTAATGCAATGTCAAAGGCCTTTGGGACTTAAAAAATATTGTGCATGTGATATTGGAAGGGCAAAATAAAACGCATTGATGCTGCCATATGTTATCTTTTCAAATGGAAGAGAGTTTTTTAGGAAAATCAGGGTGGGGAAATGTACTTGAGTTGATGAAGCTTAAAGCACATTAAATCATTTCAAGTAGTTGTCCAAACTCACAGCAAATACAATAATTCTAACTGGTTGTCCCCATACCTCTTTCATTCAAAACTCCTTCAGCAATACAGCAGCACTTGTACAGATCACATTTTGATAATATCACATTTGTTTTCTTATAGATTAAAATGATTCACTACTGCTATAACACTTGACAAAAGCACCTGCTAGATCCAAAAGGCATTTGATTTGATTGACATTTCAATTCCTTTAATGAAGAGCTGAGAAATATTTACTTAGATGTGTGAGGAAGTGCTGTGCTTTGCTAAATATTTTATACATGCACACAAATGACAGTATCCAGATGCAGAACCCTTCTAGTGTTTATTAATCAGTCACTATTTATTCACCTGTGTCTTTCTGGAAAGTTCTTTTCATCCCTTCAGTAAGCAGGAATATTATTGCTCCTATGAGGTTGCCATTCCACCCATATGATGAGGCACATAAAGCAGAAGTCAAAACAATTATTAACAATGCATAGGACATAACAAACAGCTAGTAACCTACATGCTAAAAATGTTTTGTCCAAATAATTCAGTGCAATAATTAACAAACTCATTGACACAAATCTGCTCATTTAACAATTTGCAAGCAGGAAATAGGGTTGGATAATACATTTCCAAACTAGCTTCAATGAATGTTGTAAGAAAGAAGGGTTGCATCCTGATGCTCTCTGAGAACAGAATCATTCTTTGTCTCTTTAAGGATTGCTCAGAGCAGTTCAGATTAAGTTAACTGAAGATAAGAGAGTCATACATATAACTGAGATACAATAAACCCCGTATGGACAAGTTCATGGAACACAAAGTAGCATAAATATGTTGGCTGCTCCAAGGATATAGTGGGTTGATCTTTGCCAGTGGCTAGGCACCCATCCACCTGCTCTCTCAATCATCCTCATCAGAAGCACAAAGAGACAAAATGGGATGAAAAAGCTCATGAATCAAGACAAAGATAAGATCACTTGACAGCTGGTTTTGCAGGCAAAACAGACTCAACATGTGAAAATTATTTTAATTTAGTGCCATTTAAAATAGATTCAGAAAATGAGAAACAAGAAAACAAACACTAAATAAAACAATACTTTTCATCTCCCCTTGCTCAGGCTCAGCTTCATTCTTTCACACAACTCCTGCTGCAGTGGTGTGGACCACAGTCCTTCAGGAAATATCTGCTTGCTCTGTCCTAGGGTCCTCCAAATGCATTAGGGGATATCTCCTTCGATGCCTCCTTTACCTCCGACTTTGGTGCTCCCTCTGCAGTTGCTCACTCATCTTCTTTCCCTTGTAGCATTTTGTGCCATTTATTAAGTATGTTTTCCATAGGTGCCACCAGCTTCTCAAAGAGGACATATCTGCAGCCTCCTCACTGCCAACAACCTTTATACTTACACCCAATTCAAATAATTAAACTATTAGATTTTTTTAAATTACCCTTTACTTATTCCTATTTGGTTTATTATTTCTTTGATGACACCTCCACTGAAAAATAAATCTGGGACTATAAAAAGTGCTGTTGGTGTAACAATGTTATCTGAGGTGTGTTTATTACAGTGCTACTGAACTAGTAGAAGGTTTAATGTCAATTCTTGTACCAGTGGGGCAAACTACAACAGAGTTACTTTTTTGTAGGCTGCTGAGTGAAATTAACATGGGAGACTGTATAGGGTTAACACTCCTGGGGGAGTGACCCTGAACCTGACCCTAGGGGTCTCGGCCCCTCCTCAGGGGTGGGCCACACTCCAGGTGATGGTTAGCCCACTCCCCCCACTTCCTGTGGTATAAAAGACAGGAGTTCTCCTGTCTCTTTCTCTTTTCGCCCTCTTGCTCACTACCTGCGTTCATGACCGCACACACACACTGATACTGCATACCAGCCACGAGGCAGAGACACCATCACACTACTCGGGTTGTATCCATCCCTGTTTTGTATTTTGCTGTTTTCCCTTCCTCATCCTTTGTAAACTCCCCTACCTCCAATCCCTTTTTTCTAAGTTATTGTTAAACTTTTCCTTTTTAACTTCCAAATCGAGTGAGATTGATTTATTGGGGTGTCCCTACCTGTTATCTCTCTCCCTGTCTTTTGGGGAAAGGAGGGGGAGGAGGGGAGGGCACTCTATAAACTCTATAAATTCTATAAATTGTCATTGGGTCTACCAAATTTATAAGAGTCTCTGGGAACTTGCATTTGAACCCAAGACAATTTATTTGGCGTCTCAACGTGGGGCTAGGTAGAAAGAATTCTTTCAGAGAAGATTTGGAAGTTAAAAAATGGATATTCTGAAAGTCTTAATCATTAACGCTTTTGCATGGCTGTTGTGGGGCTGGCTGTTAAAGTTTATAAGTTACCATGTCTTCTGGATTGTCATTGATATGCTCTGGGAATATTCTAAGCATTTGCCTGCCCGAGTCTATGCCTATTTCCTGAATTCTGTTAGTAATATCACTGTGTTTAGAAATGTTTCTGGAACATGGAATCAATCTGAGTATATGCATTGGAGCACAGAAGCTCCAGATATTTTGGGGGAAAAATGGTACTGGATAGCTGTTATTTCACTGTGTGTAAATTTGGGTTTGGGAATTAATAAGATAGCGGTGAACTGGGACACGTGGAAATATCGAGTGGGCGCCGCCATTAGGGTGCTTAGGGGGAGGGGTGGTCCTCACTGCCCCAGCTGCAACTGCGGGGGATGGGCGACAGGGCAGACCGCCCCTAGCGCGGCTCCGCCCCGAACTCCGCCTCCGGTCCCGCCCAGGGCAGCCCCCCGGACCCTGCCCCCTCAGCCCAGCCCCCTTCACCTAGCGCCAATAACCACGCGGCCAGCAAGATCAAATCAAAACCCTCCCGCAGATGCCGATCCAGGGCAAGGGACCTCTTCGGGAACCAGCACCCCCCAGCAACAGCAACCAGCTGGAAATGGACCTGATAATGGAGTGATCCTTATCAGCTCCACGCCCAGAAAGGAAATCAGGCACATAAGGCAGGAGTATGCAAGGGCAAACGGACAGTCCCTTTTAGCCTGGCTTTTGAAATGCTGGGATGCAGGAGCAGAAACAGTGGACCTAGATCACAGGGAGGCGAAACAGCTGGGATCCTTGTCGAGGGATGGAGGTGTGGATAAGGAGCTGGGAAGGCTCGATGGTACCCACTCACTTTGGGCCAGGCTTCTGATAGCTGTGAGGTACAGGTACCCGACTAAGGATGACATGATTTTCCATCCCCTTAGATGGACAGATATGGAACAGGGGATCTCATACCTGAGGCAAATGGCGGTTCAAGAGATAATTTATGGAGCCGACCAGAGGCCCTCGGACCCTGATGATGTCCGCATGAAGCCAGCCCTCTTAAAGAAACTGACTCAGTGTGCCCCTTCCACATATGCCCCCACATTGGGAGCACTGCTGCTGGGCAGAGACCCCAACAACCTTCCCACAATCAGGGAGTTTGTGAATGACCTAAGACAGTTTGAAGACAGTTTGTCGAGGAAAACCTTAATTGCCACTGTAGAGACCCTCACCCAAGAAATGAACGAGCTGAAAGCCTCTTTCTCTGAAATGCAGAAGGCAGAGGATGACTGCTCCTCACCTTCAGAATGGGTGCAAGTCTCAGCTGTAAGGAACACACGCCGCCGTGCTCCTCCTCCTCCCCGCAGGAGACCAGCCCAGAGCAGACAGGGTACACACAGGGGGTCACTCTGGAGAACACTGTGTGACCATGGGGAAAACATGGATAGATGGCATGGCCAGCCCACCTCAGCTCTATGGGCCAGGGTAAGGGAACTGCAGGGGACAAACACAGGGAATAACTCCTCCAGAAGAGGGGTTGCCCCAGTGTCCCGCAGGCAGCGCTCTCGCTCAAGGGGTGGTGAAGCCAGTAACTCAGGTCCATGTGCCTCATGCAGTCACACTGCTCAGAATTAGAGGTGCCCTGTCTCCAGCCAGGCGGAGGCCAGGGATAACAGAGTATATTGGGACGTGTTTGTGAAATGGCCTGGCACTTCTGAAGCCGAGAAGTACAGAGCGTTGGTAGACACCGGTGCCCAATGCACTCTGATCCCCTCCAGCCACAGGGGGACAGATACTGTTACAATTGCAGGAGTCACAGGGGGGTCTCAGGAGTTGACTGTGCTGCAGGCTGAGATAAGCCTCACCGGGAATGTGTGGGAGAAGCACTCCATAGTAACTGGCCCTGATGCACCTTGCATCCTGGGGATTGACTTTCTCCGGGAAGGGTACTTTAAAGATCCGAAGGGGAACAAGTGGGCTTTTGGCATAGCAGCTGTAGAGACTGCAGACAAAGAGCAGCTGTCTATCATGCCTGGCTTGTCAGATGACCCTTCCGTGGTTGGTACCCACAAGGTGGAAGATGTTAAGTTACCTATTGCTTCTCGTGTAGTTCATCGCAGGCAATACCGCACCAACAGAGACTCCCTGCTACCCATACAGCAGCTGATTCGCCGCCTGGAGCAGCAGCTTGTCATCAGCAAGAGCCACTCGCCCTTCAACAGCCCGATATGGCCAGTGCGGAAGGAGACTGGGGAGTGGAGACTCACGGTGGATTTCCGAGGCCTGAATGAAGTGACTCCTCCAATCAGCGCAGCCGTGCCTGATATGTTGGAGCTGCAGTATGAACTGGAAACAAAGGAGGCCAAATGGTATGCCACAATTGACATTGCTAATGCTTTCTTCTCCATCCCCATTGCAGAAGAATGTAGGCCGCAGTTTGCCTTCACCTGGAGAGGAGTCCAGTACCACTGGAACAGACTGCCTCAAGGGTGGAAGCACAGCCCTACAATCTGCCACAGCATCATCCAGACTGCACTGGAGAAGGGTGGAGCTCCGGAACATCTGCAGTACATCGATGACATCATTGTATGGGGTGAGACAGCAGAGGAGGTCTTCCAGAAGGGTGAGAAGATCATTAATATCCTGTTGGATGCAGGTTTTGCCATTAAGAGAAGCAAAGTGAAAGGGCCTGCCAGAGAGATCCAGTTCCTGGGAGTTCGATGGCAGGATGGCCGACGCCACATCCCTATGGATGTGGTGAATAAAGTGGCCACTATGGTGGAACCCACTAACCGGAAGGAGACACAATCCTTCCTGGGGTTTGTGGGCTTTTGGAAGATGCACATTCCCGGGTACAGTCAAATTGTGAAACCCCTCTTTGACGTTACAAGAAAGAGGAATAACTTTGAGTGGGGACCTGAGCAGCAGGTGGCATTTGACCAGATCAAACGAGAGGTGGTCCATGCCATGGCCTTGGGACCAGTTCGAACCGGCCCAGAGATTAAGAACATTCTCTACACAGCAGCCGGTGAGAATGGTCCTAGCTGGAGCCTATGGCAGAAAGCTCCTGATGAGACAAGAGGCCGCCCACTCGGGTTCTGGAGCAAGGCGTACAAAGGCTCAGAGACCAAGTATACCCCCACAGAGAAAGAAATCCTAGCTGCCTATGAGGGAGTCAGAGCTGCCTCTGAGGTGATTGGGACGGAGTCACCACTCCTTTTAGCTCCAAGGCTTCCAGTCCTGACTTGGATGTTTAAAGGGAAGGGTTCGACTCCGCACCATGCCACAGATGCCACTTGGAGTAAGTGGATGGCTCTGATAACTCAGAGGGCTAGGATGGGGACTCTCGAACGTCCAGGCATTGTGGAGGTCACCACCAACTGGCCAGAGGGCACTGACTTTGGAAAGCCAGCAGAAGAGAAGACAGTGACCCGTGCCGAGGAAGCCCCCCCATACAGTGACCTTCCTGAGGAGGAAAAGGCATATGCTCTCTTCACAGATGGATCCTGCCGCCTGGTAGGCAGCAAGCGAAGATGGAAGGCTGCCGTCTGGAACCCTACACGCAGGGTTGCAGAGGCAAGAGATGGAGAAGGCGAATCCAGCCAGTATGCTGAGGTGAAAGCCATCCAGCTGGCCCTGGACATTGCAGAACGAGAGCAGTGGCCAATGCTATACATCTACACTGACTCATGGATGGTAGCAAATGCCTTATGGGGGTGGCTGAAGGAGTGGAAGAGAAATGATTGGCAGAGAAAAGGGAAGCCTATTTGGGCTGCTGATCTCTGGCAAGACATTTCTGCACGCCTGGACAAACTGCCAGTTAAAATCCGACACATCAGTGCTCACATCCCAAAGAGTAGAGCCACTGAAGAACAGCAGCATAACCACCAAGCTGACCAGGCTGCCCACATCTGCCAGATTGACCTGGACTGGAAACACAAAGGTGAACTGTTCTTAGCTCGGTGGGCACATGACTCTTCTGGTCACCAAGGAAGAGATGCCACATACCAATGGGCCCGAGACAGATCTGTGGACATATCCATGGAGGCCATAACTCAGGTTATCCATGAATGTGACATCTGTGCCACCATAAAGCAAGCCAAGCGCATGAAGCCTTTGTGGTACGGGGGAAGGTGGTCAAAGTACAGGTATGGGGAGGCCTGGCAGATTGATTACATCACTCTGCCTCGGTCTCGTAGTGGCAAGCAGTATGTGTTAACCATGGTGGAGGGAAGCACGGGGTGGCTGGAAACCTACCCAGTACCTCATGCTACTGCCCGTAACACCATTCTGGGCCTGCAGAGCCACATCCTGTGGAGACACGGAACCCCAGAGAGAATTGAGTCAGACAATGGGACCCATTTCAAGAACCACCTTGTAAGCAACTGGGCAAAAGAGCATGGGATAGAATGGGTTTATCACATCCCATACTACCCACAGGCTGCAGGAAAGATTGAGCGACACAATGGTCTGCTGAAAACCACCCTGAAGGCTATGGGAGGTGGAACTCTCAGAAACTGGGAGAAGCACCTTGCAGAAGCCACTTGGCTGGTGAATAGCAGGGGATCAGTTAACAGAGCTGGTCCTGCTCAGTCTGCCCTACTGCCCATAGTTGAGGGAGATGGAGTTCCTGTAGTCTGTGAAAGGAATCTACTGGGAAAGACTGTGTGGGTTGCTCCTGCCTCTGGTGGGGGAAAACCTATCAAAGGGGTGGTATCTGCAGAGGGTCCTGGTCACACATACTGGGTGATGATGGAAACTGGTGTTATCGAGTGTGTCCCTCAGAGAAACCTCTCTTTAGCTGAAAAGGTTTTGAAATCTCAGAGTTGATTCCATGTGTTCCAGATACTTTCAGGTTATCTTGTATTATAGTTGTATAATAGTTGTATCATAGTTGTGCAATACTTGTATCATAGTTGTGCAATACTTGTATTATAGTTCATAAGGGGTTACAAGTTGTTTTTGTAGTTATACCCTCACCACTACACGGCGTCCAACAGAACCTACATCACAGCAGCAGCTATCCAGAGTCCTACAACATCGCATCACACCACGGCGTCCAACCAGAACCCTGCATCTGATTCGTCACTGATGCCCTGCAGTGAGAGACTGTTCCTGACTTCCCTCCAGAGGATGTCTACAGCCATCTCATCTACACCTGTTCCCCTGATGCCAGACACCAAGAGAGACTGTTCCTGATGTTTTTTTTCTTCACAGAGGAAAAAGACTTTCCTGAGTTCCAACAAGAACTGTTCCTGTTTCACTGACTTTTCTTCCGTTCCTGCCCTGCTCACATCTCAGCAACCTGCACCGGGCCAGAGGAGCACATCGCCTTGAGATACAGCCGGGGACCAAGAAGGACTTCACGAACTCTTAACCCATGGACACTTTTCCCATCTTTGGAGAAGAAGACTGTTCTTAGGAAGGTGGAAGTGGTCTAACCAAGGGGTGGAATGTATAGGGTTAACACTCCTGGGGGAGTGACCCTGAACCTGACCCTAGGGGTCTCGGCCCCTCCTCAGGGGTGGGCCACACTCCAGGTGATGGTTAGCCCACTCCCCCCACTTCCTGTGGTATAAAAGACAGGAGTTCTCCTGTCTCTTTCTCTTTTCGCCCTCTTGCTCACTACCTGCGTTCATGACCGCACACACACACTGATACTGCATACCAGCCACGAGGCAGAGACACCATCACACTACTCGGGTTGTATCCATCCCTGTTTTGTATTTTGCTGTTTTCCCTTCCTCATCCTTTGTAAACTCCCCTACCTCCAATCCCTTTTTTCTAAGTTATTGTTAAACTTTTCCTTTTTAACTTCCAAATCGAGTGAGATTGATTTATTGGGGTGTCCCTACCTGTTATCTCTCTCCCTGTCTTTTGGGGAAAGGAGGGGGAGGAGGGGAGGGCACTCTATAAACTCTATAAATTCTATAAATTGTCATTGGGTCTACCAAATTTATAAGAGTCTCTGGGAACTTGCATTTGAACCCAAGACAGAGACTAGCATGGTAGGTAGACTAAGACGTAGTTTGCAGGTACCCTTGAACTGCTTCATTGTCACCACAGAGATTCCAGTTGACTTGGAACCTTTTCTACAGTGTTATGTTCATTTCTTCAGATATGCCCTGGGATACAAAGTGGTAAAATTCTATAAAAGCATTGAGGCTGTGTAGGCTGTTGTGGCCACGCTTTCCTAAATGACTCCAAAATATGGGCGTAGTGTGCTCCACAAGCGAAGCCTTCCATGGGATGTACTCTAACCACACCAGCGGTCCAAACTCATTCTGCAGTAGTAAAATCACCCTAGAAAGATTTTTGTTGTCTCTTGTCCCTCAAGAAATAAAATCCCAGATGATTACTGGGAAATTTGTCAGCCAGTTGGGGACTTGAATACCTTACCCAGGTGCATTCACTTGAGCAGCATCAACACACTAATATCCTGATGCTTGTGGGAGTTTGCTTTTGTGTTGCCAGAACAAGTTCTTCTGCCTTGTGCACTTGTACTGAATAGTAACCATTATTGAGTGCATAGACATTGAGGTAAGTCTTCTGAGCTGGCCAGAACAATTATTTCATGTTCATTTGGGCAGCCTATTGAAGAAAGTTATGCAGACAAACTAATTTGAATGTAAACTCCATTTGTTTCCCATCAGTTTTGAACAGATAACATTTCTCTGTGTAGAGGATTAATTTCAAGAGTAGTCACTGTTCCATTGTGAAATACTTTTTTCCTGCAATATCTCTTCAGCCTAGTTTCCCTTTGGAGCAAGACTCTTAGGAATTGGCTTAAATTTTGAACAAATACATTGTTTCAAATATATAAACATATAAATTATATAAACATATCTGCAGAGAAACTTACATACTATTTTGAGTTCAAATAGTACAAGCCTTCTCAGGTAGGGGCAGGCTTTAGATTAGGACTTTCTAAGGAGACTCAGATTTTACATCCATCTGCAACTGTACACTAAAGGGACTGATAAACAAACCTATTGTTTTATGGAAATAATTAATGATACTGCCTTTTCTCCACTCAAATACTTAAATGGTGGTTCTTGTTTTACATAGTGATATTCATCTTAAGTATTTAAGCTAACTCATGCTGGAAGAATGGAGAGAATGTTTTCTAGAAAATGCATTGATATAGGACATATGGAATTGTCACTTTCCATTTCTTGCGGTGATAAAACTTGAATATTTAAAATTAATAAGCAAGGCTGCTTCAACTCTGTATCCATCTTCTGGTCATCGGATGCAATTTCACAAAAGACTGTTCTGCTCAGTGTCACACTCCAAGGGAAAGTCTTGCCAGTTCCACCATGGGATGGCTGATGCTTCCTATGAGATAAAAGGTAATGTTTAAGAAATGCTTTTATAACACTGTGATGAAAATGTTCTGACTGACATTGGCTGATTTGGCTGATTAGGTATCATGCCAGCTGCATGATACCTAAGCTGTGGGGCATGTGCACCCACTGTTTTGGTTACCCAGGTCACTAATCCTGGTTGCCATCACTATTCCCTCTTGCTATTTGCCCATGTTAATTTTCAGTGGAAACCAGCATGCAAGAGGAGGGATGGGGCATAGTTTGGGATCATCTGGATAGCTGGAAAGTGAACCAGGATGTGGATAGCTGGAAAGTGAACCAGGATGTGGACCTGTGGGGGATTTTCCTTCAGAACATTTATTTTTATAGTGATTACTCAGTATCTGTCCAGAATGAAAAAGGTTTGTGTGAATTTCTAAAGTGTGTAATAGCCTGACAATTGAATGTGTCATGCTAGCCTTAGTTAACTCTGTATTTCAACCACTGTTGTAGTTGGGACACTAGCTTAGGCAGAAGATCTTCTGTCAAACCTAGTATAGCCATTCATGTTTACTTGTTTATGTAAGTACCAAAACACTAAAAGATAATCACAGGTTCATATAAAGTATTATTATAGTTATCATTTTCTAATTTATTTTTTTAAAACTGTGGATGGGCTTTTAAGGTCTCAAAAAATAAGACCCTTCATTAATTCTAATTACCCTAGCGTGTGAAGCTGCACAGGGGGACTAGGAAAACTAGGAATTTTCTGCCCTCAAAAACTTCCTTACATACCAGCTGAAGGCACAGCATCCTCTCTAACACATGTATGTTGCAAGAGATCACCAAGACTGCAGCAGAAAAAGCAAAAGGAATGAGAACATTGTAACAGCTGTACTTCCCTTGGTGTCATCCCACAGCATTCCATAATGTTTCTTATGCTGAAGGCTTATGTTTTGTATCTTTGTGTGAAGCACAGACTGCTCAGTGTTTCTTTTGTCGCTACAATCAATTGTTTTTTGAAACCCACATGTGCATGGTATCCCCCACATCTTGTGGCAGTAAGTTCCACCATTTAATGTTTTAAACTTGCTAGCTGCTCATTTTATTAGGACTGCTTACTGTGCTATGACATACGTAATTTTTCTCTGTACTGTTCACAATTCTCAGGGACTCTGTCACAGTGCTTTCCTTCATTTGTCCCTCTTCCAGTACAAAAATCTTAGTCATTACTTTTTCTCTCCTAGTACTGAAGCCATTACATACCTTTGATCATTCTCTCCATTTCCTCTATTCTTCTGTTCTCATACTGTCATTTTCAAGATTACTGGATCTGTATTCAAAATGCTAGGTATGCAATGGATATTTATGGCAGCATTGTTGTGTTTTCTTTTGCTGTTTTCTGTTCTTTTTTTTTTTTTTTTTTTTTTTTTTTTTTTTTTTAGTGGATGAGAATTTAGATGATATTTTCACAGAGCTGTTTACAAGCTCTTTGTCCCAGCTAACAGTTAATTTAACTGTGTGTTTATGGATCGCTGAGGGTACAGCTATGAAACTTTGGTTACTTAGCCATGAACACACAGCTAAATTACAAGAGTGGTTTAGATTGTAAACAGGAGATTGTTGGTAGAACTTAATATTCACTCAGTTGTGCTGGTAATTTATACTATAGAATCACAGAATATATCTGGCTGGAAGAGACTTCAAAGATCATCCAGTCCAACCCTTGACCCAGCACTGATGGGCCAACCCTAAACCATGACCCTAAGCACCAGGTCCACACACGGCTTGAGCACCCCCAGGGATGGTGACTCCACCATCCCAATATTTGATAACCCTTTCACTAAAGAAGTATTTCCTAAATCCATCCTAAACCTCCACTGGCATGGCTTGTAACCATTTCCTCTAGTCCTGTTTCTTGTCATCAAGAAGAGGCTGGCCTCCTCCTTGCTACAATCTCCTGTCAAATAGTTGTAGTGAACAAAAAGGTCTCCCCTCAGCCTCCTCTTCTCCAGACAGAACAACTCCAGCTCCTTCAGATTCTCCTCATAGGCCATGTACTCCAGACCTTTCACCAGTCTTGCTGATCTTCTCTGGACATGCTCCAGCACCTCAACGTCCTTTCTATGATGAGGAGCCCAGAACTGAACACAGCAGTCAAGGTGTGGTCTCACCAGTGCTGAGTACAAGGAGGCTGTACCTCCCTGTTCCTGCTGGCCACAGTGTTTCTGATACAAGCCAGGATGTCCTTGGCTTTCTTGGACACCTGGACACATTGCTGGCTTGTGTTCAGTCACAGAATCACAGAAATATCCAGGTTGGAAAAAGCCCCTCAGGATCACCAAGTCCAACCTATAACCCTACTCTACAAAATTCACCTTAAACCATATCCCTAAGCATCGCATCCAAATGACCCTTAAACACATCCAGGTGGCTGACTCCACCACCTCCTGGGGCAGCTCATTCCAGTGCCTAACCACTCTCTCCATGAAAAAGTTTTTCCTAATATCCAATCTAAACCTACCCAGTCTCAACTTGAGGCCATTCCCCCTTGTTCTCACTCCAGCTGCCTGTCTGTCATGGAGGAAGGGAATTAACATGGCTGAGTCAGGAATTATACAAAAATAGAATTATTTTATTTTCCTGGAATCCTGACCATAAACTATATACAAAAATTTGTTTAGTTTATTTACAGATTCAGTTTGATCAGGATTTTCTTCAAAAATGAAATTAATAGACAAATCTAGATATTTAGAAAGTCAGGAAATGGAAAAGGCTAAGCTATAAATACAGCTTTACCCCACTATCCATCAGGCAGAACAGAAGATTAAGGGGAAAGCAGGTCTTATTCAGAGAGGTGAGATAGGCATTTGGCAATGATCCCTTATTGGATTCCTCTGCAGAAGCAGCCTTCTGACACTGCAGGCAATATCCAATAATGTATGTCCACACAGCAGAATCCCAAGGCAAGTGGCAGAGCTGCCAAACTTAGAAATATCTAGAGCACTTCTGCTGCTAGTGGGAGGATCGTGGAGCAACACTGTCTTCACAGCAGCAGGGGAGAGCCAAAACTGCTAGTATCCTCCAGTCCAGGAGGCAGCCAGGAAGTTGGCTGCTGATATGGTCTGAGTGTGGCCAGTCCAGGTACAGCTGTCTCTCTCTCAAAGGACCCCAGGGCTTGCTAAGCCTGCAGGTTTGCACAGAAAGGTGTAAAAGTGGGGAAAACTATCCAAAAGCAGGGATGTGGTAAAACCAAAAACTGTGCAAAAAGGTAGCAGCTGTCCAAAAGTGAGGATGGTCCAGTCACAGCAGGAACCTGTCCTGTCAGGCATTCTATCAGGAGCTCTTTCAAGATAGAGAACTCTCAAGACGTGAACTCTCAAATCAGGACGTCTCGACAAATTGTCCATTTGCCATTCCATACTGGGCACGAAAACCCAGCCAACCACCAGCCCGATTCCAGCGTGGGCTTCCATACACGTCAGCCCACATGCAGAAAGGCACCTTTTGCTGTTCCTCCTTCAAACCCACAGGTTGGGGGGGGGGGGGGAAGCAGTTTTCGCACTTCTTCTCCTATTCAAACCTGGGGGGGAAGAAGGAATTTGGGGTACCCCAGGACTCTGTCAACCAGTACCCCCAAGTCCCTCTCCAAGTTCAAGTTTTGCAGCCACACATCCCCAAATCTGTAGCTTACCATGGGGTTGTTGTGACCCAGGTGCATGGCCTGACAATTGGCCTTGTTGCACTTCATACAGTTAGCTGTGGCTTATGAGCCTAACCTGTCCAGATCTCATTGTAAATCTTCCCTACCCTCTTACAATGGGTAGGGTATTCACAGGATATGTTAGGAGTTCACAGTATGTTAGGGGTTGGAAGGGACCCAAGGAGATCATCAAGTCCAACCCCCATTCCAACACGAGATCAGTGAAGGAAGAGCCTCGGTAAGGGCTAGCTGAGGTGTGCTTCTAGGGTATTATTCCAGGTTATGTTACACCAGAGATTTTTCACAACTATGTAGGATAGTGAATGTTTTCAATGGACCCCATCCTTTTAGTGGGTTGTCGATTATTTTAGCAGTACATTAATTCCATAAGAAATCCATTCAGGAAAGAATCAATTCAATTATTTTTGTCTGAGAGGGTTTTGTTAGTTTCGCTATTGCAAGGCATATCCTAACTGAAACCAAGGGGATTCAAACAAATGCATAGTCCTTTGCTGCACTAACTTGATGGAGATTTCATCCTATTGTACTCTGTATCAGATAGAGATGCATAGCTCTTCAAAGTTTTTCATAGCTGAAATGTGCTGTTACTATCATAAGGGTTGCTAGATGAAATTCTGGAGCTTAATGAAATCTGGAATTAAATAAATCACCTCAGTTGAAACTGAGCTGCAAAAGGACTTAAAGTAGTTGTTTCTGAAAGAAGTGCTTACAATAAATATATTACTGCAAAGTCGATCAGTCTCATCACTGACTTTAAAACACTTCCAATATATATTGGTGAGCACTGTCAGAAATTTCTTAATGGGCCAAAGAGATCTCAGTATCACATTACAAGCAGAAATCTTTTTAAAATGAGATTTTCAACACTCTCATGGACTATGACTCATCAGACTTACTGCTTGTTATATAAGCTCTTGTTTTCAAATCGTAGCTGCCCTACAGCTCAGAATCTAGAAAGTTTCCTTTTAACAGTTTTCTATGAGTTCTCTTCCTTGCTGTTTACTGTCACACATGCACAGAGTTCTCTTTTTATGGCTTTTTTTTTTTCAATTCCTGTCTCAATCAAGGTGGTCTTGGAGAAAATGACAACGCAAACGCTATCTTACAGCTGAGGTGGATTGACCTTGGCCAGCAATCAGGCACCTACTCATCTGCTTTTTGACTTCCCCTTCTCATCAGAAAAGGGGGGAGAAAATGTGATAGAAAATCTTACGGTTATAAAGACAAGGAGATAATAATTACAATCATGGGGGAAAATTGAAACTCAACATGTGGAAAATTAATTTATTGCCAAATAAAATAAAGTAGGATCATGAGAAACAAAGACAACAGTAAGAAAGATTTCCCTCTTACCCCTTCTTTTTCTCAGGCTCAATTCACTCCTTCCTTCCCAATTCCTCTACCTCCTCCTCCCACAGTCTACTGTTGTGGAGGCAGGGAATTAATGTGGCCAAGTCAGGAATTGATAGAAAAATAGAGTTATTTTATTTTCCCAAAAAACTGCCCCCAAAACTATATACAGAAATTAATTTAGTTTTAATTAGCAGATTCAGTTAGGTTGAAAAGATCTACAAGGATACCATAGGTAATTTGACTATTTTGGAAGTCAGAAGTTGGAAAAGGCTGAGCTAATAAACACAGCATCCCTCACCATTAGTAAGGCTGAGCCAGTTACTCACAGGTGAGTCAGGCTGGCTGGGTGGTCCAGCTGCTTGTCCCCTCGCTGTCTTTCAGAGGCTGTTCGAGGGTCGTTAGGGCCTATTGAGCCTGCATAAAGGGTGCGTAAGGTGGGAAGCTCCTTCGGAGCAGAGCACCAGGGGCTCCTGCTGCAGAAGCTATCCAGGCGGGGGAGAACTCTAAGGCAGGAAGTCCCCCAGTATTTATACTCTTCCTAGACAAAGAGCAGAGTTACCACTGCCTAGGCAGGAAGACCACAGCCAGGTTGGCAGTCAGCCAAACCTTACCATAATAGGCAAAAGCCACAGGCCTGGACCTTCCAGATACGGGAATCACACAGGCCTTACACTAGGCAGGCATGAGCTGGGCATGTGGGGGCTTACACAACCACCTTACACAATCAGGGGCCCTGGGCAGGCCAGACTTCATAGCAGCAGGTCTGTTGTGCCCCTTTGTGCTGGTTATGTGTTTACCTCTGGTTATGGGCAGAAAAACATGTCCAGGCAGGGCATGGCATAAATAAACCTACTTTCAGACCTATGGGCCCTCCACGACACAAACTCTGTCTATTGTTTGAAAAGCATTTAGGGACTTGATTTTCAAGGACAGGGAACTGCTCAAAAGAGTCCAGTGCAGAGTGACAAAGATAATTAAGGGAGTGGATCATCTTCTTTATGAGGAAAGGCTGAAAGATCCGTCTTTAGCTTGAAGAGGAGGAGACTGAGGGGTGACCTCTGTAATGTTTGTAAGTATGTGAAAAGTGAGTGGCAGGAGGATTAAGTTAGACTTTTCTTCTATGTTGGTTTGAGGCTAATTAGAATATTTTCATGAGAAAAAGTAGATTATAGGCTGTGAAAACAATGATTACATCTACTTCACTCATAGGTTTGCTGAGACGTAGAAAAACAAGGACACAAACATAGATAAGGCAGTCTGTGTCTGTGTTTCTCCCTGGCTTCTGCCATATTAACTGCTTCTGCTTGGATCTTTGTAACTTATCTAATCATTCTGCTTCTAACCCCCACCTTGCTGATCCATCCAACTCACCTTGCACATAAGGCAGATTCTGGGATAAGAGAGGGGGGTGGAAAGAAGATGGAAGGGTGGTTGGGAGCCCCTCCTGAGAACTCTGATTTTTGGAAGGGGTGTTGTGTTTTTGCTTTACTTTTAATTTGTATATTTCTCTACATAGCTGTAAATGTCTGTAGTATATTGTAAATATATGCTTGTATCTTGTGCTAAACTGTGAATATAAAGTTTCATTCCATAACTTCCAGCCTGGCGAATTTGTGACGGGGGGCGGGTGACTCCCAAACCATCACAACATCCAATGATAGGACAAGGGGCAATGGATGGAAACTGGAGCACATGAAGTTCCACTTGAACATAAAGAAAAAGTTTTAAATGCAAGAGTGACAGAACACTGGAACAGGCTTGCCCAGAGAGGTTGTGGAATGTTCTCTGGAGACATTTCAACCCAGTCTAGATACATTCCTGTGTGAGTTACTCTAGGTGCTCCTGCTCTGGCAGGGAGTTTGACTCAATGATTTTTCAAGGTCCCTTCCAACAGCTAACATTCCCTGATTATGTGATTTTATGTGCTAGTTTTGGAAAGTCATTTACTTGAGGATATTTGTTTACTAAACCAGAAAGGAGTCAAGTCTTTCATTTTTACTGTCCTCTCACAACTGAGAGCTATTGTAAATATACAGTAAAATCAGAATTCTTGTTTTGTTCTGCTGTGCACTCCAGGAAGCCTGATCTGAGCAGTTCAACTTACAGAAGTCCACAAGCAGGTTGATCTGGATAAGTTTTGGTTTAGTTTTTGATATGCAATATAATTATTAGGTCCTTGATTCTTCTTTTCAGTGCATACTCACCACCTTTAGATATCTTGAGACTGCACAGTGACTGCAAAAACTGATCCACAAGGGCAGATTTTTAAATACCACTGGTCTTCTAGCAAGTAAGTTCTTCATTCAGTTCTATTTTTCCCTTGTATTCCCGATTTTTGCTTAATCCTTGTATTTATTATACAGAAAACCATATTAATTTTCTGGTCCAAGTGAACATGAATTCAAATTGAATAATATGAAAGTGATTTTAGTCATTGCCAGCTAGACTGAAACCTATCAATAGTACACATATAACTGAGACAAAGTACTGTCTCATCTGATTATTCCAACTTTTAATGCTGGTCACACTGCCAGTGTATCTGTGGATTCATAGATTGCATTGGGTTGGGACTGTCAAAGGTCATCTTGCCCAAATGCCCGTATAGTCAGCAGAGACACCTCCAACTAGATCAGGCTACCCAGGGCCACATTGAGTCTGATCTTGAATGTCTCACAGGGACAGGGCCTCAACCACATCCCTGAACAGAGCAACCTGTTCCAGTATTTTACCACTCACATTGTAGAGCACTTCCTCCTTACATCCACACTACATCTACCCTGATCCACTTTAAAACCATTCACCTGTTATCCTATCACTACAAGCCCTTCTAAACAGTTCTTCCCTAGCCTTCCTTCAGATATTGAAACATAGCTGTAAGATCTCCCTGGAGCCCTCTCTTCTCCAGGCTGAACAGCCCAAATTCTTTCATCCTGTTTTCATATGAGAGGTGCTCCATCCCTCCAATCATCTTGGTGGCTTTCCTCTGAACTTGCTCCAGCAGGTCCACGTCTCTCTTGCGTTGGGGCTCTCAGACCTGGACACAGTACTCCATGTGAGGTCTCACCAGAGCAGAGTACAGTGCCAGAATTGCCTCTCTCAATCTGTTGGACACACTTCTTATGATGCAGCCCAGGATGCAATTGGCCTTCTGGGCTGCAAGTGCTCATTGTTGGCTCATGTCCATCTTCTCATCCACCAGTACCCCGAAGTCTTTTTCTGCATGGTTGCTCTCAATTTCATCATTCCTCAGCCTGTACTGATATCAAAGTTTGCCCTGACCTAGGAACAGGACCATGCACTTTGTCTTACTGAACCTCATAAAATTCTTTCAGCCCACCTCTCCAGCCTGTCCAGGTCCCTCTGGATGGCATCCTGTCCTTCAGTCTTATCAACTGCACCATTCAGCTTGGTATCATCTGTAAACTTGCTGAGGATGCACTCAATCTCATTGTCTATATCACTGATGAAGATATTGAACAGCACTGATCCTGGTACAAACTCTTGAATAAAAGAGTCATAGAATCAACCAGGTTGGAAGAGACCTCCAAGTTCATCCAGTCCAGCCTAGCACTCAGCCCTATCCAGTCAACTAGACCATGGCACTAAGTGCCTCATCCAGTCCTTTCTTGAACACCTACACCTCTAGGGACAGTGACTCCACTACCTCCCTGGGCAGCCCATTCCAATAGCAAATCACTCTCTCTGTGAAGAACTTCCTCCTAACATCCAGCCTATACTTCCCCCAGCAAAACTTGAGACTGTCCCCCCTTGTTCTGTTGCTGGTTGCCTGGGAGAAGAGACCAACCCACACCTGGCTACAACCTCCCTTCAGGTAGTTGTAGACAGCAATGGGTTCTGCCCTGAGCCTCCTCTTTCCAGGCTAAAAAACCCCAGGTCCCTCAGCCTCTCCTCATAGGGTTTGTGTTCCAGGCCCCTCACCAGCTTTGTTACCCTTCTCTGGATACATTCCAACACCTCAACATCTCTCTTGAATTGAGGAGCCCAGAACTGGACACAGTACTCAAGGTGTGGTCTGACCAGTGCTGAGTACAGGGGAAAAATAACCTCCCTTGTCCTACTGGCCACACTGTTCCTGATGCAGGCCAGGATGCCACTGGCTCTTAGCCACCTGGGCACACTGCTGGCTCATCTTCAGCCTACTCTCTACCAGTACCCCCAGGTCCCTTTCTTCCTGGCTGCTCTGCAGCCACTCTGTCCCCAGCCTACAGCGCTGCTTGGGGTTGTTGTGGCCAAAGTGCAGAACCCTGCACTTGGCCTTGTTAAATCTCATCCCATTGGCCTCTGCCCACCCATCCAGCCAGTCTAGGTCCCTCAGCACTTGTCTCTTGTGTCTATGCTAGCCTTTGTATGTGATGATCCAACCAACTCTTTGTCCCTTGGACAGTCCATCCATCAAATCCATACCTCTGATTTTAAGAGAAGGCGTTGTGGGGGACTGTGTCAAAGGCTTTGCAAATGTCCATAGAGATAACATATGTTGGTTTTCCCTTGTCCACTGACATAGGTGTACAATCATGGAAAGCCATAAGGTTGATCAGGCAGGACTTGCCCTTGATGAAGCCATGATGGCTATCCTACAGTATAGCTTTCAGGAAGACCTGTTCCATGATCCTCCCAGGCACAGAGGTGAGGCTGATGGGTCAGTAATTTCTAAGGTCCTTTTTTTTCCACTCTTTTTAACGATGGATGTAATGTTTCCCTTCTTCCAGTCTCCAGGATCTTCACCTAACTGTCAGGAATTTTCAAATATCATGGAGAGTGGCTTTGCAACTACATCAGCCAATTCCTTCAGAACTCTGGGATGCATCTCATCAAGTCCCATAGATTTATGTTTGTTGATGCTAAATGTGGATGTTTTGGGATGTTAAGTGGTTAAAGTCTCCTTTCTGTCACTAGAATTGAGTAGCGTCAGGATTAGGAAATGCTTACCCATTTGCAGTTGTGCTCTTCTTTTTCCTCTAAAATTTGACAGGATTCACATGGATACAAAAACTGTCAAATACCTCCTTTTACCCATTTAGTCTCCTGTGCTCCTTCCACTTGTCTTACTCTTTGAGAGGTTGAACTACTTAGTCTCAGACTTCTGCTACATCAGGAGCTTGCTAACACTTTATCTACATGGGTACCTTATGCAATGCAGTCCACCTAGTACTGATTGTACCTCACTGACTTCATTGTCTTTCTCAAATTCTCCTGTACTCCACAAAATTTAGACCTTCTCATGCCCTTAAAAGTCTTCATGCCAGTTCAGGTTGACACAGACTACCCTAATGGTAAAACAGTGTAAAATGGGGGAAATCAAGCCCTGAAAAGACTATTTAGACTTTTGTCTTCCTCCATAACTGCTACACTTCCTGGAATCTGTTGTGGTCCTACTGCAAAATAGGAAGAGAAGCTTGTCTGATTATTGGTTTTATTTCTAAAGGAGTAAGAGAAAGCTTTTTTTCCAAGGTATTTTATGCTTTTAAAAGTAACTTACAAGTTGTTATTACTCCTAATTTGAGTGGAAATCAAGGTCAAAACTCTGAGACAAATATAACTATGGTGCTTCTTAAGAAGAGCATAAATGTTATAGAAAGGGGAAAATAAAAGTAAGGATTTGGAAGTCGTTACTGGACTTAAGGAAGATGGAAGACTTTGGAAACTAGTAGAAGTTGCAGTATTCAAGGGTAGCCTCTATGGTTGGAGGAAAGAGTAATAAAAAGGCTAATATGATGAGGAAAAACATGAATCTTACTTTTAAGTCTTGGTGTCTGAAATGAATACAGGGTCATGATTAAGAAGGTAGCAAAAGTGACACTTATCTACAAGAAAGGTAGAAAGGAAACTATAGACCTGTCAGTCTGACCTCAGTACTAGGGAAGGTCATGGTGCAGGGCATCTCAAATGCCACCATGTGTCATAAACAACAACCAGGGGATCAGGCCAAGTCAGCATGGATTCATGAGGGGCAGGTCCTGCCTGACCAATCTGATCTCCTTCTATGACAAGATCACCTGGCCTGTGGATGAGGGAAAGGCTGTCGATGTTGTATTCACAGACTTTCAAAAAGCTTTTGATATTATTCCCCACAGCATTCTTGTACACAGATTGGCTAGACTTGGCTTGGCTGAGAACACTGTCTCCTGGATAAAGTGCTGACGGAAAGGAGGGCCCAGAGAGTGGTGGTCAATGGAATTAAAACCAGCTAACGACCGGGCACTGGTAGTCTTCCTAAGACATCTGTGTTGGGACCACTTCTGTTTAACATCTTTATTGGCAACCTGGATTCAGGCATAGAGTGTCAGCAGTACATTTGCAGATGGCACCAAATTAGGTGACAGTGTTGATTTGAATGAGAGTAGAGAGGCTCTTCAGAGGGACTTGGATAGGCTGGATCAATGGGCGAACATTAACAGGATGAGTTTCAACAAGACCAAATGCCAGCTCCTGCACTTGAGTGACAACAACCCCAAGCAATGCTACAGGCTTGGGGCAGCATGGCTGGAAAGCTGCCTGATGGAAAGGGATCTGGGGGTTGTAATCTGGGGGTTGACAGGCAGCTGAACGTGAGCCAGCAGTGTGCCCAGGCAGCCAAGAAGGCCAATGGCATCCTGGCTTGTATTAAAAATGCTGTGGCCAGCAGGAGCAGGGAGGTGATTGTCCCCTTGAACTTGTCTCTGGTGAGGCCCAGACCTCAAGTGTTGTGCTCGGTTTTGGGCACCGCCAATACAAGAGAGATGTGGAGGTGCTGGAGCCAGTGCAGAGCAGGGCAACAAAGATGGGGGAGGGCCTGGAGAACAAATCTTATGAGGAGTGACTGAGGGAGCGAGGAATGGTTAATTTGAGTAAGAGGAGGCTGAGGGGACACCTCGTTGCTGTCTAAAACTGTCTGAAGGGACATTGTGGAGAGGCTACTGCTGCTCTCTTCTCACAGGTAACTGGAGACAGAACAAGGGGCAATGGCCTCAAGCAGAGACTGGGTAGGTTTAGATTGGACATTAGGAAAAAGGTTTTCACAGAGAGAGTGGTCAGGCACTGGAATGAGCTGCCCAGGGAGGTGGTGGAGTCACCAACCCTGGATGTGCTAAGAGTCGTTTGGATGTGGTGCTCAGGCATACGGTTTAAGGCGAATCTTGCAGAGTAGGATTAGAGATTGGATTTGGTGATTGGATTTTCTTTTCCAACCTGGATGTTTCTGTAATTCTGTGATTTCTCTCCCCCTAGAGAGCAGACTTACTGAACATATTACTTTGATACTAAATGATCTTTCTGCAAGTGATCTACTTAAGTCATCTGCTAGGTACACAGAAGCATTTGTCTGTGTTTCAATTTCCTATCTGGACCATACCAGAGATGTGTATAACAATATGAGCTTCTGTATCTACTCAATTGACTGTTCATATGGATTTTACTCAAATTCTCCCATCTCAGTAGTTTGATGGTCAGTCAGTCTTTACCCACAGATCTGTAATGCTTGAATACTGCATGTTATTTAATGCCAATCAGGTTATGAAATTTAAGAAGCGTGTTAATACTTTGTTACAATGTCATATTTAGTTTCAAATTATCCTATTTTTATATAAATACACACATACAATTTAAAGAAATGCATCTAGTTTTTAAAAAAATGAGCAAATTATCTTCTTTTATTGAAAACTGGTGCATGAATTTCTATCCAGACCATCTGCAGAACAATAGAAAATGAAGCAAGCGTCCCTGCTTTGCCTAATTATTTGGAAATTCTTCAGGTATTAAAGAAGTTAAATACTGGCTTGCCTAAGTCAACAAATGTGTTACACTTGGATGTTGATTTGTTTGTTTAATAAGAATAACAACAAGACAAAACACTCTGAATTATCTTTGTCAAGATAAACACAGTTCTTACAATTAAAAAAAAAATTTTTTTATCATTAGGTCATTTCAGAACCAGATTATCTGAATATATTATTTGAATATTATACAAATATATTATATAAGGGGGACACATAGTTTGGTTCCTTTTTTAACAACAATGCAGGATCCAGGCAACTGTTTCATTAGTATTGATAGTGCATCTTCACTTTCAGTACATATTATTCATAGAATCATAGAATAGAATCATAGAATCAACCAGATTGGAAGAGACCTCCAAGATCAGCCAGTCCAACCTAGCACCCAGCTCTGTCCAATCAACTAGACCATGGCACTAAGTGCCTCATCCAGTCCTTTCTTGAACATCTCCAGGGACGACGACTCCACCACCTCCCTGGGCAGCCCATTCCAACACCAATCACACTCACTGTTAAGAACTTCTTCCTAATATCAAGCCTATACCTCCCATGGCACAACTTGAGACTGTCCCCCCTTGTTCTGTTGCTGCTTGCTTGGCAGAACCAGGCAATTTAACTCCCACCTGGTTACAACCTCTCTTCAGGTAGTTGTAGACAGCAATGAGGTCACCCCTGAGCCTCCTCTTCTGTGTTCACCATTAGCAAAATTCAGTGTTTCCACAGAAATTGAAATTGAGTAGATGACCTTTCAAGTTCCCTACCAACCCCCTAACATTCTGTGATTATACAATATGAAGGAAAAAAGAGGCTAAATACATACATGGTCTTTCTTTTTTTTTTCCTAGAAGTGTACCTCTCCAGTTCCTTAATGTAAAATCTCTGTTCAGTCAAGTGCAGTGGATATTCTCAAAATTCTAGCAGACTTTCTGCATCATGAAGGCAAATGGCATTGTGGCCTTTGTTATGGGAAAAGGCACAGGAAAATTGGGGTGAACACAGAAAGAGTATGAATAAAAAGCATTGCTCTCTGACTCAACAATTGTACCCTAACAAGTGCAGTTATGTAGACAAACGGTGCTGATTGCAAACTCCTTTCCCCACAGTACGGTGGTTGCTCAGCACAGAGCACTGATGAATAAACAGATATGATTGTCAGGAAAGAAGATACTTGCCCGTGGTGTAATAGAGCATTCCCTGACTGGGCTGACAGCTATAACAAATAAAGATCTTCATCCCTGGAGATGCTGAGCACCTATGACACCTGCCTCTGTTAATTTAGGGTTTTTCAGGTGAATGAATGTGTAAAAATGAAGAGTCACAGAGATCTGACTGGGGGCATGGAAAAGGGACTTGCTGAATGAGAAATTCGCTCCTAGGGAGCTTCTAATGAGGCAAGAAATGCCAGTGGCACTGGACACAAAAAGGCAGAAATTCACCCCAGTTCTGGTGTGTTAAAATAGTATTCAAGGGCTACTTTTCCCCTCAGAGACTTTGTGCTGAAGAAGGTATTATCTGTCTCTGCCTCTCTGCTCAATGCTGAATCCACAGGCAGCACCTCCCCTTACTGCGACAGAGAAAAGCTCTCCACATCTCTGCATTCCTCCCCAACAAAGTCTATGCCCCCAGGCCTACAGCACTTCTGCTGCAGCCAGGTAGTATGTGGGTGCAGAGGACCAAGCATTTCCTGTACTTGCCAGCAGGGGCAAGTGAAAAGTCTTAGCTGCAGTTACAACAAACTTCCTTGAAAAGGAAAATCATTATAGGGGTGCTCTGGATGATAGGAAGAGATGAGTGGGCAAGTCCTGCTGGGGTGTCAGGTGCTATGATCACTGCTCTCATCTTGACAGTCTCTCTTGCTCCTCAAAGATCTCAGGGACTCACTATTACCTAACTTCTGGCATCTAACTGAGGATCCTGTGTTTAGAGGTACCAACACCTCAGGCTCTTCCAGTTAACAAAGAGAAGGAATACTGGGATGGCAAGACCTTGAGGGACCCTGGTGCATTTAAAGCCTGAGTGTTTGTTTCTATCCATTGTCAGCTAAAGGCAGTTGTTTCACTTCATTAGGAGCTTTGGTTAAGTAGAATTATAGAATCAGTCAGGGTTGGAAGGGACCACAAGGATCATCTAGTTCCAACCCCCCTGCCATGGGCAGGGACACCCTACCCTAGATCAGGCTGGCCATAAACACCTCATCCAGCCTGGCCTTATACACCTCCAGGAATGGGACCTCAACCACCTCCCTGGGCAACCCATTCCAGGGCCTCACCACTCTCATGATGAAGAACTTCCTCCTCATGTCCAGTTTGAATCTACTAATTTAGTGCCTGAAGGCATGCAGGATCACTGTGATCTTCCTCCCCATCCACAGAATCACAAACTCACAGAATGTCAAGGGTTGGAAGGGACCTCGAAAGCTCATCCAGTCCAACCTCCCTGCCAGAGCAGGATCTCCTGTACCAGATCACACAGGAACATGTCCAGGCAGGTTTTGAATATCTCCAGAGAGGGAGACTCCACAACCACCCCGGGCAGCCTGTGTTCTGTCACACTCACAGTGAAAAAAATGCGTCCTCATGCTTAAAAGAAACTTCCTGTAAGTGAAGAAAATGATCTCTGCTCCTTACAGTGCACAGATGGGCTGCTGCTCCAGCAGCAAAAAGAGCTGAGTCTTTGAGATTTGGGTCCCTCCAGTCTCCTTCCACAGGCACAAATCATGAATGGTCAGCAGCCATCCTTGCAGTAAGGGAGCCTGGCCTGGTTCTGTGGAGTCATCACTGCCTGTCTGGACCCTCTGGCTGCAGACCAGGCTAGTGCTGCGCCATCCAAAACATTAAAAATAGAATAAATTGATGTTGCTGTAGCTGGGATCCATAGGGGTATGGAGTATGTCTGTAACACCTTGCCTCCAGAAGCCCTTCCTGGAACTCTGACAAAAGGCTGCAAATTCCTGACAACCCAAAGAATTTGGGTCAGGGAGCAATGCATTTAGTGTCTTTTTAAGAAGTGCCCCTTCCAAACATGATTCCCTCCTTCCAGGGATGGAATAGACCCAATTCAGCTTAGGACAAAGTCTGGCTAAATGCAGTCCTATGTAGCTCAACATGAATATTGGTTTTGTATTGTACTCCTAATAACCAGTTACAAAATGACAATGTTTGTTAGGCAGATACAGGAACAATCTTTGCTTGTTGTCAGGGTACAAATGAGTAAAGAGGCAGAAGTACAGTTCATTAGGGGGGAAATAAACCATTTAATTACCCAAAGAAGTCTGTATCCTTTTTTTTTTTCTTCTTTTTTTTTTTCTTTTTTTTTTTTTTTTTTTGCTAATGGTTGCAGTTTTCTTAGTATTTACTGAGATTTATATAATAAATGAAAGTGCAGAGCACCTACTCCAGACCTATCATCTTCAATGGGCTTGGAGAATTGAGGGGGGAAAGCAGAATAAAATATATGAAGATAATTCCTATAATATTGTATTGGTTTATGCTGCCATATGGATTTGAACTGGTTTAATAAAACAAACAAAGAGACAAAAAAACCCAACAACAAAAAAAAACCCAGCAGTTTTGTCACTGCACTTGTCCTGCATGATTGTTTGAATTTAAAATAGCTCTCTGCTTTGTATATAGTATTGATCAAAATACGTCTTTCTTCAGGAAATTATTAGCTAAATCATCCTTTAATTTATAAGCAGAGTTGTGTCCCTGTGCCCTAAATCTTGCTAGTTGGAAGAGTGGGAGGGAAAGCAATTTAATTAAGATAACTTTATTGACCCACTGGAGCTGTTGTTTAATAGCATGGCTCCCTGGGGTGCAGTGCAGGTAAATTGAATGAATGCCACAGAATATCACCTCCCTGCATTGCATATTTCAAACCTCTGCCAGGCAGTTTGGGATAAGCAGCCAATCAGGAAAAAGGTTTTTTCCAGCCTTGCTGGGTTGGGTGGCATTTCCTATTATGCTCAGAACAAGGTACAGTGTTACCTATGCATTCCTCTGACCATATCAAGAGGCATAACTGGGATTGTGTGTTACGCTCAGCTGCTGCATTTGCAAGGAGACTTTGTGGATTGGCTCTTCAGCCATGTATCCAAACCCACCTTTTTATGAAGGAGGAAAACTAGTATGTGAATCTGAATGAAAGTGCTGTGAGTAAACTATTTAATATTAAAACCTCAATACGCACATTCAACCTGAGAAATCAGCATCCAGAAAGATAAGAGATATCTTCTGGAGCTGTGCTTCTCATTAAATACTTGGGGGGGGGGGGGGGGGGGGGGGGAGAATCCCAAAGCTTCTTTGTTAAACTGTTACTTGATAAAACAAAAGCTGCAAAAACTTTTGCAATGCACTGTCACAGATAATAATGCCTGCTATTGTTCCAGTTACTGCTTCTGATTTTAAAATCTTTGTCCAGGTGCCTTACTAGTCTACAAAATGAGTAGAACAGCTTTTATGCAGATGATCGGAACACACTCCATTTTCTGCATCATTCTTCAATGCTGCCCACCGAGTGGTGTAAGACAGTATCTCAGCCTGTTGCACCTGTACGTCCAATCACTTCTTTTAAAAGTCAAGCTAGATCAGTATTTGTGCAATTTGACAGCAAGTTCATGTACCTTTTAATCTCTGCAAAATGGAATGTTTCACTGATTAAAGCTGAGATACACTCCTACAGCTTTTCATAAAAGGATATATAGCCTTTTAGCTAATTTATGTTTTACTCTGGGAAATAATCAGGTATGAAATTTTAATTGCAGTTCATAGTTTTCTCATAGTCGCTCATAATTAAGTGTTTTTAATAAGCTTGTGTGTAGTTTTTCCTTTTATATGTGAATAGATTTTTCTTGCCTTCAAACTGTAGGTTTTGCTTTTAAATGCATGTGAGATAAGAGAGGTTGGTTTGTGCTTTCTTGTACTGACCAGAATAGTTGGGAGAAGCAGGCAAGTTTCAAATGCATAGGTCCTTCTTTAGGTCAGATTTGGGTGTTATTAATCACAACTAAAGCATCGCATTCACAATTGCTAGCCTTATGGTAGGCAACACACTGCTGGTGAGACAGACGGCCCTTTAGAAAGTCATTTCTCACAACACTGCCACCTTTGGCAGGGGCTGGCCTTTGGGGCAATCACTTCCAGTTTCTCTCATGACCTTTGTGTTCTAATGTGACACGTATACCCCAAGAAGTGGTGCCATATGCTTTTAATATACAAACCCAAGCTGTGGTGCAGCCTAGGTAACTCCAAGTGCTCCTAATGTGGCTTTCTGCTTCAAGCTCTGGCATAGCACTGAAGTGAGGGAGACCCACTCACAGTATATGACATGAAATCCAGAAGCTAAAACTACCCTTAATTCAATGACAGATTAACATGGGTTTTGACACTGCGTGTTTGTGTGTGTACATGAAAGGATATTTTTTGTATGAGTAATTCTGAGAAGTTTGCTACCTAATATTCTCCAGTTCTCTGTTACTTTATCTTCATTAAATATATGTTTTATCACCCATTCCTTGGAGTCTGCATTCCATATATGCAAGGTAAGTGTGGTTTCTGTGCTAATGGTTGTGCTTGGGGTCAGAGGCAGCCATAAAAGTAGACTTCTCTGATTTTCAGTTATTTTTTTCCTTGCTATGGAGCTTTTGTTATGACACTTGAATGTATTCTGAATGTTTATGCTATAAACATAAAATACACATCCATCAGGCCATTCCACAATTCCTTCCAAATGCAACAGACAAATGATTCGTGCTATATTTTTAGGCAAAATTCTGTAAAGGTGTTAAAATATAAGTACATTATATATACACATTAATTTTTTGTTTATTTGATTATGGTTTTAAAGGACTAATCAAGATGTACAGTATTATTTAGTGTGCTCATTATTTTACTTACTATTACATAGTGTATGCATATGTTATTATTAAAACAAATTAACAAATGCTAATTGATAATTTTGACTGGGAGTACAGAACTCCACAGACTTCCTTGGGTTGTTTGGGCTCTTTTTGTGGCGAAATTCATCTTAAGCAGCTTCCACTCCTGTCCACAACCTTCCACCTATCTCTGCCTATTTCCTTACATCTGTGTTGGCATAGTTTTTTCAACTATGAACAGTGAGCTGTTAGCAGCCTTGGAAGACTACCCATCTGATTGCTTTTTCTCAAAGTCCTTCATAAAGCAGAGCAACATGTTCAACTGGTTTGCAGTGTAGCCCCTTTAATTGTCTCAGTTCTAATTTATATTTCCCAGAGACTCAAATGTAGTTGATAGAACCAATAACTATTTATAAGTTGTCTTTCCCTCCTCCCCCTTCTTTCCCAAAGAAAAGGAATCAGATGTAGAGAGAGGAAAGGTAAGCAGACCCAAATAAATAATCTCCCTCTGATTTGGAAGTTAAAAGAAGAAAAGTTTAACAATGAATAAAAGCTATATGAGGTAGGGAAGTTAGAAAGGTGTAGGGAAAGAAAAACAAGATACAAAATACGTAAATACTACCAGATTTGATGGCAACGGTTTGTCTGCCTCGTGGGTGATGGCCACATAATAAAACAAGTAGCAGCAAGAAAATAGATGGTGATTGTTGGTAAGCAGGAAGAGGAAAAAAAAATACAAGAAGTCCCCCTGCTTTTATGGATCTTAGATAGGAAATGGGAGTGGGTTAACCACATCTGGTGGTGTTCAGACCCACCCCCCCGGTAAGGTTCAAGACCACTCCCCCAAGAGGGTTAACCTTTTATACTTCCCAAATCACTGCTCCGATGCAACTGAACATACATCACAAGGAAGTGCTTTAGTTCAGTCAGGTCAGAAAACATTGCCCATCAAACTGCCACTGGACTTTAAGGAATGCTGTTTGCTTGGTACTTTAGCCTGTGAGCTCTACCTAGAAATGTTTATGGTTAAGTACTAGTAAGCACATTTTCTCTGACAGGAATCTTTGCTGAAAAGTTTTGCCAGCATAGGAAGAATACTTACAGATAGATGTAGCTTTTGATATTTGAAGGCTTTGTGAGTTTGGATTTTTTTTAGTGTTAAAAGCTAGGAAAAAGTCTACATTGGTGCATTTATACCACAGAAAAGTGTTGGGTTTTTATTTGCAGATCGAGTATGAGAAATTTTTACTTCCTATACATACAAGAGTTTGCTGATTTACTAGCTGTTTTTTGGGTTATTTTCAAGGATATCTTATAACAAGTGGATAGAAGTCACTTAGTGTAACTTTTTTTCCCCAGATAATAACAGAAACTTTTCCTGTCACATCTGTTTTCTTTAGGGGTTGCTCTTTCCACACTTAAGTGACACTGAGGCAGAAGTTCTCTAACTGCAAAGAGATGGCATCTTCTAGGCTTTAGCTGTTGCTTGAAGATCTTCCTGGTTCTCACTGTCATTGCCACCCACCAGTTGGCAGTGCTGTCCCTGCAGTTTTGCTAGCTGAGTGGCTCACATGATTGCTCCTTAGCCTGAAACTTGCAAACTCAGCCAAACCAGTCCAGATCCAGAATTCACATCACTAAAAATAAACTTACTCATTTTGCCTTAAGCATGTATGAGAGAATGTGTATGACCCTCTCCACTGGCACGGCTCTGGAGCAGACTATGGAAAGTAGAGAGCAGTAATGTTGTCAGTCACTGTAATACTGTGTGCAGAGTGAATGTTCGCTATACACCAAGTTTTAAGCACTTTGAATGTGGGAGTAGGCAGCAGGAGTGACTAGCATAGTTGTGTCCACCAGACTTGCATTCATTCAGGCATGAGGTAAACTCTTATACCTTTTTGTGTTACTCACGCTGATATCTAAATATTCATTCACCTTTTTCTGCTTCTAAAACTGGCCTATGCTAGCATTTTGAAGGTGGTTTACATCACATTAATTGATTGTAAATTTATTTAAGCAATTAGAGATCAACACGGATGTGTTAAACCTTTGCTACATGAGAGACAAATGTTTGGTTTAAACTACAACATATTCCCTAAGCAAGCCAGTTAGAAACATAAGAGTTGACTAGGTGATGCTCCCAGAAGAGCCCAGACTTTAACCTGGCAGTAGAGAACTAATGTTCCATAATGCCACCTATGGAAAGCCCTAAGGAGTTTGAATAGTTCAGTTTGGTAATTTCGTAGGAAATTCCTGGCAATTCCTCCAGAATAAAAAAATAAAGACAGGGAGAAGAGAGCACAGCCTGGACACTTGAGGAAGAATCCAGATGCTGAACAGTATTGATTAGTCTATTTTTGTCCTCTGGATTCGGAAGCTTCTTGCTGCAATATCCAAGTAGATCGTCTGCCTTACTGTGTACAACCTGTGAAAGGACACTAGCAACATTGTCACAATGAGAATGGAAGATTCATTCTCTGCTGCAAAGTGTGTTATCAACAAAATGACTCTTTTTGAATTTTCTAAAATTAACAAAAGAAGTAGGGAAAGAAATGTAGTTTCTCAGTTTGGAAGTCACATATGAGAATTAATTACTCCCAGGGTTTGTTTTCTTAATAACTGGGCTTGAATAAAATCACTAAGGAACTTTGTGCCCTTTCACAAATACATAGAGTGGCACTTCCAAACCTTGATCAGAGGGAAGAAAAAAAAAACATTCAGAAATAAAACCTGTCAATTACAAAAGCCAGGAACTCTGACGGGAACTCTGCAGTACACTGGTATTACTTCAGAAGTACATCGGTCATGTCAGAGGTGATATTTGAAAGATTTTTATTGAAGCATGAAAAGCCAGTAATAACCAATAGCACAAATTCTGCCACAGAACAGGAACCGAATAGTCATTTTGCTATTTTACCTTATGATCATCACTAATTGTCTCCTGCATCCAGTATATTAGTTATTCCTTAACTATCTTCTGCATACAGGATATCATACATGAAGAGAGTAGTTCAGGCAAGGAAACACCCTAAGGAGTTGCCATGTATCTGAATTTTATGCTCTCCTTCCTTCATGATCACTGCATCTTTAGTAAAACAACTTTCTGTAAGTTTCTTTTGGGAAAGTGGTCAGATTGCATTATGGAATGCCAAAGCACAGAATCATAGAATTGTAGAATGTCAGAAGCTGGGAGGGACCTCAAAAGATCATCTGGTCCAGCCCCCCTGCCAGAGCAGGATCACCTAGAGCAGATTAGACTGGAATGCATCCAAATGGTTCTTGAATATCTCCAGAGAGGGAGATACTCACTCCACAACCTCCTTGGGCAGCTGATTCCAGTACTCTGTCACTCTCACAGTGAAAAAATCCTTCCTCAGGTTCACATGGAACCTCCTATGCCTCAACTTCCACCCCTTGCCCCTTGTCCTGTCAATGAGCATCACCCAGCAGAGCCTGGCTCCATCCTGCTGGCACTCACATATTTATAAACATTAATCAGGTCACCCTTTAGTCTCCTCCTCTCCAAGCTAAAAAGTCCCAGCTTTTTAGGGGCATACCACTGAAAAATGCACTATGTGTTAATGTTGTAACAGTGCACTTCTATGCAATGTTTGATTCTATATATTTGAAATGGGATATTTAAGTAGGTGTTTCTGGAGCAAAGGATTCCAACATAGTTGTTAATATAGCCCACGCAGAAGATGATGCTGGCTTTACCCTGCTGTGCCAACATATGGCCCTACACACATACACTAGCCACTCTATGGAGTGTTTCCATTCAGCTGTTTGTCAGCCACTGAATACCCCACTGAGTATACCTCCCCTGGAGTGGTTTATGGATTCTTACTCTACTTAGAGGAGCCCAACTAGCTAAGCCAGACACTCAGTGTCCATACTGCTTAGCCTTGCTTGCTAGTGCTTGGGTCAACATCATAGCAAACCAGCTCAGGATTCATAGTGCCCAGGGCTGGATTCCATAAGTTGTAAACTCTAAATCTACAGTCAGCTGTGTCTCCCCAAGAAGTGATTCAGTTATAATAGTGTCTGGCTCAAACCTTTTGTGCTGTGAACCTATGAACACAGTGAAATAGATCAATTTTTGGTTCTCCACTTCTGCTCACAAAATAGATAGGGACATAAAGTAGGAAAGCAGTCTTTGAATTGGTTGGGGAATCTGGTGAAATACATAAAAAGTAAACATAAGACGGAAAAACATGAGCATATCTTAGGCACTCGGTGTGAAGGCTGAGATTCTGCATTAGGGTGCAGTGTAAATGCTCTCACTAAACTTTCAAAACTGTTCTTCCTATTCTTCTTCTACACCATTTCTAGAGCTGAAGAGACCTGCTAGTAGGATAGAACCCATGGTACTGAAGTCCTACAAAAATCTGCCTAGCTTCTGTTGCATGGGATTGGCTGCTTTAATTTTAATTTCCATCACCTTCTTATTTCTCTTGAGATGTTCTGGTTTCTCTTGTCTGTGGGTAGCAATGCAAGTGGAAGGATGTATGTGTATGTATGCATTCAGCACCGTTTCTCTCTTGTGTCAGGTACCAGGAGTGCGTATTTGTTCATCACCTCAGCAAGCAGTTTTCCTTCTTCCTTTTACAGATCAATCCCTTGCCTTTGTCTCCCTTCAAAGTAGGCATACTGGAGCCAAACAAAGGATATGGCCTGCTGTGGGTTGTATGGGCTTTGGAGACCTCTTTTGAAGTCAGATGCAGGGTGATCTTGCCTCATCGCTGTACATTGGCTTCATATGTCATTTCTACCTTCCTGATTTCAGATGTCATCTGTCTGAACTGAGTCTGAAACTTATAGGAACCTACTGTTCTTTTTCTTCTCATAATTTACATTTTCATACCAAATGGGAAGTGCCAAGTGAAACAGTAATTTTAAATTATATACCCTTCTTTTTGAGAGAAGGAAAAATTACAGCTCACTCTCATGTACACGCAGAATGGAGATATCTCAGGTATGAGTGAATAAATAAAGTGCAGTCAGGTTAGTTAATCGAGTTAACTGCATTTGCAGGTATAATATGTGCATATGAAGTGTGTATTTACGAATCTGTAGTGGTTTGGGTGTTGCCCACCCCCTTCACATGAATTCAACCAGACTAAACTCATCCGGCTGGAAGTTAAGGAATTAAGCTGTATTTATAATTTTGCACAATTTACAAGCAAAATATATACAATATATACAGATATATTTCCAAACATACATAGCAATATGCAAGTAAAAAGTAATACAGACATACAAAACCCCTCCCAGCAGCCAGACTGCCCAGGAGGGACTCCCAACCATCCTTCCACTTTCTTTCCACCCTTTCCACTCTCTCATCTCAGAATCCCCCCTTACATGCAGGCTGAGCCGGAAAGGTCAGCAAGAGGTGTGAGAAGCAGAATGATTAGTTGGGAATGTGCAGGTTCAGGCAGAAGCCAGGCAGAGACTGACTTATCTTTATTTGTGTTCTTGTTTTGCTATGTCCCAGCAGAATGAATGGGTAATACAGACATCATCCTTTCACAGCAAATAATCTTATTTCTCTCATTAAAATATTCCAATTAGCCTCAAACCAGAAGAGAATCTATAGCAAATGTATGTGCATATATATACACGCATACACATATGTGTAGTAAGTGGTAAGTGGTTATCTTTATTATTTAACTGCCCTTTGCTCTGGATCATTTGCCTTGGGTAAAGCAGTATGGTGCATCCTTGGGTAGCTCAGGTTCAGACAAGCTCTAAACACCTTCACAGTCACTTCTGTGATGGTTCAAAACATCAGTATGCATTTTAAAAGACTAATAGTTTATACTAAGAAACATAATAAAAGCATTTGTGGGACTTGTAAGCCAAAACAGAAATGTTTTTAAACTGACCCCCATCCAGAGAATGTGGCGAGAAGTGAAATAAGTAAATAAAAGAATAGCTGAAAATTTATTTAGTGATAGTGAACAACTGTGGAGAATCCTGGCTTTTGTGACCTCCAAAGCATGGCTGAAATACAGCTTTGCATTAGCCTTACATCTAAAGCACCATTTCATTATGGGCTGTGATGAGAGAAGTTGCTTGTGTTATAATTGTTTGATATTTATTGATTTTTCATTAAAAAAAAAAAAAAAGTCACATGAGGCAAATTCTACTCACAGTGACACTGATAGATATTGCACTGTCTTGTAGTTTCCTTACATTGCTTCTTTTAAAGTGAGGATAACTGTGTGTCTTTCCTATCCTGATCACTGTAAGACTTACAGAAAAGTACACTAGTGTTCCTCTAGCCCATGCACGCCAATTTCTGGAAGCTGCACTGATTGCCAGAATGGGGAGGAGGGGGAGGAGGGGAGAAAAAAGAAGGGAAGGGGAGAAAAAAAGAAAAACAACCAATCAAAATCCCCAAACAAGCAAACAAAACCACACCTCTCAGTCCCTCCCAAGTTTTTACTGAGTTGATAAAACCTGCCTGTTGCCCACATGATTTTAGGTGCCAAGAAGTCGGTCAGTATAAAGGCAGCAAGGGCAAGGTTACATCCTGGACATTTTATTTATATAGCCAGACAGTGAAAAGTGTGACTTTGTGATAGTTGTGAATGGAGGCAGCATTGCACAAAGAGGCTAAAACTATTAATTATTTGCCACGTTTAACTGTATTTTGTCACATTTCTAACAATCATGTTTCTGTTTCCCTAGTTTTACCTAGTGAACAGAAATTGCTTTAGATTTATTATAACCTAGAGTCTAGCAAGGCAGATTTGTTTTAAAAGTGTTGTGTGAAAGTCCTTTCCTGTGCCTTTTCTAAGGAATTTGAAAGGTAATGGTTATCAGCATCATTCATAAAGAAAGGTGAAAGAAAGCAGAATGAAATTTCAGAAATTTGTATGTCTGCAGCCATGGTGTTGCCCTGTATGCAGATGTGGCTATATTAAAAATGAGACATGAATTTGGAGGAAGTAATTCTTACCACTCTTCACACATTAGCCATATTTCCATACATGCTTGGCATCTGCGTTATCCTTATAACCTATCCCACTGATTGGCCTGAAGGAGAGGCTGAGAGGATGAGTTAAGGAAAGAAGGTCATAGACAGATGGCCTGACTTCCATTTAAATTCCTGTATCTAAAGTTTTAGAGTCACCTAAGCGGAAAAAAATAGGCATAGAAGTCAGTGTCCTTCAATAAGTTTTGTGGCAATGGCTTATAGCTGGTCCATAAAGGATGATATCTAATGGAAGTAAGCATAATCCAACCCCCTGCACATTGGACTAGGTCATTTATGAAAGACATGGTGAATGTGGAAATATTGCTGGTAGACTTCAGAAAAGCAAATTCACAGCTTTACTTGTGCTCTAGATTACCAGCTAGAGACTATTGTGCCATTACAGTGCCCTGATGGCAAACACAAATTAGCTTATGAATTTGTGTGTGCTAATAGATTTTATGTGTTTCATAACACATATAATTTTAAATAAGTCTTCTATTTTAAGGTGCATATTTTCCACTATAAGCAGCTACACAGTCTTAGCTATAATTGATTATATTTTTAAAGACGTGTTATAATTAATATCTAGGAGTTATAATGATTGTTTGGGGGAAAAAAGCCAATTGAACTAATTAGCCACTACTACCCAATATGTTTCCATACAGTGGATACAATTGCCATAATTCTATTTCAATAAGGGGTTGCCTACATACCAGCCTGTCTGATGGGTTTAACATCTAAGGAAGAAAAATCAAAGTGAAAATTCTAATGTTCTGACTCTAGATTTTCTACTTTTTTATTTTACATTATATTATATAGCTCCATTGTGGCACAAAAGAAATGCTTTCATGCCTGTGTTGTCATTGTATTCAGAAGCCCCAGGCCTTGCTCAGAGAACTAGCTCTGATGAGTGGCTTTAATACTTTAAAAAGAACATCTAGTACTGGGAGAGGAGGGGGAAATCACTTTTCCTGAAGTTTGATCCAACTTAACTTGTTTTATGCACCCAGCAGTCTTGAAGACTTTCAAAGAAGAGCAGGACCTACAGTTTGCCATGGAGCCACTGTCATGTGTGTCACTTACAGGACCTGCTCTTGCCTAGAATAGCTCTGTAGTCTGCAGGACATTCAACATAAATGGTTTTCCTTTACTTCTGGGGCACTTGGTAAACGGGGCATTGCTGCAGACGACCTTTAGACTGTATGTAATAGCACAGATTTTCCTCATGTGAAGGACTGGAAAATGAGAAAGCTGCCATTTTCCTGCCATGTACATATGCTCCAGGAAAAGAAGCAGCATAAATAAAAAGGAGGCTGGATGTGAATAGAAGAAGCTGGGAATAACTGGTAGTGTTATGTAGAAGTAGGATAGCAGGGACTATCAGAGGAGTGAAGAGGCACAGGAGGAAGAGCAAGTACAGGAATAGCAAAAAGAAGAAAAGAGATCAACAGATTGGGAGAAAGAAACATACGAGGACAGAAGGATCAGGAAACTGTGAATAAAAAAAATTACAAGAGAGAAAAAGAGAGAAGGCACATTTTGTTATTTAATGAATGGATTAATGTGATAGACACTCAGAATATTTTGGCTAAATAAGGAAACTGAGTCATCTTCTTAACCTGAAACTTCTAAACATTCCCGTTCAGCCAAATGAATGTATGTGCCATCTCATAATGTGATTATGACAGAAGATGCAAGCAAAGCAGGTTTGAACCTGTAGTATATTGAGACAGCTCTTAGGAAAGCAGGGAACTGACGGAAAATCAGCAAACCAACACTTTAAAGCACAATGACAGCATTTTTGTTTGAAATACTGCTTGAGAATCAGGACCAATTCAACTACGTGGCAACACAGGATACTTAGAGAGATATTGGGAGCCTAAGAGATTATTTAAAGTAATACTGCCAGATTCTCAAGTGGCACTTTGTTAGGGGGTTGGTGTAATTACTTTACAATGTGCTGTAAACTCCAAAGTGCTCTGCTTTACAAGAGGAACATTTTGCAGAAAAGTAAAAATTGTGAAGGCTGGATAGGAACACTACCTAGATGATGTGAAGGTGGTAGGATAATTCAGAACCTGAGATTAGAGTTGGTTCTCCAGTCTCATGAAGTTCAACATGGCCAACTGCAAGGTCTTACAACTGGGTTGGTGCAGTCCCAAGGACAAGTATAATCTGGGCAAGGAGTGGCTCAAGAGCAATCTTGAGGAGAATGACCAGGGGTGTCACAGTATCACAGTATCATCAAGGCTGGAAGAGACCTCTTAAATCATCAAGTCCAACTCTTTACCACAGAGCTCAAGGCTAGACCATGGCACCAAGTGCCATGTCCAATCCTGCCTTGAACAGCTCCAGGGACGGCGACTCCACCACCTCCCCGGGCAGCCCATTCCAGTGTCCAATGACTCTCTCAGGGAAGAACTTTCTCCTCACCTCAAGCCTAAATTTCCCCTGGCGCAGCCTGAGGCTGTGTCCTCTTGTTCTGGTGCTGGCCACCTGAGAGAAGAGAGCAACCTCCTCCTGGCCACAACCTCCCCTCAGGTAGTTGTAGACAGCAATAAGGTCACCCCTGAGCCTCCTCTTCTCCAGGCTAAACAATCCCAGCTCCCTCAGCCTCTCCTCGTAGGGCTTGTGCTCAAGGCCTCTCACCAGCCTTGTTGCCTTTCTCTGGACACACTCAAGCATCTTGAAGTTATGAAAAACTCAACAGGTACTGGCCATGTGCACTTGCAACCAGGAAGGCAAACTGTGTCCTGGACTGCATCAAAAGAAATGTGGCCAGTCCCTCTATGCTGCTCTCGTGAGACCCCACCTAGAGTACTGCATCCAGTTCTGGTGCCCCTAGCATGAGGGAAATTGAACTGCTGGAGTGGGTCCAGAGGAGGCCACAAAGCTAATCAGAGGTCTGGAGAACCTCCCCTATGGGGACAGACTGTAGGAGTTAGGGCTGTTCAGCCTGGATGAAAGAAGGCTCTAGTACCCAGTACCTGAAGGGGGCCTACAAGAAAGCTGGGAAGGGACTTTTCACAAGGGCTTGTAGTGATAAGACTAGAGGGATCAGCTTTAAGCTTGAGGAGGATAGATTTAGGCTAGATATTAGGAAGAAATTCTTTACAGTGGGGGTGATGAGACACTGGCACAGGTTACCCAGGGAGGCTGTGGATGCTCTCTCCCTGGAGTTGTCCGAGGCCACATTGGATGAGGCCTTGAGCAACCTGTTCTAGTGGGAGGTGTCTCTGCCCATGGCAGGGGGCCTGGAACTGGATGATCTCTGAGGTCCTTTCCAAACTACACCATTCTGTAATTCTATGAACATTTCAGATTATGAACTGTGGTCAGTGTAGGTAAATAACTCACCTTGATAATGCTGATGTAGGATGTGATACTGCAAATGTTTCCCAACCAAATATCCTGTTGGATCCTTGTATACTGTCTGACAAGCAATAATAAGGGCAAAACACTGCTGAAATTAATCCCTGTAACACTGGGTTTTTTAATGAAAATCCTGATGAAAAATTATCTTTGTTGTTCTCTCCCCTATTTTATCTCTTGTATCCTAAGTTAATTACATGGCATTTTAATGGAGGCTGTGTGAACATAATATACATGTCAAAGAAAAGGCAAAATGCTGTCAGTTTCTGGAATTCACCCAAACTCACAAACGTAAGTGAATTTAAGTCCAATACTGTTTTAATTTTAGGGTTCCTCCTTTATATTTTTACCTGTCAAACACTCATTCAGTTTCTCTTAACATAACAGGTGGGAGTAAAAAACTGTGTTCCTCCTTTTGCTTTTCTTCTGTGGATAAAATAAAACCAGAGTTAATTGGAGATCTCACAGGCTCATGAGTTAGGACTAAAACAAAAAAAAATATATTATGGAATGTTTAAATTAGGCAGCACTGTGAGTTGCAAAGGAGGTGAGACTGGGTTGCTTAGAAGTAAAACAGACATTGACAGGTAGCAAAAAAAATTTATCAGCTGCTGAGTGGAATTTTTTGCAATTTATTTTCAAGACATATTAGCAGACTTTGTCATGGATCACTATTTACAAATCAATACTTTAAAGGTTTAAATAATGTTCCTGGAGCATTCTGTATTTTGAGGAAAAAGCACAGTGAAAATACAGCTTATTATTGCTACCAAAATATGTCATCGTGGCTGGGAAATATTGTAGGAGTGGTCACGTATACCAGGCTGCCAGAATCGTTTGTGGATTTCAATATTTTAATATTTTCCTGGTTCGCTTATTTCTTTTGTGTAAAATATAAACCATTATCTTCATCAGTTTTCTCAACTTTGCAAAAATTATTTTGCTTAGAGAATAAATCTGAGGAGCCTTAGAGATTGGGGAAGTGCAAGAAAATTTTGTGGGCTTTGGTGGGATTTTTCCTTCCAGGATACAGGAAATTAGTTCTCATTCAAAACCTTTCACCAGCTTTGTATCAAGACCTACTTCAAAATACTGTCCCTTGCATCAGTGAGCAGAAGGGATTTTTCTCAAGAAGGAAAGACTTAATCCTTCCTCTTCTGGTCTTTTGAGGAAAATCTGCACTACTTAGTGAAATAAACACCTAGCTTCAGTGACAGCCAGAGCAACGGTCAGAGCTTCTGTACTAGATGAATATCCGGGCTCTGAGACTTCTTAGCTTTAGGTACAGATGTGACAGTGCTCCCAGCACAAGATGAGAAACCTCCTGGCCTCCTTTTGCTGTCCTGACACATGTTACTAGAGCAGCCCTGTGCTACCATGGTGAACTGTGCAGATTTCCTCAGGGCACAGCTCTTCCAAAAGTAAGAACAGAAAAGTGTCTCTTCTGGGCCTGGGATATTTTTCTAAATACAGATTACAACATATACTTCCAGAATGTAAGATGGCAGATTTAGGAGAATACATTTTCCAGTACTTTTCTCAGACCTTCCACGTACGAATTTTATGGACTGAGCTAGAAATTAATCCTTTGTTTCTAATAAACAAAGGGCAGGGGAGATGGGATGTCCCATTAATTTGTTTCATTGCTTTTTAAAATTTATTCAGGATTTTAACATCTGCAGTATTTTCTAGTGCTTTATTGTATACCTATTGATCCATTCTGTAAAAATTAACACACTGTATTAGTGCTTTTTGCATATTTTTTCTGAGTTTTCCTCCAAACTGAGTTTTGCCAACCTGCTTATTGCTCCTCACACAGATACTGTCCCTTACCTTCAATTATCTCACTTAGAATCTTTGTCTATATGTTTTCTACTCCAGGTAAGTAGGGACTTAGAAGAAAAAGGACATTCTCTCTGTAACAGTAAAACTGCTTGCTTTTATTTCAAAAGATTCCATTTGCTTTGGGGTGATGTTTTCATAGAGTGGCACCAGGTTTCTCCAGTTGCAGTAGCCATACTTCAGAGTGGCAGCAGCTAACTTAGAGCTCATCAGTGGGTATGTATAGCTAAGACTCTGGTTTTATTCCAAATTCAATATCTATCTGCATTACATGTCATTTGTACTTCTGTCATCAATCACATAGATTTGACATTTTTCTGTAAGTTTTCAGTCACCCGTGGATTTTACTACCCAAAACAACCTAGTGTGATTGTCACCTCACTATTCAGTCTTATCCAAATTACTGACACCTATTTTGGACAATGTAGTTCCCTGCACTGGCTCACTAGAAATCTCTCTGCATTGTGGACACTGAGCATTTACTTCTATTATGTCTCCTATTGTCTAGTCAGTTTTTAGGAGTTTGTTCCTTCTAAAAATATGTTTTGGCCTGGGAACACCCAAGGTATCTTCTGCAATGAAAACTCATGTAAAGAATTCTTTTCACTTTGCTGCTGTACAGTGTGATCTTATGTGAGTTCCCCTACCATACTTCAGTTACTTACCAGCCCTACAGACTTTCTAGCAGACTTCTTGTTACCGATGTGTTTAAAAAACATTTTATTATTGGGTTTATGCCTTTAGCAAATTGCTTTTCTAAGTATTTTTTGGCTGGGCTTATTAAATTTAACTTGCCAGAGCTTCTAGTCTCTTCTCTTTTTTCTGGTTGGGAAACGACTTCCACTTTCAGAAGAACTTCTAGTAATCTATTTACTGTACTGTGTATTGAAATGGTCCAGAATAAAATGAGAACTCTGTGAAATTCCTCTTTCCATGTTCCCTGCCTTACCCTCCAAACATTATGCCTTTCCCTGCCAAACATTATGTATTCAAATTTAAAAATTAATTATTTTTCTGCATGACTTACTCTCTCTTTTGTGTCCCCTTGGAAAAGGTATTAAAGGGAATGCTCATAATACTCAAAGTATGGGGGAAAAAAATCAAATATAAACCATTTGCAAAAAATTAATAGAGAAAGGAAGGGTTGGTGTGGGCATGCATGCATGGATAACAGAGAAGAAGGAGAAAAGAACAGTTTGAGGAAATGTACACAGATGAAAACATGATCATACCAAAATAATCAGCTCTGATTACAGGTTTCAGTGCAGATTGCAGCCTGTTTTCTGAAAACTATACCAAGACATAAACAGAGGTTTAGCTATGGATATATGCATGCATGTATGCATGTCCTGCCTCAGAACTGAGGAAGACCAAGGCAGCAAAGCTTCTAGATGCTTTGACAGAATTTCAGTAGCTAGCAGATCCTGCAAACCCAAGGCAGATTTCATCCTTGGGTTGCTGCCCAGAATTCCTCAGTCATCAGCAGACTTCAAATGGCAGGTTCCTCTCTTGTAAGCATATAGGTGTATACAGACATAATTCCTGGGTATATCTTTGCACTAACTCCTATGTTGCACCAGCATATTGAAATACCTCACAGTAGTCTTTTACATGAAGAATTTCACTCATTCAAGCTCTTCATAAGGAACTTGAAGAGCACAACATGGACAACATATTAAAATATTATTGATCATTAGAGCGTGTGCTGGTTTGAAGCTAATTGGAATATTTTAATGAGAGAAATTAAATTATTGGCTGTTATTATTGGCAATGTCTATTTCATTCATAGCTTTGCTTAGACATATAAAAAAAAAGAATACAAATACAGATAAGACAGTCTCTGCCTGGCTTCTGCCTAATCCTGCACACTTTCCAACTACCCATTCTGCTTCTTAAACTCCCTTGCTGACCTCTTCCGACTCACTTTGCATGTAAGAGAGAGAACCTAAGATAAAGGAGAGGGTGGGAGGGGGTGGTGGAAAGAAGGTGGAAGAGTGGTTGGGAGCCCCTCCTGGGCACTCTGGCTGCTGGGAGGGGTACTGTGTTTCTGTATTGCTTTTAACTTGTATATAACTGTATGTAGTTGTAAATAGTTGTAATATATTGTAAATAACTGCTTGTATATTGTGCTAAGCTGTATATATAAAGCTTCAGTCCTTAACTTCTAGCCAGCTGAGTCTAGTCTGGGTGAATTCATTGCTGGGTGGGAGGGAGGGGGGTGTGGCAGGCAACACCCAGAACCACTACAGAGATTAATTGTTTGGGAACTGCATTATACTGATGACCTTGAAGATGGAACTAAGACTGACACAAAGGATCAAGGGTCAAGGCCCTCAGCTCTATAATATAAATCTGGTGAAGTAGTCTTTGCTGAATTTTCTGAGAATGCAAACCAAGCAAAGTTAAATTGAATCCTCAGCTTCCAGCAGCAAAGAGAACTGGCTATAAGCAAGGGTAGCAGGCTGCTGGGAAGACAAAGTGCACATCCTTTAACATCCACCCTCCCTAATTTTGTCCATATTAGGACAGGGAAAAACAGGTTGTCTGAAACTGCTGCTGTCCCTAAAGTAGGAGTGGAAACTATTGGTAGAATGCCCAGTGCCAGCAGCTGTGATAGCTGACTAGTATCAGTCCCCAGAGGCAGCCAGATTAGCAGTGTGGATCCTCTAGATCTCTCCATTGCAATTCCCCACTTTCCTGCAGCAGTTAGGGGTGGCCTTATCCCATCTGTTATTTTAGGAGAAGTGGATGTCAGTTTTGTCTGATTCATTGAAAAGCCTTGTGCTGGCTACAGAAGACATGCAAGGTGTTTGTAGTCTTAAGTGAGAAATAATCCTGGCATTATTCATGTTTAGAAATTCAGTGAACATGCTTGGTCTCAGTGCTGCAGGCACCATGCTACTTGTTCCAAAATGCAGATGACATTATCAGCATTTCATTCCCCACTCCTAGCTATCTCAATTTCTTCTTTTTCTGCCCCAGGTTATTTATTGTCAGCTCAACGGGTTAGTGTTGTAACTAGTTTTCATTCATTCAAGGTGGATGTTCTGTGATTTGAGATTTGAACTACAAAGGTGGTTCAGTTTTGACCTTCCAACTTCACTTTCTGCCATGCGTCTAGAACATTTCCACGACTGACTGATATTTGTGCCTTGAAGCTTTGCTCCTACAAGCTTGCAAACCTTAAAACTTAAGTGAGCTTTACATCTTTGCACTGTTCTCTTGGTCCATCCAGTGCTTGAGATACCCCTTCATATTGCAGAATTCTACAACATCTCATTTTAGAAATCAAGACAGCTTTTTATTCTAATTCTTCCTAGGTGTGACAGTAAGTCATACTATTAGCCCCTTTTTTGTGATTTGTATTAGGTGAAGAGTTGTTTTGTGAGGCTTGTAAGGACTGGATTTCCTACTCCTTATTTCCTACTGCATATGGCTGTTTCCTCTTTAGTTTACCACTATTCCAGGGGGAAGAAGGAATTTTCTCTGAGTTTTGCTCAGGCATGGTCTTCAAGGGGTGCCCCATCTCCCACAGGAGCCTCTTCCAGTGCTTGAAAACCCTTTGAGTGAAGTTTCTTCTAATATCTAATCTAAACCTTCCCTGTGCAATTTCAGGCCATTTCCTTTTATCCTATCACTTGTTATTAGGGGGAAGAGACTAATACCCACCTCCCTCCCTACAGCCTCTTTTCAGGTAGTTGTGGAGAGTAATAAGGTGTCCTCTAAGAACCCTCTTCTCCAGATTTAAACAACCCCAGTTCCTTAAACCACTCCTCAAAAGATATGTTCTCCAAACTCTTCACCAGCTTTGTTGCCCTTCTCTGGACATGCTCTATCACCTCAATATCTTTCTTGTAGTGAGGGTCCCAGAGCTAAACCCAGTACTCAAGATGTGCCAGTGCTGAGTACAGGGGAAGAACAACTTCCCTAGTCCTGCTGGCCACATGATTCCTGATACAGACCACAATGCTGTTGGGCTTCTTGGCCACCTGGGCACACTGCCGGCTCATATTCAGCTGGCTGTTAGTCAGCATCCCCAAATCTTTCTCTGCTGGGCTGCTTTCCAGCCATTCTTCTCCAAGACTATAGAGTTGCAGGCAGTTGTGACTGAAGAGCAATACCCCAGTACTTGGCCTTAACAAATCTCATACAGCTGGTCTCAGTCCATTGATTCAGCCTATCCAAGTCTCTCTGTAGAGCCTTCCTACCTTCAAACAGATCAATACTCCCTCCCAACTTAGCGTCACCTGCAAACTTACCTGCACTCAATCTCCTTGTTCAGACAAAGACATTAAGTAGAATTGGCCCTAATACTGAGCCCTGGAGAACACAGCTGTTCATTCATGCCTGTTAGGGCTAACCCTTTACCTGCTAATGAAGTCCTCCTATTCATCCCTCAGTGACCCACTGAAAATAGGAACGAAATACCTGACAATGTTTGGCTTCCATGGCTCTGTCAGAGGAAACACACATGTCTTAAGACACCCTATGCATCTTTCTTTGTTGTCTACTGAGAACCTACTGGTTTCACTCTGTTTCATCTTGTCTCCACACTGCATCAGACTGGCTGGGTAGTGAAAGACTGCAAAATTATGTTCAGCAAGACTTAAGGGCAAACATTCAAGTGCACAATAGAGAGTAAAAGGGTATAAATAAAACAATGACAAATTTGCTTCTGATCTATATTTAACTACGGCTCTTGTTTCGAGTGCCCTGAGAGATTTCTTTTCCATTGCCCTGTGGCAAGAGCAGAAGATGGTGGATTCACAGTTAGCCTTCCTCCCAGGTGGTGAGCTCACTTCTTTGAGACTTCCACTTTCAGATACTTTTAGTGTCTTTGGGTCTGTGCTTTTGGATGCAAATGATGATCATGTCCTGTCTTGAGTGACTTTCTATAGACATCACATTTTATTGACATGGATAACAGATGTTGTAAAATTCCTATGGTATGAGCACTAATGCAGTCTCTATGTCACATTTCAGATATAGTATCTCTGTATCTCTCTACAAGAACAGCTCCTCTCTGTCTTGCTGTGTGTCTAGGTACTAAGTACATTTTCTTCTGCTCTAACTACACTGGAACTCTAGGCCAGGGTTGTCACTTTTATACAGCTGTTGCATAATTCCATTTTTAAATAAAAGAAAAAAAATCCAGGTTTTACCTTATTTTGGATGTACAGTGCTCCTGGTTCCCTGTGGATACAGTCTTGATACAGAAGGCCCGGCATTGATTTTAAAGATAGGATTCATTTCGGAGTTTATTGATGCAATAGACCTTGGTTTTGGCTGCCTTTACAGAACAGAATTTCTGCCAAGCAGAGCTGATATTATAATCTTGGATGATGATGGCCTTAGTGATTGTCCAGTGAGCCTTCCCTGGGATCGCCCTACATTTGGAGACAACTATATTAATTCTGACAGAATTACTGGTGGTGTGGAAGGAGAACACAGATATAGCTGTTGTGAATTTAGATCTTCCCTAGGAGTAAGATGTTTTATTGTGTTCTTGGTTTTAGTTTTTTTCAAGAGATTTTTCAGAATAATGTATGAGGTCAGCAGTGCACAGTTAGTGCACTACTCTTCACAGATACAAAAAAAAATGTGAAAACAGACATCCAAACACATTGAGATCTTACTTTTAGAAAACCACTGGCTACAAATGAAAGACTCCTCCTCTCTTAACTACAATAATGCCTTTTTTTTTTTTTAATTCTTTAAAGATAGCTTGGTCTCTCTTCCCTTGCCTTCTTTTTCTGAAATGGTATTTGTCTCTTTCCGTCTTTATAAGGTAGCTGTGAACTCACCAAAAATATGCACTTCATTGCGCATAGATGTGACACAATGCAGTGAGGGGATGAGTTCTGTGTGAGTCTGCAAGGCTCACAATTTTAACATGAAGATCAAATAATTAGTATTGACAGTCTTATCAAACAAGGATAAAATTAGGATGCTAAAGTAAATGCAAATTGGAAAAATAGGACAGAAGGCAGAAACTAAGAAAGAGGGTTGTTTTCATTGGTAGTGGCTTTGCAGTGGCAAAAAAAATCAACTTCTGAGCTGTGTGCTTGATGTGGTGGACTGACCAAAGCAGAAGAGAGTTCAACAACTTTGTCAGGCTTCCCAGATAGAGATGCTTTCTGATGAATAGGGCTCCTAATCACTTAATATAGCTAAATGCTTTACCCCTCAAATGCCACAGCTTTCTGTGGCAATCTTTGGTTTATTGATATCCAGTGCATTTCACTGTGCTTTCATTTTTTTGAGAACTACATTTACAGAGCCTGTTTAAAAGAAAGTTCCCCTAACTCACAGTATCCAATCCACTGAATGTAGGAATTTAAAACACAGTATTGACTATTTTTTCATCAAAGATTAACTGTTTTCATTGGTTTTCCAAATCTTGGAGAGGTGGGTTTGGGTTTTTTGTTTTGTTCTGTTTTTTTAATTTGGTGCATGGTGCTACCACATTCATGAAGCTTAGAGCTTGATCCAAAAGAATCAAAGTACATGCTTAAGAAGAAGAATTGCGTGCGGTTCATGAACCCTATAATTAGTTACCCCTCCTAGCTTTAAGCAGTAATTAAATCTGTCACTTCTGCTCTGCTGATTCATTTATTTAGCTGTTTAATTGCTCAGCTGAATACGTCTTTATCTCCGGAACTGCCACATTTTATGCAGACAAAGAAAAAACATAATCCATTATTGGTTTTTTTTCTGAGAGCAGGGAGATGTTAAACAAAAAGAACACTAACTCTAGATGATTTGGTGGTGGTGTCAGTTTTCACTTATCAAGTAAAACAGTGTTTAAGGGAAAACTTCAACCAGTGCTTGAGGAAAGCTTTTCATATATAGACTTACTTCTCCAGGAAATTATGTCAAGCACTAGGACCCAATGTGTCTGATCTGAGTCTCCACTTCCATAATGAGTTAACTTAAAGCACTTTCCAGGAAATTGTACTAATTTTCTATAGAAGAGCAAATCTTACCCTGATCTGTTACTGGAAACCAACCGACTAAACATTTTATAAACTATTTAGAGTTGCAAATATATACTAAATTGTTTACAAACTAAGCAGTATCTTTTCTTTATGAGTTTTCTTTTGTAGATGTTGCTTATGAAGATTTCTGTCATCTACATTTATTGTCAAATGCAGTATTTTGGTCTGTAAAGCAAATGGAGTTTTGAATACTCTTCAAGCTTACAAAACAGAGTCCTTCTGAATACCTCTCTGTGAGGCATGTGTGCAGTTTTCCTCACTTTCAGCATCCTTAAAAGAGCTGCAAGAGTCATCCAGCCTTTCTATCCATAATTTGGAGAAGCTGTTGTAGAAAAGCAGCTTGTAAAATGAGGACCAGGTCAAGACAGTTCAACTCAAACAGGGGCTCTTGGCAAAATTAGAAAATGTTATTTATTTTTATAATTTGCTCCCTGCCCCCTTTGAACTCTATATCAATAGCTGATCCAGGAAGTGAAAGATACCCAAAATATCCAAAATTCAGGGGGTAAGAGTCTTTTACTTCTGGAACCAGTGGCTTAGTTTCACATATTTATTCATCTGCCTGGCTGCTTAGGTTTTTATACCATGCACACAATCTGGCATTTCACCTCATTAGTGACTTATTTTTAATGTCTTGTTACTGAGTTACAACTACGCAGTTATGTAAGTCACAGGTCGTGTTTTTTCCCAGGTAAGCTCATTATTCCAAAAAATCTTTTCATGCTTACCTGGAGGGTCTTTTGGTTTTGAGGGTTATTGGTTGGTTGTTTTTTTTCCTTCAGCAAAGACTCGGTCCAATCTTTTGCAATGCAAAGAATGTTTCTGCTGCTGTGGACACCCAGGGTGGCCCTGCTTGGGATCCTATATAAAGACCAGACAGAGGGAGTGGCAGAATTTATATGCTGTATTGCAATACCTTGCAAATACAGCTGAACATCCTGAGATACATCCAGCTGCTGGGCTGGACGTCCACTCTGCTTGTGCCAGAACAAGGATCTCTGCTTCACTCTCTTCCACCCTCAGGGAGGTCTTTGTCTGCTTGCAGGCTGGCAGCTTTGGCCCAACAATGCTCAGTCTGTAGTGTCTGTGTTGGTGTTATTGTTCTATGTCTGTGCACTCTGGATTACTGAGAGCTCTTTGTTGAAATAAAGAATATTTCTGTCCTTGTTAAAGCTAGGAAGTCTGGGAATCTTGTGGGAAGTTTTGTTCTTGCAAGTCTGTGCACATGATCTTTGGACTAGGATTTTGCATGAGCTTCACTTTAATGTCTCTTTAGAATGCTTCTTCAAATGATGTTCTAATGATCTTTGTTATGTTTGGCACATGCTTAAATTCAAGGAATTAATGAAACAGCAATAAAAAATCTCTGGATATTGTTGAGGATAAGGATGCTTTGAGAATAAGTCTGTATGTGAATGAGTTTAAGGAAGCAAAATGAAGTTCACTTCAGTGGGACAAACTGAGAGGGTGGCATGGGAATTGAATGGAAAAAACTAACATTTATTTGTAGTAGAAGAGAAGGTTATTGCTGAGCTGGTGGAAGCTGAACAGAGGAAACCGACATAATTTCAGACAGCTTTTAATACAGTTCTAAAGAACATGAAATTAGTTAGTAAGATCAACTATTTTTACATAAATCTGTACATAAACATGGAGACGTGAGAGTTGGAGGGACATCAGCTGAGTGCCTCCTCTTTACACAGATTACATTTTGAAACATTTGTGGGGAAAAATAGGTGATAGAGATGATCTGCCTCGTCTCAGATAGCCCTAACTGTTGTCATCCTGCTCTGTTGTCATCCTGCACAGTTTACAAGCAGTCAAATGAGACCAAACCCACTTCCTTGCTCTGCCCTGCCCCACCCTCTCCATGATCATAAAGGCAGTCCAGGTAGTTGGATGGTGTGAATTGGAGATCTGTAAAGAGGTGCACAATCTCCTTATGTCTGGAGGAGGCACTTTACTTGAACAAGGGTGTTTTGGTTTTGTTGTTTGGATGTTAGTTGTCAGCTGTAATTCACTGTATAGCTAGAAACCTCAGACTGGAATTTCTCCTCACAGTGCTAGAATATGCGAGCATAAAGTATGGCTAAATCCCTCAGTTTTTGATAAAAATGTGCTAGGCTGCACTTTATTTGGTGTATTGGGAAACTTGTTAATGTTTTAATTTAGAGACACCATTGTTGACACTATTTGTGTGCTAAAGTGCATCTGTGGGATTGGAAGCTACCTCTGACCAGCCATGGTCACTGTTCTTGGTTATATAAGGTGCACAGACTTGGGTACCTATAAATATTAGTGTGCAGCTGTCACAAAGGGATTGTGAGAGAGCCGCCTGGGACCTCAGAACCATAGCAGCTTGGCACCCAGAAATATAGAACTCTGATGAGATACTGCAAGGTTAGGAATTGGGGAGAAGGTAGGAAGCTGGGAACTGTTTTTGGGGGGTTGTTTGGGGTTTTGTTGTTGTTGTTTGGTTGTTTTTTATTATTACTCCTTTGTACTTCTGACCTACATCGGGTATTCACAATTTTATCACATTAGGATGTGACATTCCTGGCCTTGACAGTGCTTTTGTTTGGATATTTATAGCAGCTTCTGGTCATTGTTTAGTAAAGAAGATTGTTCTGCCCTCTGGCCTTTTCTTAAGCAGATTTTGGGCAGAAGCTCCTCTCATGTGGCACTAATTGAAGTGATTGGTGGAGGGGGTGCTGTGAGCGCGCCTGGGCTGGCTCGTGCCTGTCTGCCAGGGGCTAAACCAGTGAAGGGAGGGAAGCAAAACGGGGAGACGGGAGGGAAGGGGGGGAAGAAGGGAAACTAAGCATTAAAAAGGGAAAAAAAGGAGGGGGTGGGGGGAAGGAAACGCTCCAAGTCGCAGCTCTGCCTGGCTCTGGTGGGGCTTGGGGCTGTCGGCCATAAGCCCGCGCAGGGCGGCGGGAGCGGCTCGGATCGACTGGCTGCGGCTCCGCGCAGAGCGGCGGGAGCGAGTGGCGGCACGGCCCCGCGCAGGGAGCGGCGTGGGGCTCCGGCCGGGCGCGGGAGGCCGCGCAGCAGGTGGGTACCGCTGCCTGTGCAGGAAGGGGAGAAGCGAGGGGGACTCTGCCCTGCCTCCTGGGCTTGCGGAAGCGAGGGGGCGGCTGTGCTTTGTTTGGAGCTTGCAGGAGCCGAGTGTGCTGCTTTGTGGGTGTTTTAAGGGCCGAGTTTCACTTCTCTGCCTGCCCAGGCTGAGGTGGGCAAAGTCATTAGACAATTAAACCATCAAGTTGCTGTGGAAGTGGTTTGTGTGGAGAAGGGGCTCGTTTGTCACCTGCAGAAGTGAGCTACGCTGAAGTATCTGTTAGGGATTGTCAGCTGTACAGTGTGGGCTTCCCGCGGGTGAGTAACCCCGCTGGAGCCGGCGGTTCCGGGGCTGAAATGCGGCAATATCCTCTGGCGAGCGGTATGCCTGTGTTCCCCCACTTTGCTGCAGCCGCCCTTGCGTAAAGACTTTCCTGAAAAGTTTAACGTGAGATGAGGAGAGGCCAAGGGAAACCCCAGGGTCTGTGAAGAGATTAGATAGGCAGCGGCAAAGTTTATGTCTTACTGTAAATCATCATCACTGGCAAATGTAACTGAGCTAGAATGTTGTCCCATACTTTGGGAGCATTAGCGTAGAACATTAATGTCTTTCATGTGGTGTTTCTGGAGGCTTTCTTAAGTTTTTAAGTTCCTAATGTCAGCAGCTCAAGTCAACAAACATTCTGTGCTGTGTGCAAACGGGAGAAAAATTTGAACTTAAAAGTGTGTTTCTTAAAGAAGCCAAGAAATATATGGTGGCTTTATAATAACAGTAATGAGAAACTCTGTTTCTTCGTTATCGTTAATAATGCTATTATTTTTTTTAAAGATACAAGAAGTTCTGTTACTGTGCACCAAAACTCTTTCATGTATAACACATCTCATAGAATGTCCTCTTAACACTGGATATGGTTGCATTCGGTGTACAATCTACATTTGTGTTTCTAATAACCATGCTAGTACTACTGGAGAAATAAACATGTAACATATGTTGCCAAATAATTTTTTAACACAACTTGTATAGTTTATAACTGGAAATTGATACCTATCTTAAAACATTAAAAACCAAGTTGCTGTTAGAAGTGCGCATGCCTTCCAGTCTAGCAGTGGGTCTTAATTCTTTCTTTTATATATAGTTTTGAAAGCAGAAGAATGGTAGAAAAAATGGAGTTGAGCAGCTGGTAATTCATTTGTTCACTGCTTCTCCCTACAAAGTGCAAAGTTCATGAACTGTCACTGAGGATGGTTCAAAATGGCATCCAGGAATCAGCCATACGAAACTCAGGCAAGAGTTTTTAAAAATAAAATAACCTGAAAAGCTGAGACTTGCCTACTCATAAAGTTCTGTAAAATGTCATCTATCAAGTGTTCTACTCATGATATTTAATAAAAGGAAAAATTCTATTGATCATGTGGTTATCTCTCCATACCTTCTAAATCTATAATTAGATGAATAAAAAATGGTTTTGTTTTCTTTACAAGCTAACATAGCCAGCTTCTTACAGAAGACCTTGCTGTCTTTCATCGGTGTCTGTGCTGCAAAAATTAGTCCTCAGGAACATAGATGTTAATTTCACTGGTTCATTCTTTATTGTTCTTGGTCAAAAATTTATGCTGATTTGAATGTTTCTGTAACATTGAACTCTTGCTGTTACTTGCTTCAAGGATCCCATTTAAACATATCTGTAAAGTGTGTACATGGTGGCATGGATATATTAATTTTGTCCTTATAGCTCAATGTGTTTTTCCTGTTACTACAGAGAAGCTAGAAACATGATGAATGCTCCATTAGTGGTATTGGTAAGAAATGCATTAACGCAGATGCACAGTCAGAAAGCACTTTTATTTGAAAGCCTTCTCGTAACTGACGTTGTACTAATAATCTTAATGTGTAACCTGTGCTGCATATCTTCAGTCATATATTAGATTTGCTTTTAGTTCTTTAAATATGATTTTTATTCAGGATAACTGAAATTCTTCCAAGTGTCCAGGCTCCTTGTTTCTTTTCAGCCTTTGTAGCCTCTGAAAGCCATAGGAATTTACAGGGTGAAGGATGCATTGTGCTTGGGGTGGGTGTTTCAAGATGCAGCCCTTCTCAGAAACTAGCCTTGGTATTGTAGGGCATTGAGGTCTGATATTAATGTAAAGTGAAATGCGGTATTAAAAATATAAGTCAAATCCGAAGACTCCTGTGTTGGTTGGATACCCAAGAGCAAGCTGAAATAGCTTTCTCTGACAGATTACTCCGAATGTGGTGACTTTTTTGAGCCGTGAGTGGAATGCTCAGTTTTCTGTGCGTGAAGCCACTCACCAGAGAGCCATTGTAGGGCAAGAGGCTATCTTAGCTGAGCTGTGGTGGTTAGCTCCTTTCATGGTGCTCTGTGCAGAAGGGAAGTGGGTGAGAACATAAGGGCACCAAGGCTGAGCTCACCCTCGTGCTTGGGATGGCTGGAAGGCTGGGGCTGAGCATGTTCTGTAGGGACAGCTGCAGAGGGACCCTGCAATAGGTAAAGGTGTATCACTGTGGTAGAGAGTTGTGGAGAAGCTTGCAGAGCTAACGGAGTATGGTTGCAGTCATAAGAGGTATTTGCAGGAGGGAAGAGATTTGGAACGACAGATGCTGTGGTAAAATATAAGGTGGTCATGGCAGTTTGTTTCAAGGGGAGCAGAGAGGTCAGAGGTGTGATACAGAGCAAGGACTAAAGGCAGGGCAGTAGCCCTGGGAGCAGTAAGGAAACAAAGTTCTCCATGTTAACTTCAGGAGACTTTGTGCCTGGTTGGTTAATCCAGTTTGAGTGGTAAGAGAGCTGGGACCTGACCGTTACTATTTTGACTCCTTATTGTGGACTGAGGAGAAAGCATTTGGTAGATGAGCCAAGGTGAGATTAGGTACAGCAATTACAAGGGGATGTAGTGGGAGGGCTTGCAACCAGGAGACAGGGGTTGGTGAATAATCTTTAGCCTTTTCTTTTGTGTACAAGAAATCAGAAAGACACACTATTACAGTTTAAAGCAAAACCTAAGAAACTCAAAGTGAGTCTGTGGCACTGGAACTATTTGTTCTTGTTAGTCTTTCCCAAACATTTTCTGTTAGTGGAGTCTCCAGACATTTATAATGATGTCATGACTGAAGTCTGGAGAATGCACAGGAATTTACTTTGCATTCATAGTCTTTACAAGATCATTTTTTCTTTAAAGAGGCCTCGTTGCACTGTTAATAACAGATGCACTTTGTTGTATTCATTTGGTCAGCAACAGATGCACTGTTGTTACACAACACAACAGTAAGGGACGCTTTGACACACCAACTTGGATAAAGTTCATGAGCAGCAGCAGAAAAAGTGAAGAATTCTCAGGGTTTTGCTCCTTAGATTAAAATACTTTAAGTTTGGGTATTATTCTCTGCTGGCTGCCATCAGCATTAGACGTATCAACAGGAGAAAAATGGGTCGCTTGGGTTTTAGCATTAAGCAGCAAATCCTCAGCCAATAGGATTTAGCTGGGATGTAAAGGTTTATTCAGTGCATTTAGCTAATGAAGTTGGGGGGTGGAGAGAAAAAAGTCAGTGTCTGGGGTTGGGGGAGGGAATAAATTAACCTCTTGCCACTGGGTGCATCCTGCAGTGATGACTCCTGATTGATAGATGCTTCACAAGACAAAAAAATGAGTGATAAGGAGGTTTTAATTAAAAAATACTAGAGCAATGCCAGTTCTTCTGGATTAAAATCAAGCAGAAAATCTTTCTAATAGACGTCTACCTAGTTGTATTGGTGTATGTTTTCGTGTAGTCTTGTGCTCATTGTCTGGGTGAAGAGAGGAAGGAGATGATAGTATGTCCAGGTGCCCATCACATGACTGTGAAGCCATGAAAATACACAGCAAGTGCAATTGTATGTTAGCATTTGTCAGTCAAGCACAAAAATCAAGTTCAGATTAACAAACTCGCATTCAAGCAGTATGTCAGGTTTCTAGCAGACCACATTATCCCCAATGCACCCAAGCTGCCCTTTGCTGTGTATACACGTGCTGTTTAGCATCTTGACTTGCTTTCTAAGCCCTGAAAGCCTTCAGCACAGACACGAGAAACAATGCATATAAAAAGTCACTATTATTTAAAATGTAAAGAGTTGTTAACTATATATTTAGAAGAAATTAAACCAATGTGAGGATTAATGTATGCATTTTTAATTTCTTTTTTTAAAGTCTTCCTCTACAGACCAGACTCCCACTCAGATCAGAGCTTGTTTTTCCCAAAGCTGTAGTTGTCATTTAGAGTCTGATGAACTTTCTTATTCTGCCGCCCCCTCGGAGGTTGCTGCTTGACGTCACAGCTGGATGCAGCCAGCAGTCATTGAGCAGCAGTTAAGACAGCCCAGTGACCTCAAGAGACTTTCCTTCTGAGAAAAATGTGGGCATCAATGGCAGGATTTAACTGTAACAGTATGTAATAATAAGCTGCAGACTTACAAAATGAGTGAAAAAGGCTCCGTATACTACTTGTTCACAAACATAACCAGTGTGTGGCAAGGACATTTAGTAGGATTTATTGCAGTGACACCCAAAAAAAATTGATGAAATGGTTCAGGGAAAAACTTCAAAGTGTAATTTTTTGTTTTGGGGCTTTTTTACCTCTCAAACATTTTTCACTTAAAGTAATTTGCTCTTCTGCATTGTTCTGTACTACTTTATTTCTGTTAGAGTCACAGTATGTTTATTGAAAAACATTGGTTATGTTTAGAGACTAGTTTAGGGATGTATCCACAATAAGAAACAGAATCATTTCACTAAAATTAAAGAAAAAAAAAAAAAACCTTGCTACCACCAAAGCCAAACAGAACCTGACTGATGCTCAAAGCATTGATGTGAGGCTTTCGAAAGTTCAAGCAGGTTTTGGGAAGTAGGGGTGGCTGTGTCAGTGCTACAGTCCCAGGCAAGCAGCAAAAGTCTGGGCAGCTGCATAGAAAGCAAATGGAGTGCTAGAAAAAGGCTCCTGTGTTTGTTGGTAAGCAAATACAGCTAAGATACTAGTGCTAATATGAGGATTTCATTAAAAGAAACCTGAACAAGCTGATTGTTTCAGTGACAGCAAGAGAAGCAGGGTGCCTCCCAGATACAGAGCACTATACAGCAAAGTTAAGGGGGACAGGTTTCACAGAAGTAGTATACTTTCGAGTATATATGTGTGGCAAGTAAGTGCTTGGTACAATGTCCATACTGTCCGGTCTTGTGTTTCTGATGGTCTATTACCTTAGCTCCCACTGGCTTGTATTTTTGTCATCAGTAGACAGTAACACAGTTACTCAGTATTTGTGCCTGATAAAAACTGATAGATGGAATATGAAGACCATAGGATGACTTCTGTTGGTTGAATGAAACCACAAAAACGTTTGTGCATCTCGGGGATCTCGTTAGCATGATTGTGGTTGCCTGCCAGCATCTACCCAGAACCTAGCTGTTATGTAACATTAAACATTTTTCCGAGCAGCAGCAAAGATTTTTACATGAAAAGGCTGTAAAAACATAGGGGGCAGACACAGCCTTGGCATGTGCTGTAAAACCACTTAATTACTGTATAGTACTGGATTAAATACTGAAAGTCCCTGAGATGCCTGGATCTGGTGCAGATTTGCTTAAGTTTGATCAAAGTGATTTAAAAGAATGTTTGTCTTTTAATGTTTGTTATACCTATGGAAGTAAATTAGAGTGTTTTGCTTTTGAAAAAAAAAAAAACAACACCAAAAAACAAAGCAGGAAAAAAAACCCAGAAACAAACAAAACCCCAAAATCAAAAAAACAACAGGAGAACCTGATCTACTGTTGTTCTGATATATAAGTTCAGAGCTTTCATTCACAGTGATGAGAATCAGGTTTTCAGTTTCAGCTCTTTTCCATTCAGAAATGTTTAAATTACTGGGTTTTCATTGAGTAGTAGGGATCTTCAGACCTCACATGGTTAGATTTCTCCAGGAAGAGTAAGGGCTCCAGGCAGAAACATAGAGATATACTGAATTTCTCTTTTTCTTTTCCCCATCAGTATTGATGCTATTTAAATAGAGATGCCCTTCTTCCCACAGTGCTTACTCTGGACTGAGGTGGAGTAGAGGAGACTGAGTGAAAATAAGAGCACTTAAACCTTGCTTGTAACACAGTCTAATATCCTTTCAGTGTTTGTAGTATCAAATAAATAAGACATTCTGAATCCAACCCTATGTTTTAAAATGCTGCTGGGTTTTGGAAGCTTCCATTATGTAGGAATGAAATATCTCTGACCAAAATCTCCAAGGTGAACTGTGATGTTTAAGCCTGCTGAAGCTGTATGTTCCCATGATTAAAGCAGCTCCCCAAACAGCCTCCAACACTGACAGAAGTGTATATGTACTTGAGGGTGACTGTTGTGACTATCACATGCATGGTGTGACACTTTGCCACACTTCTAACGAGTGTTGATCTCTGGTTTGGTTACAGGAACCATAACTGCTTATATGTCACTGGAAGCTTCGGTATCAATTAATTTGTCAGCATATCCTATCATTAACTTAAAATGGGACATCGTAGTAGCCAATTAGTGTTTGTGACTAATATCACCCATGTTTTAAGCATGCTTCAGCTGTGATATGGTCACTGTAGGGATACCTGTTCCCAGTACTGGCTGTGGAGCAGAATGCATTCACTTAAATGCTAGAACTGAAAATAGTTTCCTTTGGCAGCTGTTAAGAGTATCATGACTGAAGGTAATGGTAGCTCACCTGTTTGCTTCATTTTGCTTCAGAGTGGGACCATGCCCACTACTTCCTCTGAGTACCAGCTGATGACGGAGTGGAACTTTGTAGCCTGCAGGTGATAGTCTCTGTGATGGTTTGGGGGTTACCCCGCCCCCCCACACTTTTGAATTTGTCCCAGCTAACTCAGACGGACCCTGGGAATATAGATGAAGCAATTTATTTACAGCTAGCAGAATTTACAAGCAGCTATTTACAATATATACAGTTATATACAATTATATACAGAAATATACAATGGATAAACAATACAAAAGCACAACTCCCCTCCCAGAAACCTGAGTCCCCAGGAGGGGCTTTCAAACCACCCCAACACCTCCCCCGGCCCTCTCAACCTTACCCCAGTTCTCAGGAAGAAAAGAGGTGCAGCCAAGAGGTTAGGGAGCAAGGTTAGTGGGAGCAGGGTTAATGAGATGTGACCAGGTCTAAGGCAAAAGCAAGAGTGAGAGACAAAATGGAGAAGAAGTCTTTCTTCTTCCCAGAGTTCTCAGCGTAACTGTGAGAGAAGTTGACATCAATTGTTTTCATTTCACTGCCCGTTATCTAGTTCTTTTACCAAAACATTCTAGCTTGCTTCAAACTAGCGCAGTCTCTTTGGGGTTGTGTGAACAGACTTGAATGTGATTGGGTTATGCTTTATGATGTTTCAATCATGTCCTTCTTGCTTGCTCAGTTTTGCTTCAAAAACAATTTAAAAATATGATAAAAGGCTGCATAAATGGCCATAACATTGTCTCAGTGTTGCCTTATTTTCTGGTACTAGTTTTCTTCTGAAAAATCTGAACTTGGAGACCTGCTAAACTTTAAAGGATTTTGTTTATTTACCTTGTTGTTTGGATGAGCAAATGTATCAACACCACTTGCAATGGATTATGTATATATATTTTTTTAATGTGTGTATATATCTATGTATACATACGTGTGTGTAAGCTTTTATTGATAGTCACTTCTTGAGCCCAGGGTTGTTGTGAGGAGGTTGCTGATATGACATTTGGACCCTCGGCTTTCCCTTGTCATCCTCGAGTTTCACTTTAGGGTGATCCGCTCACTGGGACCTATTTGCTTCTAATCCTGTTCATTGTCTGAAAGGAAATCTCACAGCGCTATGACTTTTTCTCACCTGTTCTATCTCCTGTTAAGGAGCAACCCTGATCTTAGTTTGGGTGTGTGTGCTAGTTTGAAGCTAGCTAGAATGACTTGGTGAGAAGAACTCGATTACAGGCTGTGAAAGGAAAACAAGAGTGATGTCTACTTCACTCATAGGCTTGCTGAGATGTATAAGAGCAAGAATCCAAACATTGATAAGGGAGACGCTCTCTGTCCGGGCTGTGGGCTGCATTTTTCTCTCTAAGTTGCTGTGTCTCTGATTAATCCACCTGTCTTCTAACCCCCCTGGCCAACCCTCCAATCTTCCTTGAGCGTAAGGCAATGTCTGGGGTAAGGTAGGGAGGGTGGAAGGGTGGTTGGGAGCCTCTCCTGGGGACTCAGGATTCTCGGAGGGGTGTTGTGTTTCTGTATTACCTTTTACCTTGTATATTTCTGTATATAACTGTATATACTGTAAATGTCTGCTTGTATATTGTGCTAGCTGTAAATATAAGCTTCATTCAATTTCCAGAGCCAACCAAGTCTAGTCTGGGTGATTTCCAAAGTGTGGTGAGAGGCAGGTACCACCCAAACCATCACATCCTTTTATTTTGGCACTCCAGTGAAGGGCACATTAAATTTGATTGATTGTTAATTAACTCTGGGGATCAGAATGAAGCTAATGAAGGTATTTTACTTAGTGGAGGCTGTTGGTGTGGCCTGTTTTCTGTTTTTTCATCTACAATTGGGTGAAAGTTAAATTTGGTTACCTTTTGTTTAATTATGTTAAAAATGAAGGCATTTTTTTTTTTACTATGGAGACTACGTTCTTGCATGTGTCAGATTTAATATTACAGGGCTTTTTACCAGCAACAATTCAGGAAATGGTACATCTACTGCTTTATCAGCACCTTTAATGAGACCAATTTTACCTAAGACCCAGTTACCTAACCCTTGCTCTGAATTCTATTCTCGTGAGACTGTGGTATTTTTGTTGTGTGTAATCTTAGGTCTTATAATTTTAGATTTTATAATAATTTTGACATTATGTAAGAGAAATTCAGGTGTGATGCCTTTAAGAAACCAGAGAAAGAGATGAGTATCCTTGACTAAAGATAATGAGAATAGTCCAAACAATTCTGTCTCGAAGGGAGAGCAAAGTGGGGCCACCACTGCACCTCCTCCCATAGATTCTGGACATACTGCCAGTCTCAGTTGTCAAAAACATGGCAGATGGCCAAATAACAGAGATAACTGCTCAGGCCCAAGATGTTCCTTCAGCTAATTTGACTCCTCAGGCAGCAGAACCCCTTAACCCAAAGCCAATTTCGAATTCACAGGGCTCAGATCAGACACCCATTAATTCAGACCCCCTGGTGGGGTTGTCCAAGTCCATATCAGCTCAAATTATCTTGGCCCCAGCCAAAGCCCAGGCAAAGGCGGAACATTTGACAAGGAGTGATTCAAAAGAGAACTTAGGGGAGGGGACCTCCAGTGCACAAGAGGAGGAAGAGGAGAGGTATAGTCTTCGAGATTTGGCTAACATACTTGGATCTCAGTACTCCGATGAGAGGAGCGTTGTGAGATTGGCTGTCAAGAAAGAGGATGGTTCCAAGGAGTTTGAGTGCTCGTAGGAAAGTTCTAGGCCGGGGACAACCAGAACAACAGGAGGAAGAGAAGGATGACATCCAGGATTCCAGTGATCCCCTCAGAGAGGTCAGGGAAGTTAGAAAGGAATACTCAAGGGAACCAGGAGAGCCAATCCTAAGCTGGCTGGTGAGATGCCATACTATTGGTGCAAATGCCCTGCAGGTAGGAGACAAGTGTGCCAAGCAGCTAGGGCTACTCACAAAGGAGAGTGGAGTGGACAAATACCTAGCAAGTCCTCTTGGTAAGGTTAGTTGTGGACACACCTCCTGTTGACTGTGGCTATGAGATATCCTTCCTGAGATGATCTGCCATGGGCAGCCAAGAAATGGAACACGTTTGAGCAGAAAATTAAGCTTCTGAAGGAGCTTGCTGTGAAGAAAGTGCTCTCTGGAGATCATGGCACACATAAGCCTGATGACATTCCTCTTGGACCAGGTCTTATGAAAAAGCTTACTAAGCTTGCTCCTTCATCCTATGTGTGATGGTTTGGGCTCTTACCCGCCCTCCACACTTTGTATTTGCTCAGCTAACTCAGAAGGGACTCCAGGAATATAAATGAAGCTATTTATTTACAAGCAGCACAATATACAAGCAGCTATTTACAATATATACAGTTATATACAGAAATATACAAAGGATACACAATACAGAAGCACAACTCCCCTCCCAGAAACCTGAGACCCCAGGAGGGGCTCTCAAACCACCCCAACACCTTCCCCGGCCCCTCTCCACCTTACCCCAGTTCCCAGGAAGAATAGAGGTGCAGCCAAGAGGTTAAGAAGGAAGGTTAGTGGCAGTGGGGTTAAGGAGATGTGACTAGGTCTGAAGGCAAAGGCAGAATGAAAGACAAAAAATGGAGAATGTTTACCTCTTCTTCCCAGAGTTCTCAGCGTGACTGTGAGAGAAGAGACAACCATGTTTACCTTTTCACTGCCCATTATCTAGTTCTTTTACCAAAACATTCCAGCATGCTTCAAACTAGCACAATCCACCCCTTGTCTACTTCGCTCAGAGTATCGCTGAGAATTATCCGTTCTAATCTAAACCAATATTTACAATAAAACAATATACACAAGTTCAGTTCACACTTCAGTCAGATATAGGTGATTCAAAAGCTCAGAACAGGGACTCCCAGGTGACATTGGGTTCGTGCTCACGTACTGTAGATTCTTTGTAGATTCTTCCAGTGTTGGGCGCCGATGATACCTAGAACAGAAAACTCCTAACAACTCGTATTACACACTCTGAATTTAAACTCTCTCAGCTAAAGTTAGATTTCTCTGTGGAATACATTGAATTTCACCATTCTCTTGCATTACCCAGTAGGTGTGACCAGGACCTTCAGCAGAAACCACCCCTCGGACAGGTTTCCCTTCACCCGAAGGAGAAAATACCCAAACAGTTTTCCCTAACAGATTCTTTTCACGTACAACAGGAACTTTATCGCTGTCTACTGTTTGGACCAAATCTGATTGTGCAGGTCCTGCTCTGTTTACAGAACATCTGCTATTTACCAACCAGGTAGCTTGTGTTAAATGTTTGTCCCAGTTTTTCAGAGTTCCACCCCCCATGGCTTTTAGGGTGGTTTTCAGCAAACCGTTGTAGCGTTAAGTCTTCCCTGAAGCTGGTGCATAGTAGGGTATATGGTAGATCCATTCAATACCATGCTCTTTGGCCCAGTTTTTCACAAGATTGTTCTTGAAATGAGTACCATTGTCTGACTCGATTCTTTCTGGAGTTCCATGTCTCCACAGGATCTGTCTCTCCAAGCCAAGAATGATGTTACATGCAGTAGCATGTGGAACTGGATAGGTTTCCAGCCATCCAGTGCTGGCCTCTACCATCGTCAGCACATACTGCTTGCCAGAACGAGATCGAAGTAAAGTGATGTAGTCAATCTGCCAGGCTTCACCATACTTGTACTTTGACCATCTCTCACCATATCATAAGGGCTTGATTCGCTTAGTCTGCTTAATAGCAGCACAAATGTCACAGTCATAGATGACTTGGGTGATAGCGTCCATGGACAAGTCAACTGACCTATCGCGAGCCCATCGGTATGTTCCATCTCTGCCTTGATGTCCAGATGAGTCATGGGCCCACCGAGCTGAAAACAGTTCACCTCGGTGTTTCCAATCAAAGTCAATGTCAAGATCACAGTTGGTATCAACTTGAGCAATCTTAGCAGCTTGGTCTGCTTGCTGGTTGTGTTGGTGTTCCTCAGTGGCTCTGCTCTTAGGCATGTGTGCGTCTACGTGCCGCACCTTCACTGGAGTTCTCTCCAGCTGTGAATCAATGTCCTGCCATAGATCAGCACACCAAATAGGCTTTCCTTTGCTCTGCCAACCATTCTTCTTCCAGTCCTTTAGCCAACCCCATAGAGCATTGGCTACCATCCATGAGTCGGTGTAGAGGTAAAGGATAGGCCAATTCTCATGTTCAGCCACATCAAGAGCAAGTTGAACAGCTTTTACCTCAGCGAATTGACTGGATTCTCCTTCTCCATCTTTCGTTTCGGTAACTCTCCTGGTTGGACTCCAAACCGCTGACTTCCATATTCGCTTGTTCCCAACAAGATGACAGGAACCATCTGTGAACAAAGCATAGTTCTTTTCCTGATCAGAGAGAACACCATAGGGAGGAGTTTCCTCAGCACGAGTTATTTTCTCCTCTGGAGGTTTGGAACAGTCTGTGCCTTCCGGCCAGTTGGTGATCATCTCCACCAGACCAGATCGGTCAAGATTCCCCATTCATGCTCGTTGGGTTATCAAAGCCATCCATTTAGACCAGGTTGCATCTGTGGCATGATGTGGTGCTGAACCTTTGCCTTTGAACATCCAGTTTAGAACTGGCAGTCTAGGAGCTAAAAGCAATTGTGACTCAGTTCCAGTCACTTCAGAAGCTGCTTTCACTCCTTCATAAGCTGCTAGAATCTCTTTCTCTGTTGCAGTATAATTTGTCTCTGAACCTCTGTAGCAGTGTCCCCAGAAACCAAGTGGATGACCACGTGTCTCATTTGGAGCTCTCTGCCAAAGACTCCAAGTTGGACCATTGTCACTGGCAGCCGTGTACAGAATGTTCTTAATGTCCGGACCAGATCTCACAGGTCCCAAGCCCACTGCATGGACTATTTTTCGTTTGATCTGATCAAAGGCTGCTTGTTGTTCAAGTCCCCACTCAAAATTGTTTCTCTTACGAGTCACATCATGCAGAGGTTTGACAATCTGACTGAAAGCAGGAATGTGTAGTCTCCAAAATCCCACCACACCAAGAAAAGAATGTGTGTCCATCTTACTGGTGGGAACTGCCATAGTAGAGACTTTGTTGATCGCATCCTGAGGAATGTAACGGCGACTATCTTGCCACCGCACTCCCAGAAACTGAATTTCTCTGGCAGGTCCTTTGACCTTGTCTCTCTTAATGGCAAAACCTACTTGCAACAGAATGTCAATGATTTTGTTACCTTTCTCGAAGACTTCCTCAGCAGTTTGGCCCCACACAATGATGTCATCAATGAATTGGATGTGTTCTGGAGCTTTACCTTTCTCCAGTGCATTGTGGATGACTGAATGACAGATGACTGAGCTGTATTTCCACCCCTGAGGCAAACGATTGAACTGGTACTGAATTCCTCTCCAGGTGAATGCAAACAGAGGCCTGCACTCCTTTGCTATGGGAATAGAGGAGAAAGCATTAGCAATGTCTGTGGTTGCATACCATTTAGCCTCCTTCAATTCCAGCTCATACTGGAGCTCCAGCATGTCCGGCACAGCTGCACCCAGGGTGGCGTCACCTCGTTGAGGGCACGGAGGTCTACTGTGAGTCTTCAGTCGCCATTAGCTTTACGCACATGCCAGATGGGACTGTTGGAAGGTGAATGAGCTTTCTTGATGACAGCCTGACTCTCCAGTTGACGAATCAGCTGATGAATGGGCAACAAAGAGTCACGGTTAGTTCTGTACTGCCTATGATGAACAGTTTGAGTTGCAATTGGCACTTCCAGATCCTCTATGTCATGATTCCCCACAACTGCAGATTCATCTGAAAGTTCAGGTCTAATGGACAATTTCAATTTACCATCCTCAATCTCTACAGATGCTATTCCAAAAGCCCATTTGTGACCCTTAGGATCTTTGAAACAACCTTGTCTCAAAAAGTCAATTCCCAAATCGAAGGCGCATCAGGACCAGTTACAATAGTATGTGTCTTCCACTCTTTACCAGTTAAACTGATCTCAGCCTGTATCTTAGTTAACTCTTGAGATCCACCAGTGATTCCAGAAAATAGATATGGGCTCTGTCTCTTTGCAATTTGATGGCAATAAAGTACACTGAGCACCTGTGTCAACTAAAGCCCTGTATTTCCGAACTCTTGAACTGCCAGGCCACCTAATGAATACATTCCAATAGATTCGTTTCTCTCCACTATCCCTTTCCTCCTCCTGGCTGGAGGCAGGGCACCCCTAATGCTGAACATGGCATGTGGGGTGTACACAGTGATTGGTGTTGTTGTGGGAGGAATTGCAATTGTTGGAACAATTGCAGTTGCTCTCAGGAGCTGAAGAAGTGACAGCTACTTTCCTGGCATTGCTGCCTCTGTTTCTGCCACTCTGCAGTTCCCTGACTCTCTTTGAAAGAGCTGAAGTAGGTTTCCCATCCCATTTGTTCATGTTCTCACCGTATGTGTCATGCAGAAGTATCCACAGTGACGCACGTGATTGCTGATGTCTGGGTGGAATTTGTCTCCTCTTGGGCTGGAATTGCCTTGCAGGAGGTGGGCATCTGTTCCTGACTGCAGAAACATGCACCCATTCAGATGATGCAGGAATGGTATCCTTTACCAGATTGGTAATGTTTTTGAGATCCTCCTTCAGTTCTTTCATGCTCTCCTTAATGCCTTCTCTAATACCATCTTTAAGCTCTGTAGTCTTAGATTTTATAGCAGAGACTATGGCAGAATGTGACAAGCTGTCCTCTATCTGCCTCAGCTGGTCAGTGAATTCACCAACAGTGAAAGACCTTCCATTATCACTCCTTGATAGAAATTTGCTGGCCAAGATGTTAGCATAGGATGAAGGAGCAAGCTTAATCAGCTTCTTCATGAGACCTGTTCCCAAAGGAGTATCATCAGGCTCATGAGTGCCATGATCTCCATAAAGCACTTCCTTCACAGCAAACTCCTTCAGAAGCTTAATTCCCTGCTCAATGGTGTTCCACTTCTTGGCAGCCCATGGCAAATCATCTCGGGAAGGATATCTCATAGCCACAGCCAACAAAAGCATGTACACAAGCTAACCCTACCAAGAGGACTTGCTAGGTATTTGTCCACTCCACTCTCCTTAGTGAGTGGTCCCAGCTGCTTGGCAGACTTGTCTCCTACCTTCAGGGCATTAGCACCAATGCCACGGCATCTCACTAGCCAGCTTAGGATTGGTTCACCTGATTCCCTTGAGTATTCCTTTTTAACCTCCCTGACTTCTCTGAGTGGGTCCTTGGAGCCCTGGATGTCATCCTCCTCCTCTTCCTCCTCTTGATCTGGTGGTACCGGGCCTAACAGAACCTTCCTCCTAGCACTCCTAAACTCATTGGAACCATCCTCTCTCTTGGCAGCCAACCTCTCAACGCTCCTCTCATTTGAGTATTGGTGTCTCAGCACATTTGCGAGGTCTCGCAGACTAAGTACCTCCTCTTCCTCCCCTTGCTGATCAACAGAGGTCCCCTCTCTTACATCCTCCTGTGAACCACATTTCGTCTTAGCTTTTGCCTTAGCAGGTGCCAGAAGGGCCTGAGCAGCAACAGACTTGGACGTGTCTGCTGGAGGGTTTGAATTATTAGGGGTCTGACCTGGATCTTCTGAGTTCAAATCTGCCTTAGATTTAACAGGGCTCTGATTCTGGTCTGCTGGCTGGGGATTCGAACTGGCTGAGCTGGTGTTATCAGTGTTGCTAGGAACATTCTGATTTTGGGCCTGAACTCCTGGGACTCCTGCCGAACTCTGCCCGTTGTTATTATTTACATTCCCTCCAGGAACATTGGCCGTGTTCCCAGAATCTGGAGAAGAGGGTGGAGAGGCTGGCAGGGGGGAAGGAATTTGAGGCACTTTACCATTTGCTTTTGACACAGAATTTTTCCTAGTTCTTACAGAAGCTGGTTTTGAATTTTTCACACATAATGCCAAAATTAATATGAATATTAAAATCATGAGGCATACATTAAAAATTGAGATAATTAAAACAGTTTTACATGAGCAGTTTCCTAAAAAAACCTCTGGAATCCCAGTTCTAGGGTGAATCATTCTCATTAAAGCAGAATTTTGATTGATTGTCACATTATTGATAAGTGCTCCTGTAATGTTACTGGTAAGGTTTTCAGTGACATTAAAACCAGCATAACCAAGAATCAAATCACTCCAGCTCCAGAACTTATCTGAAACCTTGGCTTTAGCCTTCTTATAAGCTAAATCAATAAAATAAGCAACAATTTGAGCCTTTATCCAACTAAATGCCAAGAAAACGAAACCAGACCAGAGTAACGCCCCACACAAGTACAATAGTTGCCTTATTAGCTTCATTTTAATTCCCAGAGCTAATTACCAGTCACTCAAATTTAGCCCCACGTTGGGCGCCAATTAAAAATGTGATGGTTTGGGCTCTTACCTGCCCCCCACACTTTGTATTTGCCCCAGCTAACTCAGAAGTGACTCCAGGAATATAAATGAAGCTATTTATTTACAAGCAGCACAATATACAAGCAGCTATTTACAATATATACAGTTATATACAGAAATATACAAAGGATACACAATACAGAAGCACAACTCCCCTCCCAGAAACCTGAGACCCCAGGAGGGGCTCTCAAACCACCTCAACACATTCCCCGGCCCCTCTCCACCTTACCCCAGTTCCCAGGAAGAATAGAGGTGCAGCCAAGAGGTTAAGAAGGAAGGTTAGTGGCAGTGGGGTTAAGGAGATGTGACTAGGTCTGAAGGCAAAGGCAGAATGAAAGACAAAAAATGGAGAATGTTTACCTCTTCTTCCCAGAGTTCTCAGCGTGACTGTGAGAGAAGAGACACCCATGTTTACCTTTTCACTGCCCATTATCTAGTTCTTTTACCAAAACATTCCAGCTTGCTTCATACTATCAAGCTATGCTAACATCTTGGCTAGCAAGTTTCTATCAAGGAGTGATAGTGGAAGGTCTCTCACTGTTGGTGAATTCACTGACCAGCTGAGGCAGATAGAGGACAGCTTGTCACATTCTGCCATAGTCTCTGCTATAAAAGCTATGACTACAGAGATGAAAGAGATAAAGAATGACTTTAAAGATAGCATGAAAGAACTGAAGGAGGATTTTAAAACCTCCATTTGCAATCTGGTAAAGAATACCATCCCTGCATCATCTGAATGGGTGCATGTTTCTGCAGTCAGGAACAGACGCCCACCTCCTGCAAGGCAATTCAGCCCAGGAGGAGACTAATTCCACCTAGACATCAGCAATCACATGCATCAATGTGGATAATTCTGCGTCACCAGTTTGGTGGTCCTCAAAGGGAAAATGGTGTGTACTTGCACGCTTGTCATTGAGAACAATTTATTAGGTTAGGCATGGAATGGATAGGCTCTAGTAATAAACACAAGTGAGTTTATAGCTCATTATGTGAGACTGGCTTTCATATTTGCAGCCTTGAATAAGTGCCATTTGTAACAGTCTTGCTTTCGTGCTTCTCATTAATGAAAAGGACTTATTGAACCTTTTTGTTCAAATTTCTTTCAGTATGTTTAATCAAAAAACCTAGAGTTCACCTATACTAAATTTAACCTAATCATATTGGTCTATTAATAATTGAAGTCATTAGTTTTGTGTAAGCACCGGGCACCTAATTTTACATACCTACTTAAAGCTCTCCTACACACCAATTGACTTTCTGATGGAAATGGTATTAGAGGGGATTCTCACTCATATATATCTTCTTCTTTGTCTTGTCAGCCTGAAGTGCTGTGGATCTGCATTCTTAACCAACTTTGTAACTGTACTCATATTTTAATATAATTTGTCTAGCTAATTTTTGCAAATCAGAACAGCTGCTTATCTATATTCCACACATTTACTACCTTTTCTTTAGGACACACTGTGCAGAAGAGGATATGTGATAAAAGGCTAGGCTGGAGGTAGCCTTGTCTTGTTGTAGCATCTAAGAAAGGCATTGAGGAGGAAGAGGTGTCCACAGACATCTTGACACAATTTCTCCACTTTTATTCTGTTGGAGCAGTAGGATAAGAACATATTTCTGTCTAATCCCCAAGGGCTTCTTTAATCTTCAGTGCTCCTGCATCCCAGCAGTATATATCTTTATGATGGCGGAAAGGTGTCACCAGCCATTTAGGGCATCACATTGTGAAAGCAATGTGTGATATTGCTGCAGCTCAAATCTGATTTAATTTTTTTTTCCCAAGCAGCAAGGAGCAGGTGAAGAAAAAATGATATGAGGTTCTGCCAGGAGATTGGAGATTGTTTAGATTGGATATTGGAGAAACTTTCTTCACCGAAAGGGTGGGACATGGTTTAGTGAAGGATGTGGCAGTGTTAGGTTAACAGCTGAACTTAATGATTTTAAGGGTCTTTTCCAACCTAAATTATTCTGTGAATCCAAGATCCATAGAAAGTGTTTTTGACAGGCTCTGTCATCCTTCCTCATCCATTTCTCCTGACTTTCCCTCCTTTTCAGAAGATCCTCTGAGGTCTAAGTCTGAACAGCACCTTCTGTTAAAGAAGAAAAAAATGGATTTGAAAAGATACCTTGTCTCAGTCATGGGACTAATGGAAAGTTAGAATGAGAATGCTGTGTCCATGGGATTAGAAAGGGAAAGTCTTTGCAATATGTTTGATTAGAAAACACTTAACCTGGCATGTGAGTATCTCCTAGGAGGAGCTACTATTTTTAGTGATGTGGGAAAAAGTCCAATAGTGTAGCATTGCTACACTGTAATGCTTATTATTGTGTCCACCACCACTTCAGCAGGAATATGGACTTTTGAAAACTTCTTGGAACATTGGCAATGAAATACCTATATATTCTAGGCAGACACTTTTTCGTATTCAAAACTGCCTCAGCCCCAGCACTTCTAATGTCAGCTGAAATGGGAGTAAGTGCCACAAGAGATGCTGCAGTGGCATGTGAGTGGACAGTTTCAGTGCATCTGAAACTCACATGAGAAGTTATGCATACTGGCACGTCTGCATCCGTGAAGGGTGCCTATGGGCTGGAATAAGTAGGCGTTGGTTGGTTGGTGATCAGTCCTCCCTAGTAAATAGTAGTGTGTTATCTAGTGTACCGTAATAGTACTGTGGACACAAATGTGTGATGTAAAAATAAAACCCCAAAACAACCAATGGAACAAACCCTCCCTTCTTTCAGCAGAAGGCAATATTTAGCTCTGGTTACACTATGATCATGCCTTTTGGGTGTGTTTGTATAAAAATATAATTGTAGAAATATTTGTCAGCAAACAGGCTGAAGTTGATTACCTTTATTGAAATGTGGCCATGTTTATGGGCAAAGTAGCACATTCTGACTTGTGAGTTTTCGTGATGACTGGCAATAAGGTAACAAAAACTTCCCAAAATGTGTACAGCAACGCTAGTGAATATAAGAAAAATCTGCTTGGCTCTTCCTAAAGTCATTTTAAATCAGCTGCATTTTCAGACACACCTTGGATCACGCACTTGTAATACTGTTAAATGTAAAACACTGATGTTTCATGAATTTAGTGAGCGGAGTTATATCTGGTTACAAGTGTGCTATGTCTGATGTGAGAGGGCAGTGCTTGCCAAAGCCACTCTTGACTCAGTCTGTATTTGCTGCAGAGAGAAGAACCTCCAAGCAAAACATCTCTTGAGTTGCCTATCTCAGGAATCAGTCATTCTCCCCTGATGAGTGGGAAGCCTTGCTAGGCTCAGATTAACCCCTGAATATAAGATGACCTGGATACATCACTATTTGGCTGCCTGCAGTGCAGACCGGCACATCACCACAATCCCCCTGCAGATCTTTTTAAAGTACCTCTAAGTGGGCTACTTGTGTAGTAACAGCAATGTAGTCACCACAGCTACAAAACCAGGGAAGAACTTGAGCTTTAACTGATACCCAAATGTGGTTTTCTAGGTTGTGCTTACATCTGCGTGGTTGTGCTGCCTGCGTGGCACCTAAAGAAATAATGATTTTCAAGTTATCTCAGTCCATGCTGCAAGTAGATCAAACATGTAAAATAGTCTTTGATCTCTAATCAGATATTGACCCTACTTTAAGATGGCATCATGCTCAGTGTTTTTTTCTTTTAGACAGTGCTGCTTGTATTCCAAAGCAGGAATAGCTTTATTTGTTACGAGTAGATATTGCTGTTTTCTGCATCAGCACATATCAGACTCGCAGATTGCCATTCTCTTTGGCTCTCTATTCAAAGGCAAATGAAAAGGGAAGATACAAAATGTTTCCTCCAAAGTGTGTGAACTTAATGCTTACAGACTTGAAAAACAAAGTTTTTAACAAGATGCTCATCTTTACTTGGCATGGGTTTTGGTTAATTTTCATGCGTACTTGGCATTTCTGCTTTAGAGACAGCAACAAAGTAGTTCTAAAGCAGAAAAGAACTGCATTGTAAAACCAGGTGATGGACATAGAGAAGTCTCACAAAACTGACTTCAGTTCCTGTGTATTGCAGGCTTCTAAATTTTTACAGACTTGATTGGTTTTGTTCTTCACTCCATCTTCCCTCCCCATTACGTGACCTCTGAACTATGTCTGGCTGTATATCTTGAATTCAAGGTGTTTTTTGTTTCAGTGCAATTCAACCATGAATTGCATTTATAAATCGAATTATCTATCAACATCAGGGGATTCTAGTAATGGCATCTGTAGTAATTTTTATAATAATAATAATAATTTATTTTAATTTTCTGTAATTTCCTTGTGATGTGTTTTTTCATGTCAGCAGTCATCTTCTGCTACATTTATTCTATGTGTAATTCTGCTGTATCTCTTCCCTTGAGTAACATTTAACACCTTTCAATTCCATTTAGAGTCGCTTCTATGTGTGAAATAACTCACATTACTGGTGTCTTGTATTGCTCTTGCCTGAATGCATGCTAGAACTTCAGAATTAGTAGAGAAAGCAGTTATTCCTTGATTACCAAATTATTCTACTTATCCAGATGTACGCACTTAAGGACTTTGTGCTAATTGTTTCACCACTTGTGGTTTCTTACTCTCCCAATCAAGATTTATCCTTGGAATCAGTGGTCACATTTCTTATTTTCTTCCATACAAGTCTAAACCAGAGATTAATTTGTTTCATTATCTTTAGAAATGCTGCTGTAATATTGCAGAAATACTTTTGTGCAGGTTCAGGTTGATGCTTTATCACAATTCAGGTGAAAGTTGAGTAAGACAAGATGTCTTTAAAATATTCCTCCTAGATTAAAGTAGTTGTCCGTTTCTGTCAAATCAATTCTAGTTGCTGGGTTATGATGATTACTTAAAAAAATAGTAATTTAAAAGCATTAATTAATTACTTTAAGATAACGCATAAATAGTCTAGTCTAACGAACCAAGTGTGTTTGTTTTTGAAGTTAGCAGTCACTGACATCTGGGAGAGCAGTCTTAGTCCAGGAGAGTTGAGACTCAGTCCCACTGTCCCACGAGGAGCCCAAGGAAAGGGAACTTGATGGAAAAATTATACTGAAATTTTAAAAAATATCAGGATTTAGAGAAGATTAAAGCCATTTGAAGATGTGTTTCTAGCCCTGGAGCTGGAATCTTGTCTTGTACCTCACTGCCACTGAATCTTCAGAGACAAGGCTTTGATTTCAGTGTTCTCTGTAAATGACTAGTTAATTCCTAAAGCCCATCTGCAGTTATTAGTAGTGGAGTTCATCTCACCATGCTGTGCTGGGAGCAGAGAAGCTGAAGATGGTTATTCCTGGGTTTCTTCCCACATCCTCAGAGTGGATGTTAACGGAGAGGTGATTAGGACTAGCTGGTGGCTATTCCCACAAGTGCCTGAGTTTAGAATATTGGAGGGGCTATTTTTTAATTTATTTTCCTTGGCATTTAAGGTTAGTAGCCTGTTCAGAGAGCTTGTTTTGCAGTGCATAAACAGCAAAGGAGAAATGTGCAGTGGAAAGCAGATATATATATAGATAACAGATTCTCAAGAATAAAAGAAACTATTTGGTTCCTACTGATACAGCTGAAGCTGTATTGTTTTCTAACTGAAACACATGATGCTGCCATGTTACTGAGGTCAGCTGCAAAAGCTTTGGACTGCACTTGCAGCCCTGCAGAATTATTTGGCATCTGGCAGAGGGCCCCAAGAATGGAAAGGCAGCGTGAGTGGGCCCTGTACCATAAGTGTGAGCCCCCATGGTATTTATAGGCTCTTACAGTGCTGTTGATAGGCAAGGTAGAGGCAGGGAGCATGTGGTCATGCTGCCTGGGGTCACGTTGTCACAAGAGAGAATAGATGGGTGTTTGTGTTGGGGGGTTTTGTTGTTCTTTATTTGGTGTGGAGTTGTGTTGTGGGTTTTTGGTTTGTTTTTTTTTTGTTGAGGTGGGTGGGGTTTTTTGTTGTTGTTGTGTTTGGTTTTTTTTTAGTTACTTTCTGGGGGGTTTTGTATCTGAACCATACCAGCTGCTGTTGAGCATCTGTGTACCTTCTGGAATGAGCAGAAATGGCTGTGAAACAGCTTCATCTGGCAGATACTGGAAATGTAACTTCAGCTACTCCTGAGCCAGTGGTTGTGTGCATGTGTTTGGAGAGTGGTGATCCTTTTGTAAACAAACCAGATTTTCAGTGTCTGAGCAGTAACTTGTACTTAGTTAACTTGTGTTGCAAGTTTAAATTGGAAAATTGGCTCCTATCCATAGCGTTTCCTGGTGTCTGTCGAGAAAAAATGTCTATAGCTATTAGAAAAGCCAGAGATGAGGTGGTCATGAGACACTGGTGGCTGCTGGGTGGAATGCCTTCCTTCTCATTTCTTCAGCTGAAACCATGACTTCTGCATTCACAGGCTGTGGAACCTGCCTTGCACCGAGCTGGAACCCAGTTGTCTGGCACACAGACGTTGCTGCAGTGGCCTGGGAGTCAGGCAGCAAGGATCCCCGGACAGTGCATTAACCTGTGTTGACAGAGATTCAGAGATAGGAAACCACCTCCGTGGGCAACCTGTTGCAGTGCTCCACCACTGTTGTGGAGGAGTTTGTCTGGGTTTTGGGGGAATGAAATATGAGGCCGAATTTTTAAAGGGTTTAAAAAAAATATTATATACACCAGGAATCCCCCTCCCCAAACTTATTTACAACTACCCCCCAAGTTCTTTGTATGCGGTTTCGAGATTATATTACAGAATGTCTATGTACAACAAATTGGGAATTTAGCAAAGGTTTGAAAGGATTTAGGAAGAGAGACTGTGGCATGAAAGTGCCACTGGTAGGCTATTGAGAAATTATTCTGTCTTAGAGTCAGTTTTGAAGGTTCCAAATATCGTGGATTGGAACAATTCAGGGGTTATTGGGGCGCACTGTCTGAGCTTCCACGGGTACGGTCAAGCTGGGTGTTGGGGTCCGGAGGCTGGCGAGGCATGGATCGGGGCACTGACAAGTCGACTCTATAGCTTCTGTGCATCAGTGCAATTTTACTAGGGTAATGCAGTGTCTTATATAGTGCTCAGAGGAGGTGTACCCAGCCAGACTGGGGCTGGCACAAGTGGACAATACAGATTGGCTCAAAGTTATGTGTAAGGCACAGATAGGTTATTCCTTATCAAAACAACCTGTGGTTCCACCCCAGGGGGCTGGCGGAGTCAGCCCCCAGCAGGTGTGCGTGGGTTGCTCACAGTGCCTTCCAGCTCAAGGACCTTTTCCCATCACAAGGTCTCATGTTTACAGCTCATGCCCCGCTGCAGGAGAAATTCTCCCACAGCTGGGAACGGTGGCTGGGAACGGTGGCTGGGACAGCAGCTGGCCAGGAGTGCCTTAGTCAGTTCCCTGGGCTGGTGCCATGGGCTGTAGTCATGCAGCAGCGGTGGTCCCCAAAAGCGGCTAGAAGCGGCTAGTAGCAGATGGGTGGTTGGGCGGAGCAAGATTTTGACCCCGCGATTGATAGTCCTTGGGCCACAATTCTGTCCAATGAGGGCTTGGCAACAGGCCAAAACATACCAAATAAGGTGAGGTTTGAGGGTCTGGTACCCCACCCCTAGGCGCGTGGGCTTAACAGTTGTTTTGAGGCCTGTGCAACCCTCCACCACAACCACCTTCATGGTAAAGAACTTGTTCCTAACATCCAATCTGAATCTGCTCTTCTTGAGCTTGAAACCATTGCCTCTCATCCTGTCACTATAGGCCTTTGTAAACAGCTTCTCTCCATCCTTCCTGTAGGTTCCCTTCAGGTACTGGAAGGCTGCTATTAGGTCCCCCCTGGAGCCTCGTCTTCTCCAGGCTGAACACCCCCAGCTCTCTCAGCCTGTCCTCAGAGAGGTGCTACAATACTCTGGTCATTTTTGTGGCCGTCCTCTGTTCCTGCCCCATCTGGTTCATGTCCTTCCTATAATGAGGGTTTCAGAACTGGACACAGTACTCCAGGTGAGGTCTCACCAGAGCAAAGTGGCAGAATCTCCTATCTGGATTTGCTGGCCATGCTTCTTTTGATGCAGCCCAGGATATGATTTGCCTTCTGGGCTGCAAGCTCCCACTCTGCTCGTGTCCAGTTTCTGGTCCACCAGCACCCTGAAATGCTTTTCCACAGGGCTGCTCTCTAATGCCTCATTCCCCAGCCTTTGCTGATAATGAGGATTGTTCTGGCCCAGGTGCAGGGCCCTGCACTTGCTCTTGTTGAACCTAGGACCACTTCTCCAGCCTGTCCAGGTCTCTGTGGATGATCTCCTGTCCCTCTGATGTGACAACACCACCACACAGTGTACTGTCATCTGCAAACCTGCTGATGGTACCCTCAGTCCCACTGGCTATATCATTGATAAAAATACTAAATAGCACAGGTCCCAGCATGGGCCCCTGAGGGACACCACTTGTCACTGCTCTCCATCTGAACTTTGAGCCACTGAGCACCACCCTCTGGATGCAACCATCCAGCCAATTTCTTATCCACTGAGCAGTCCACCCAGCAAATCCACATCTTTCCATTTGGTGAACAGGATGTTATGGGGACCATGCCAAAGGCCTCCTACAAGTCTAGATAGAACACATTCATAGGGTGTCCCTTATCTAATGGCTTAATCACTGTCATAGAAAGCCACTGGGTTAGTCAGACAGGACCTGCCCCTAGTAAAGCTCTGCTGACTGTCATGAATCACCTCCCTGTCCTCCATGTGCCTCAGCCTGGCATCTGAGGAGGATCTGTTCTGTGATCTTCCCAGGCACAGAGGTGAGGCTGACAGGTCAGTAATTCCCAGGTTCCTCCTTTCTACCCTTTTAAAAGATGAATGTAATGTTTCCTTTCTTCCAGTCCCCAGGGACTTCACTTGACTGCAAGGACTTTTCAAGTACCATGGAGAGTGGTTTGACAACTGCATCAGTGAGTTCCTTCAGGACTCTGGGATGTACGTCATCATGTCCCATGGACTTGTGGATCTTCGAGTTCTTAAACTGATCACACACCCTGTCTTTACTTACAATGGGAGAGATTTTGTCACCCTGGTCTCAAACTTGTAGGCCAACCACATGAGAGCCATGAGGAGAGGTGTTGCCAGTGAAGATGGAAGCAAAAAAGTTGTTGAAAGTCTCTACCTTCTCCCTACCAGCTGACACTACTTACCTGCTTTTGCTCTTTAGGGAGGATGCTTTCTTTAACCTTCCTTCTCTAGTTAATGCACCTGTAAAAGCCTTTCTTGTTTTTCTTAGCATTCCAAATTCAGTTCCAGCTGTGCCTTGGCCTTCCTGACCTCATACCTATGCACCCAAGTGTTCTGGAGGCAGGGAATTAACGTGACCAAGTCAGGAATTTATAAAAAAATAGAGTTATTTTATTTTCCCGGAAACCTGCCCCCAAACTATATACAGAAATTAATTTAGTTTTTATTAGCAGATTCAGTTTGTTTGAGAAAATCTACACGGATGCTATAGATGACTGTTTTGGAAGTCAGAAGTTGGAGAAGGCTTTAGCTATTAAATTATAGCGTTTTTTTTCTTAATAATAAAGATGTGCCAAACAACTCACAGTCAGGCTGGCTGAAAAGGGTGGTCCAGCTGCTTGTCCGCTCGGGTTCTCTTTCAGAAGCCCAGGAGAGTCGTTAAGACCTTAATAGGCGCTAATGGGTGAAGCCATCCTTTGGAGCAGAGCGCCAGGCTCCTTCTGCAGAATCTAGTTGGGGGGGGCGGGTGGGAAGGGGAAGAGAAGTCTCAGGCAGGCACGAACACTCAGGCAGGAATGGTCTCTAAGGCTGGAACCCCAAAGGCAGGAAGTCCCCCAATATTTATACCCTCCCTAGACAAAGGGCAGAGTTACCACTTCCTAGGCGTGAAGACCACAGCCAATCCCAGCCCGATTCCAGCGCGGACACTGCACGGGCACCCCTCATGCTGGAAGAGACCCTTGCTTCCTCCGCTTCATGCCTGCAGGGCAGGGGGGGTTGTGACAGGTCTTTTTGTGCCTTTTCCTCTCCCATCCAAGCCACAGAGGGAGAGGAATTTAGGGGTATACAGGACTCCAGGACACCAAGCAACATCCCTATAGTGTTCCCAGGACACCAGACCATTTTGCATTTCCCGCATAGCCCCATATTGCCTTTTAGTTTGACTAGCAGGTCACAGCTCTCCTTGCCTGACATCTTACATGTGGGAACTGAGACCTTTTGTGCTTTATAAAGCACAACCTTAAAGATCTGCCAGCTTTGCTCTGCTCCCTTGTCCCTGAAGGCTGCTTCCCATGGGGTCCCATTAATTAACATCTTGAAAAGCTGAAAGCTTGCTTTCTTAACATTTAGAGTCCTAACTGTGGTTCTCATGGGCTTCATCTGCCTTAAGATGGTGAAATGCACTAAGACATGGTTGCTGCAGCCCAGGCTGCCTTCAGTTTTGACTTCCCTAATGATTTCAGTTGCATTTGTGACCAGCAGGTCTAACAATTCCTCCCCTTGTGTAGGACTGTTAAGTTCTTGTCTTAGGAAGTTATTGTCTAGGTGCTCTAGGAGCCTCCTGCATTGCCTTCAGCCAGGCCTGCTACTTTTCCAACAGATGTCAGGGTGGTTAAAATCCTGTAGAAGGATGAGAGCCTTTGTTTGCACTGCCTCCTCAAGCTGGAGCAAGAAGACTTCATCAGTAGTCTCTGCTTGACCTGGTGGCCTGTAGTAGACTCCTACTACAAGGTTCCCCTTGTTGTCCTCGTCTTTAATTCCTACCCATAAGTCTTCAACCTGCTTTTGGCTATTCTTTAGCAACAGTTCTTTACACTCTAACCACTTCTTTACATAGAGGGAAACATCTCCACCCCTTGTTCCTCTCCTGTCCCTACTGAACAAGTTGTAGCCATCAACAGCTGCACTCCAGTTATAGGATTCATCCCACCATGTTTCCACGATTGTCACTATGTTGTAGCTTTCCTGTAGCAGGATAGCTTCCAGCTCCTCCTGTTTGTTGTCCATGCTGTGTGCATTGGTGTAAAGACACTTCAGCTGGACTGCCAGCCATGTCACCTTCTTAGAGGGGCAATCCTTAGGTTCATCACTAGTGCACCTATTTTTAACCCACTTCCCCTTTGAGGCTAGTTTAAATCTCTTTCAACAAGCCCTGCGAATTCATGTGCCAGGATCTTCACCCCACTCTGAGACAGATGTACTCCATCTGTTGTTAGCAGGCCTGGTGCTATATAAAGTTCCCTGAGAGAAAAAAACCCAAAATTCTGTTGATGGCCCCAGCTCCTGAGCCACTTGTGGATTATGCATGCTTTTCTGTTCCTGTCAGTATTCCTACCTTCTACTAAGGGTATTGATGAAAAAGATTACCTAGATCCTCAATCCCTCAACGAGTTTCCCCAGTGCCCTGAAGTTCCTTTTAATTACTTTTGGACTTCTATTACCGATTTTATCACTTCTATACCTGCATAACTAGCAAGGGATAGTAATCAGAGGGCTGTGCTAGTCTAGGCAGTCTTCTGGTACCATCTTTGACCCTGGCCCCAGGGTGACAGCATACCTCCCTGTGGGAGGAATCTGGGCAACATATGGGGCCCTCTAATCCAAGAAGAAGAAGTAAGGGACCTGCTGAGCCACTTGAATCTTCAAAAGTCCATGGGACCAGATGGGATCCATCTTAAGATGCTGAGAGAGCTGGCAGATGAGCTGCCCAAGCCACTCTCCATCATGTATCAACAGTCCTGGCTCACTGGAGAGGTCCCCAAAGACTGGAAGCTGGCCAATGTGATGACCATCCACAAGGGCTGGAAGGAGGAACCAGAAAACTACAGACCTGTCAGCCTGACCTCAGTGCCAGGCAAAGTGATGAAACAGGTCATCTTGAGTGCCATCACAAAGCAACTGCAGGATGGCCAAAGAATCAGGCCCAGACAGCATGGGTTTAAGAAAGGCAGGTCCTGCCTGACCAACCTGGTCTTCTTTTATGATCAGGTTACCTGCCTGGTGAATGTGGGGAAGGCTGTGGATGTAGTATACTTAGATTTCAGCAAAACCTTTGACGCAGTCTGCCACAACAAGTTCATAGCAAAGATGGCAGCTCCAGTGGTTTGGACAGATTGACTCTGATATGGCTGGAAGGTTAGGCCCAGAGAGTGGTGGTGAATGATGCCACATCCAGTTTGGGCACACCACTAGTGACTGGCTGCCAAGGATCAGTTCAATATGTGGTGTGCCCAGTCCTGTTCAATATCTTTATTGATGATCTGGACCAGGGGATTGAGTCCAGCATCAGTATGTCTGCAGATGACACCAAGCTAGGAGCAGGTGTGGAGCTGCTGGAGGGTAGGAGAGCTCTGCAGAGGGACCTTGCCAGGCTGGATGAGTGGGCAGAGGCCAATGGGATGAGATTTAACAAGGCCAAGTTCAGGGTTCTGCATTTTGGCCACAACAACCCCAAGCAGTGCTACAGACAGGGGACAGAGTGGCTGGAGAGCAGCCAGGCTGAAAGGAACTGGGGGCGTACTGATAGATAGTAGCTGAAGATGAGCCAGCAGTGTGCCCAGGTGGCCAAGAGAGCCAGTGGCATCCTGGCCTACGTCAGGAATGCTGTGGCCAGTAGAACAAGGGAGGTTATTCTTCTCTTGTACTCAACACTGATCAGGCCACACCTTAAGTACTATGTCCAGTTCTGGGCTCCTGAATTCAAGAGAGATGTTGAGGTGCTGGAAGGTGTCCAGAGAAGGGCGACAAAGCTGGTGAAAGACCTGGAACACAAACCCTATGAGGAGATGCTGAGGGAGCTGGGGTTGTTTAGCCTGCAGAAGAGGAGGCTCGGGGGTTACCTCATTGCTGTCTACAACTATCTGAAGGGACATTGTAGTCAGGTGGGGGGTGGCCTCTTCTGCCAGGCACCCAGCAACAGAATGAGGTGACACAGTCTCAAGTTGTGCCAGGGCAGGTATAGGCTGGATGTTAGGAGGAAGTTCTTCACAGAGAGAGTTATTTGGAGTGGGCTGTCCAGGGAGGTGGTGAAGTTGCTATCCTTGGAGGTATTCAAGAAAAGCCTGGATGAGGCACTTAGTTCCATGGTCTAGTTGACTGGCTAGGGCTGGGTGATAGGTTGGACTGGATTATCTTGGAGGTCTTTTCCAACCTGGTTGATTCTGTCCTATTCTCTGTTCCCTTCAGAAGGGAAATCAGCAATAACAATTACCTTCTTTTTTTTTAAGGGTACTAGTCCCATCTAGAGCAGCCCCCTAGATGGTGTCTCCTCACCCTCAACCTCCAGTGTCTCATACTTGTTTTGCAAAGGCAACTGGGAAGGTGAGGGGACTGGCCTACCTCTCCTGCCTCACCAGAGAGGGACCTGGCTCCATTCCTCCCCATCTCATCTAACAGGCACCTGAATCTCTTTCCCCCTGTTTCTTGGGTCACCTCGCTCTGCTAGGGACTGGGGAAGACAAAGTACGCAGCCACAAAGAACCCCATTCAAATTAGTATTTGTTTTAAATGCTTGCACCAAGAACAGAGCAGAAGGGATGTATGTCTTCAAAACTAATGTGCACAGATCATGGATTAAAAGAAATGTTCAGGGGCTTCAGTGAGCAATGGGCACAAAGATGCTTTTGTTTCCAATTTTGTGCCTAAGGGGACATCTGTCATGTAGAGAACTCATATAGACCATATGATGCTGGGCTGGGTCCTTGGGTTGATTTCATGTCTGCTGCTTAACTGATGTGTAAGATGGTCCCAAAAGAAATAAGGAGAGAAATATATGTAGTGCAAACCTCTATTGCAGCAGCAGGCTGTCCTCTCCACTAAGTGAATTAAGGGAAGGAAAGAGTTCTGCAGGCAACTGGGAAGAAAAACAAAACCAAACCAAACCCAAAAAAAGCTTTTCTAAATTTTTCCCATATCTGGTGACACACAGAACTTCATTCAGGGTAGCAGGTATACATCTCTCTGGGCTCCAGATAGTACAGTGCCATTTCACTTTGTGCTGCGAATTAAGTCCATGGTTCTGAATAACGATACTGTGGCTTTGAACCAGACACAGATCTCTCACTCAGAAGATAACAGAATCATAGAATGGATTGGACAGGACCTTTAAAGGTCATCTAGTCCAACCTCCCTGTAGTAGTGGAAAAGTCTTTCACAAGATGAGGTTGCTCACAGCCCATGAAGCCTGATCTTGAATGTCTCCATTCTAGGCCTCAGCCATTTCCAGGGGCAATCTGCTCCAGTGTTCCACCGGCACTATAGTAACAGACTTCCTGATGTCCAATCTGAATCTAACCCTCTGTAGTTCAAAAGCACTGCCTCTTGTCCTAGTGCCCTTGCAAAAAGTCACTCCCCATCTTTCTTGATGGCCTCCTTCAGGTACTGGAAAGCCACTGTCTGGAACCTTCTCTGGGATAAACAACCCCAACTCTCATCCTGTCTTGATAGAAGAGGTGCTTCAGGCCGCTGATCATTTTTGTGGCACTCCTCTGGATCCTCTCCAATAGATCTGTTTCTTGTATGATGGGCTCCATAGCTGGACACAGTTACTCCAGAGGGGATCCAGAGGGAGTAGTCAATATAAATTAAGAATGTAGTTTGTGCCTAAACATATTTAGAATGAAGTAACCTGAAAAAGTGATTTCAGTTCTCATCCACAGAACATGGGTAGCATTTTCTCCCTTCTTTAGAGCAAGCGAGGATAGCAATATTCTAAGCTAAATAAAAACTGTATGTTTTTTAAAATGTTTTTCAGCCTATGGTCTGTGAACTGTATTTGGGAAACCGATGTCAGGTAAAGATGCAGAGGAAGCACTTTGCCTTGGCTTTAATTTTTGCTATTCAAAAGTCTGCATCTCTGCTGGAAAATACTTAGAGATTTGAAGACAGTTGAAAATCACTGACCTGAAAATATATTCATTGTTTTGATAAAAATAGCAAGACTGAGTTAGCAGTGCATTTCTCTGTGGTGATGTTGATGGCTTTCTTCCCTAGCCCCCACCCTACCAATGGATCACGTAGTTTGTAGCTAGAATGTAGCTTTTCTTTTTGTGCTGAAATATCAGCACCAAGCTTTCCTAGACTGCTCATACAGTTATCTGATGTACTGCAAATTTAAATGCAAATTAGAAGTTAGATTAGTTTGAAAAGAAAGTGGGTTTGCCTAAATTTAAATGGTCAGTCTTGTCAAAACTTCCCATTATCGTGAAGTTGTCTTGTAGTTCTGGATCAAGATTTATTTACGCTAAAAAGGGGGGGAGGAGGAAGGGGAAAGTTGGTTACTGTAAATGAAACTGAGATATATCTACATGATGTATCACGTTTATCCATGACAGTGCAACCTGCCTTTGGAATTCATATACTGCAGGCACAGCATTCATATTTTACAGACCTCTGATCTTAATCAGATGTCATTTCTTTTAGTTATATGGACAAACCAGAAGAAAAGGCCAAAGCTCACTCATATATACATACATGTAGTATTTCTGTTTAGAGGTTTATAGGAAGAAGTTACACCTGAAAGGTGTTTAGGTTGGAATTTGGCTTCATTCTTACAGAAGGTGTTTCACCTCACCCCCCACTTTGTTTCAGCATGGAACATGTAAGTAGTTGCTATTATCTAAATTATGCCCTGAAATTATGAGGGTAGCTCTGAGGTGGACATTAGCTCAAACTGTTTCTCTTGAAGTAATTGTCATCTTTATGAAGTATGCTTATGTCTGATCACAGCCTTTTGCAGCACTCTTGGGAAAGAAAATACTCTTTCAGTTGAAGTGACTGGGATTTGGATTTGTGCAGAACACTCTTAATGCAGGTAGGAAAGCTTCAGCTCATGGAGTCAATTGTACTGCATTTTACTGGAGCACTGCTGTGATATTTATGACCTTTCTCCATTCCTTCATCTGAGACCATGTAATTTTATTTTGTGATGTTGCCCAAAGCCACCAGGCTGTCCAAGTAATTTGCCAGCCTCAAAAATATTAAACCATCCCACTTCTCCAAAGATACTTTCGTCCTCCACCACTACCACCATCAAGCTGCCATTTTTTTTTCCTTTGGGGGGATGGGTATGCAACTGCTAACACAGCAAATATGTACAATTCAAATGAAAGGACAACCAAGTAATGACTTGAAGTCCACCTCATAAGGAGATTGGTTAGTTCCTATGTGAAAACGTACATTTTTCTTACATTGTATTAGATAAGGTGACTGTTACAATTTAGCTCAGTAACTAAACTCTCTAGAACATGCTTACGATGGACAAAGAGCAAGGTCCTGCATCTGAATTGAGGCAGTCCCAAGCACCTATTTAGGCTGGGCAGTGACTAGCTTGAAAGCAGCTCTGAGAAGAGGGACTCAAGAGTGCTGGACGATGAGAAGCTCAGTATGAGCCACAGTGTGCCCTTGCAGCCCAGAGAGCAATCAGAGCCTGGGCTGCATCAAGAGAATTGTGGCTAGCAGGGCAAGGGAAGTGATCCTTCCCCTCTACTCTGCACTGGTGAGACCCCACTTGAAGTACTGCATCCAGTTCTGGAGCCACTATTACGGGAGGGATATGGATGTGCTGAAAGGTGTCCAGAGAAGAACCACGAGGATGATCAGAGGGTTGGAGCTGCCTTGCTATGAGGAGAGACTGAGGGAGTTGGGGCTGTTAAGTGTGGAAAGGAGAAGGCTCCGAGATGACCTTATTGTGGCCTTTCAGTATCTGAAGGGGGCATTCAGGAAAGCTGAGGAGGGACGTTTTAGGATGTCAGGTAGTGATAGGACTGGGGGAAATGGAACAAAGCTAGAAATGGTTAGATTCAGACTGGATGTTAGGAAGGAATTCTTCACCATGAGAGTGGTGAGACCCTGGAATGGGTTGCCCAGGGAGATGCTGGAAGCCTCACTCCCAGAGGTGTTTAAGGCTGGGCTAGATGAGGCTCTAGACAACCTTATCTAGTGTGAGGTGTCCATGCTTATGGCAGTGGAGTTGGAACTGGATGATCCTTGCGGTCCCTTCCAAACCTGACAATTCTGTGATTCTATGCTGGGAGAGCAGCACAATCTATGCCAAGAATTTCTGAAGGTTAAGTCATAGGCCTTAAGCAGCATCTCAGTGACACTACAATTGCCATCTTAATAGTGAGAGTAACTGCAGGGGTTCCTGACAATTTACACCCACGAATTTACTGGGGAAAAAAATGCTGCTTGCAGGTCTTTCATTAAAGCGCCAACATTTAAGCAGTGGCTGAAAGACACCTGCAGGCTGTATGAGGCACTGCTTCAACTGTATGCTTTCCTGCCGACTACAAAATCATTTACAGCGTCAATAGGAGTGCCAGAACAGACATGAAAGTTTTTTTGTATGAGTGTTGAAGAGCACTCACGGAAGAGCATTGTTGCAGCAGCCAATGTGTTGAAGCTAATTCCAGACATCACCCTGTACAAAGTCTGGGCTACATGCTCTTTTGGAGCATGGTCCTACATTTTTCTTTAAAATTAAAGCCATCTACAATCTACAGGGACTGCCACACCTTCTATAAAACAAATAAACTTGGAAAGATCAAAGCATCATAAGTGACTTAATGTGCAATTTCTCGCAAGTTTCCAGGCTTAACTGACTTCACGTCAACTCTTCAAGTTGATGTTCCATTTCAAAAGAGAACAAAGAGTTAGTTCTGTTATCTGTGCTGCCAGCAGGGGAGAGATGTCTGTTCGCTGGTTGGAGACAAATATTATAGAGACTTTTGTGAATGGGGTACACAAATCTTATGGTAAACTCATCTCAGAACTGAAGGAAAAGCGTTTTCATGCACACTTCAGCACAAATGCCGTTCTTTTCATGGAGGAAATCATAGAAACATCCCTTGGCATGTGAATTTTGTGGATGTTGAACCTCATAAGATTTCTCTCATTTCTGTAAATACAGAAGCTCACATAATTTTTTTTTTTTTCTGAGAAGGATTTATCATTGCAATCTATTAATGGCCTGTAAGCATGGTGTACTTTAAATATTTAATAGCTACATGAATGGATTGGTGCTTGGGGTACTGTGGTTTTAGGTAGCCTATCTGTCAAATAGCTGTTATTCTTCCAGTTTCATACTAGGTTTTTCCTAGGAATGTGATTATGAGAACATAATTTGTAGGTAGCTTCTTTACACCAGAAGGGAAAAGTGAATACATAAAATAATACCTAGTGTGTCTTTGTGTGTTAGTCCCATGTTTGTTGTTTAGGTCATTAAAACAGTAGTGCATGAGAATGGTCTAATTTGATAACAAGAACAAAGAACTGTCTTTGTGCTTTCTGAACTTATACCAGATGTAGAGAATAAAATACAAACAATTTTCCAAATGTGTAAATTTATAGCAGTGGTGTGTTGATCTTGCATGAGGAATGCAGCATATACGTAGTAAACAGAACTGGTCATGCTAACCAGATGCAGGGTCATCCATTGGCAATACTTTATCTGATTAGTATTGTTAATGGAAGGGCTTATCCAGCCGTTTAGTAAAAGCAGATCTATTATAGAGAATGGTTCTTTGTCAATACAGTTGCCAAGGCTATCATGGTTAGCATAGCCTAGCTATTGACCTGCTATGGACAACTAGACAGAAAAATATACTGAGCAGCCAGTGAAATGGAGGCCCATTTATTTTTCCCACTGTTACCCCCTGCACTGGTACCTTTTCCATCATTTCACTTGGCAAGACAAATTATTTCAGCTCTTTCTTTATTTGACTTCTACATATTCAGTTATTTGATTGTGATAATTTAGGACAGTTTTGATTTGTTATTGATCATGGAATAGATGGAAGTACCATAGTTACACCATAGATTATTCTAAAATGTGTAGATTCGGAAGCAAACAAAAATTAATCTGCTTCCTGAGATCAGAGTGATCTCAAGAATGGAATATCCTGCCTTAACACTGAAGATGTTTCTGATCTAATATTTTAATTTTCTACAGTATGCTTCTGTTGTTTTAGTATTTCTAACAACAGTCACAGTACTTAATGATCTGTCTTCATTATAAATATGATGTTTAGATATCCACAATTCAGCATAATGCTAATTACAATCTGTGCAGAAATGAGTTCAACAGGCAGTATTTTATTTAGCAGGAAACATTTCTTTTTAATTTAAGATGCTGATATGTTTAGAAAACTGTTACAAGATTGAATTCATTGGAAAACAATTAATTAAAAAGGGAGCATCTACTATGACTTGCATGCGTGGTAACAAAGGCAAGCAGTAGCTGTGCTGTTGTAAAGCAATGAAGCCACAGCACTTCTCTTGGTATTGATCATGATCCCAGCACTACTCTGTGTGTGCAGCTCTGTCAGACCCCAGCTCTGTCAGACCCCAGACTCTGTCGCTATGGTTGTGGAACTGCACCATTATTTTGGAATATCGTCTCAGACCAAACCTTTTCCTTCCCTGTTTTCAAGATGTAAGTTAAAGATTAGTGAAATGTTTTGATGTGGTTTAGGTTTTATATTGAGTCAGCAGAGAAGGTGGCTGGCCTGAATGAGCAGAGGAATTTGGTTTTATCTTAGAGAGAAAAGGGAGTCTGTGATCATTAGAAGAAGGGATAGGCCACTTAAGGCATCTACAAGGTTGTCATGAGGCTGTGCAAGGAGAAAATTAGAAGCGCCAAAGACTATCTGGAAGCTAATGTGGCTTCATCTGTCAAAGAGAACAGGAAATCCTTCTACAAATGCATTAGCAACAAAAGGATAGGAGAATCTCTATGCCTTGTTGGATGCAAGGGAAAGCATATTGGTCAAGGATGAGGAAAAGGCTGGTGTACTCAGTAACTTCTTTGCCTCAGTCTTTAATAGTAAGATCATTTATTGCTGGTTGCCTGGCAGAAGAGGCCACCCCCCACCTGACTACAATGTCCCTTCAGATAGTTGTAGACAGCAATGAGGTCACCCCTCAGCCTTCTCTAGGCTAAACAACCCCAGCTCCCTCAGCCTCTCCTCATAGGGTTTGTGTTCCAGGCCCCTCACCAGCTTTGTTACCCTTCTCTGGACATGTTCCAGCACCTCAACATCTCTTGAATTGAGGAGCCCAGAACTGGACACAGTACTCAAGGTGTGGCCTGACCAGTGCTGAGTACAGGGGAAGAATAACCTCCCTTGTCCTACTGGCCACACTGTTCCTGATGCCAGCCAGGATGCCATTGGCTTTCTTGGCCACCTGGGCACACTGCTGGCTCATCTTCAGCTACTACCTATCAGTACTCCCAGGTCCCTTTCTTCCTGGCTGCTTTCCAGCCACTCTGTCCCCAGCCTGTAGTGCTGCTTGGGGTTGTTGTGGCCAAAGTGCAGAACCCTGAACTTGACCTTGTTAAATCTCATCCCATTGGCCTCTGCGCACCTATCCAGCCTGTCTAGGTCCCTCTGCAGGGCTCTCCTACCCTCCAGCAGAACAACACCTGCTCCTAGCTTGGTGTCATCTGCAAACTTACTGATGCAGGACTCAATCCCCTCGTCCAGATCATCAGTAAAGATATTGAACAGGACTGGGCCCAGCACTGATCCTTGGGGAACACCACTAGTGACTGGCTGCCAACTGGATGTGGCACCATTCACCACCACTCTCTGGGCTCTGCCATCCAGCCAGTTCTTGATCCAGCACAGACTGAATCTGTCCAAACCATGAGCTGCCAGCTTGGCTAGGAGCTTGTTGTGGCAGACAGTGTTAAAGGCTTTGCTGAAGTCCAGGTAGACTACATCCACAGCCTTCCCCACATTCACCAGGCAGGTAACCTGATCATAAAAGGAGATCAGGTTGGTCACGCAGGACCTGCCCTTTCTGAACCCATGCTGGCTGGGCCTGATCCCTTGGCCATCCTGTAGGTGCTTTGTGATGACACTCAAGATGACCTGTTCCATGACCTTGCCTGGCACTGAGGTCAAACTGGTAGGTCTGTAGTTTTCTGGTTCCTCCTTACAACCCTTCTTGTGAATGAGTATCACATTGGCCAGCTTCCAGTCTTTGGGGACCTCTCCAGTGAGCCAGGACTGTTGATAAATGATGGAGAGTGGCTTGGGCAGCTCATCTGTCAGCTCTCTCGGCACCCTAGGATGGATCCCATCCGGTCCCATGGACTTGTGAGGATCCAAGTGTCTCAGCAGGTCCCCTACTTCTTCCTCATGGATTAGAGGGAGGTACTATACTGGTCCCTGCCTCCATCCGCCACTTCAGGAGTCCAGCTGTCCTGGAGACAACCTGTCCCACTATTGAAGGTGTTAAGCATCTCTGCCTTTTCCTCATCCTTTGTCACTATATTCCCCTCTCTATCTAATAAGGACTGGAGGTTGTCCTTGCCTCTTTTCTTGCCATTCATATATTTATAGAAACATTTTTTATTTTCCTTAACAGCCATGGCCAGCCTAAGCTCCAAATGGGCTTTTGCCTCTCTAACTTTTTTTCTACAAGACCTAGCAACTTCCTTGAACTTTTCGTGGGACACCTCCCCTCTTTTCCAAAGGCAATACACTCTCATTTTAATCATTAATTCCTTCAGCAGCTCCTTGCCTATCCAGTCTGGCTGCCTCCCTCATCGGCTCATCTTCCAGCTCAATGGCACAGCCTGCTCCTGTGCCTTTAGGAGTTCTTTCTTGAAGTAGGTCCAACCTTCCTGGACCCCTTTGTTTTCAAGGGCTTTTTTTTTCTGTTGTTGTTGCACCCCAGGATGCAATTGCCCTTCAGGGCTGCAAGTGCACATTGTTGACTCATGTCCAGCATTTTGTCCATCAGTAGCCCCAAGTCCTCCTCTGCAGGGCTGCTCTCTATCACATCCTCCCTCAGGCTGTACTGGTAATGAGTATTGTCCTGATCCACATGCAGGACCATGTAGGTGGCTTTGTTGAACTTCATAAGGTTCACCTGGGCCCACTTCTCCAACTTGTCCAGGTGCTTCTGGATGGCATCCCCTCCCTCTAGCATATCTACCTCACCATTCAGCTTAGTGTCCTCTGCAAACTTGCTGAGAGTATGCCCATCCCACTGTCAGTATCACTGATGAAGATACTAAACACTGGACCCACTACAGACCCCTGAGGGACACCACTTGTCCACTCACCTGCATCTAGACATCAAACCTTTGACTACTGCTTTCTGCATTGACTATCCAGCCAATTCCCCATCCACTGAGCAATCAATATCTGTTCACCTTACAAGTATCTAGTGCTGGATTGTGTCAACGGCCTTTCAGAAATTCAGATAGATGACATCTGTCTCCCTTTCCTTGTCCACTGATGTAGTCACTCCATCGTAGAAAACCACTAGCTTGGTCAGGCAGGACCTGCCCTTAGTAAAGTCATAGTAAAGAAGACACTAAAGCCTCCATTGAAGGCAGGAATTTGTACAAGTAGAAACCAGACTGCATCAGGTTAAAAATGGAAATAAAGACTTGTAAAAATGCTTGTGCACACCTGTTGCCATGCTTTGTAGTGAGTGAGAAAAACAAGTGACTAGGATATTTTTTTGAACTGGAAAAGGGATCTGCAGTCATGTTCACAGGAGCAAAGAAGGAAAAAGAATGCAAGAGCGATCTTCAGAAGAGAGAAAAATCATCAGTGTTCATGACTGGGAAATACACTGGCCTTTCAATGATAGGGAGTGAGGATCTGTTTTGACTGAGAACCAAAGTAGATAGGAGAAAGCTGTTCAGGCAGCAAGAGGGAGGGAATATGTTATTGCTAAGAACAAACTAAAGTGAAAGGTTAAATCTGTCATGGTGGAAGAATTGAATCAATGCTCTTGGCTGAATGGAGACAGGAGGGTGATGAAGTGTTTAACTGAAGGAGTGGACGACTAAGTCATCAAAAATCAGTTAGTTGTGAGAAAAGGAGGAGTTGGTGGGTTGTAGATAGTAGCAACAAGGAGAGGAAATGTAAGTATAATTGCATGTGACACTAAATAAGCCTAAAATAAAATAATTGAATGATACTCCAGACTAGAAAAGAGTACCCATGACCATGTGAGCAGAGGTTAAAAAAAAAAAAAAAAAGTAGTATGGAGGAGAAGTTACTCAGTATCGTTAAAAGTGTCATTTCAGAAGAAAGCATCTTGACCTCTGAGGGGATGGTAGAAAGGGGAATTCAGTCATAGAATTGTAGGATCATAAAATTGCTTATGTTGGAAGCAACCTTAGAGGTCATCTATGCCAACCTTCCTGCCTTGCACAGGAATGCCACTCTGCTAGCCTTGGCTGGTTATGGTAATATTAAGTACAGAGTTTCAGAGGAAATAAAAGCACACAGAAAGAAAGCAAAAGACTGAGCTGTGAGGTGCAGGTAGGAAAAATATCTTGAGGTAGTGCTGAAATTGGGGTGGGAAGTAGAAAGTGGACATGGCAGGGGGGAAAATATCACTAGAGGAAGGACAGTGGGCATCTGGGGTCACAAGGTTGCTGACAGGGGGAAATGAAAAGAGAATACACAAAGATGGTCAGATATAGCAGACACAAACCAAAAAGAAGTTAAGTATTGAAGCAAGAAGAGCAAGTTTGAACTATTTTAAGTGAAAAGATAAGAGACAGAGTAAGGGATGTGGTGAGAGCCCTTAGGAGAACAGCAGACAGAGATTTAAAAAAAAACAAACAACAACAAAAAAAAAGAAACAAAAACTCCCTAACAAAATAAGCCAACAGCAACAAAGCTCCTGAATGGCATCTAAGGAATTCATGGATTTAATCCACCTTCAAAAGTCTCATAAATAGGCTAAAATGTGTTAAATCATTGTAAGCTGCATGGCTGAATCCTCTGGCGGTGTAAACAAATATGTCATTCTACACCAGATTTTAAACCTGTCACAATTCCTCCTGTGTTACGACAGTATGAGTGCCTTGCTGAGGCCTTGAAAAGCAGAGCACCAATATGTCTGTGTTGCAGATGTTCATGGTAATGAACTTAAACTCCTGCAGAAATGCATTTTGGATCTAGTACCTCTTGTGTCTTAGTATCTTTTGTATCAGTTCTGCATTATGTTCCGTATCTCAATGCTTAGAACAGTAGTTGCCAAAACTATCCACATGGTGGGATTTTCTACCCACTCCAAGCACTGTTTTCCTGAATTTGCAGTTACCCATGATCTAACCAATGGGACACACTTGACTTTCAAATATTCTATATATAACCAAATAAATAGGTGTTATCTCAGTAAAAACAGTGGAAAGTTGCAGCAACTGGTACACTTTCAATGACTGTACTCTGAATCTGCATCAGTGTCCTTCAGAACAGAATCCACCCACTTAGTCTACTGAGTATAGGTCGAGAATAGTTTTTTCTCAGTGAATAAATTACTTATTCCTTGATAGGAGCAGTCAAATACTAAGTTAGTCTGTCTTTGTATTGTAAGCATAAAGGACGGAAAGTGACACAGCAGTCATCCATGACAAATTATATACTGAGTATAGCACAATAGCAGTGGCACCAATGCATCCTCTAATGTCTGCTTAAACACCCTGATGCCATATTTGACTTAAAAGGGATTGTTCTGTTGTTGGGAATGACAACTGTGCACTTTCCCTTCTTACACAGCATCTTTATTGGACAAGCTATTGAATGGAGTATGTTCTAAGTGGCCATATTTTATATTAAAATTGATTAAAGTAATTCTGTAGGCTACTTCAATGAAAATCACAATTGTATCACCTCAGTTACTGGCAGAATAATATGATAAGAAGAATGTCATGTTCCCTGGACTGCTTTTGATGGAGTATGTATTACAACTCAGTGCTTGCTGTATTCAGCAGTCCTCACCCAAGAACAAAATTTAGAAATAAATAACAACTTAAAAGCTGTAAAAGTTTGTGGGTCACACTCTTTCTGCTCATGCATATGCTTCACTGGGTGTGATGGAAATCAGTGTAAAATGAAAATACAGTTTGAAATGAAGTGAGAGGGGTAATAAAACTTCCTTGTATTATTATACCTTTTTCACGCACACGCTTCATTAACTGCAGAGTGAGTGAGGCACTTGTACTATCTTGATTGATGTCCTTTGTGGCTTATTTTCAGCTTAGCTCCTTCAGTAGATGAGAATGGATGCCATGCTGTATGGCAGCTTGGTTTGGTGTAACATAGCTTACACAAACATTTCATAGCCTTCTGTTAGATAATTCAGCTGGCTTTGCCGTGTGGTTTTGTGTGTTCAGACATCTAATGCAGTTTTGGTTTTAATGAGTGCCATTAAAAGAACAAAAGAGGAAAATCTTGGGGAGGTAAATAACTGGTAAAGAATAAGTTAAGCAGTCAGCACCTGTGTGTCAGGTTAAAGACCATATTTTCCAAGTAGGTATTGTGTGTTGTGGATTCTCCTTTCTGCAGGTTATAGTACTGTTTTTAAAAACAATGATTCACAGATGGTTATTGATGTCCTGTCACCACCAACCTATTTAATTTAGTAATTTCTGACAAGATACCCATCTTACGAGTGTTCTTGGACGCACTCCTAAGAACAAAGGGTTTGTGCTTGGCATCGTGTTCAGTGTGATTAGGCTGTGATGGCTGAGGCACTGGGAGTAACTGGGGAGGCTAATGGTGTGCTTCTCAAATAAATTTTCTGTATGTTGTTAGCCAATGTGTTGGCCTTTTGGCTGGGAACATCATGTGCAAGAATTAATAGCTATGCTCTGAGACTTGATGCAAAAATAGTATAAGGTTTTCTTTTATTTTTCTCTCTTCCTAAACATGCTAGAAGTGCCAGAGGAAAAGAATGGTGACCTTGTCTAGCTAAGCCTTGAAATGGCAATGGATCAGCAGCTGACTTTGGCCAAGTTCTCTTGTAAAAACACCCCTTGGCAGCATTGCAACATGTGAATAAACAGTAAAGTGTCATTCTAACAACACAAAGGTCAAATAAAAAAATAAATTAAAGCAAGGGTAAAAATTGTTAACCTGAGGCCCAGTCCTCAGTCACAGGAATCAATTGATTTTTCATTGTTTCTCAAAGCAAACAGTATGTCAGGATTATATTTTTCCTGGTCCCATTCATATCTGTTGCAATCACTGTTTACACTGTGGTCAGACATTTGTAACTCTACTACATATGGGTCTTCTTTCACTCATATTCAAAATGCACATTTTTACACTTAGTGGGTTTTATTTTTACCTCAGCAGCAGGTTCAACTTTTGCAATTATGAAATTGTCTCATCATGTTAGCTGGTGTCTCACATGCTGTCTGTCTTCTTGTTAGGCCAGGCTCTAAATGTAGGATGTTACTGAATTCATAGATACATTGAAATGATTCATTTAAGGGAGGTTTCTTTCCCCTCTGTACATGGCTGCTAATTAGCAGATGAATTTTGATGTTCTAATTGATCTGCTGCAGAGAGACAGCTGTGCTCCCCAGCTGTCCTCCGCTCCGGTGAGCATCCTCTGCAGAGGGGAGAGAGCAGCCCTGCTTCTGACAAATTGATTTAACTAGAGTGCACTGCCTTGGGGGAGTCGTACACTGTGCTGTCGCTGCAGATGAGTACAGCCTTTGCGGGCTGCAAACACTGAAGCACTGTAATTGCCCAACAATGCCCTTTCTGTTGCCTTGCCGAAATTCATTTTTTCATGCCTCACCAGGCTTTCCAGTCCCTCTCCAGCCCTTGGTGTGGAAATACTGTATTCTGCCTGGCTGCCATTTTCAGAAACAATTCACAGGTGCTTCACAATGGGGATTAAACTCTATTTAATATGCTAATAGTAACTAAATGTGCTCAATCAGTGACATATCAAAGTACTTGCATTTAATTTGTAGGGAAGTATTCTCTAAAATTCCAAAAAAGGAATAAGGTAGCAATATTACAATATCCTGGGACAAGGACCTGGGGAGGACCTACGATCCCTCAAACTACCACACCCAGGCATCTTCTGCAGTGCATTACCTTTCCAACCTGCTTGTAGCTTCCTACCAGCTGTGCAGTTGTGACTGATAATAGAAAGTGACAGGCCACAATAGATGGTGAAATGAAGAAGTCATGTCTCTTCTCCAAACAAATTGTGAGACATCCATTTTAACCCTGCAAGGCATGAATGAATAAAGTAGAGACACAGTGCTCAGTTTGAAAGTTCTTATGCTGTGATAATGTCTGGCTGTATGGATACCATGTCCTAGATGTGCCCATCAGTGATATTCACTTACAGTGTATTGCATAGACCTTTTTTCTTTGCTTTACCTCAAAGGGAAAAACTTCTGTTAACAGTTTTTTGTCATTAACACTGTGAACATATGCCCTCCATTTTCCTGCCCATGCTCTGCATTCTCTCACTGTGAGTCCTCCTTTCCTTTCTCCTACTGAGGCGAAAGCCAGCAGCTAACTGAATCCGGTGCGCATCTGCGAGGAGAGAAGGCAGCGGCGACCAGCTCAGCTCTGAGCGCTTGTTTTTGGCTTTTCTTTCCCTCCTTTTCAGGCTCTCTCGGGAGCCCCTGCAGAGAGGTGGAGGGGCAGCAGGCTGAGGTTGCCTCGACTGCCTGAGTGCAGCGACGTAACAGGGGGAGGGGCTGCCACGGAAATCGCACCACAACCAAACAGCAGCCTGCACGTGGCTGTGGAGAGGAGGCAGCAGCTGCCTACTTGCTGGCAGGGGAAAAGAAAGGCGGGGGGGAGAGGGCGGTTGCCGAAAGACATGGTTAATACTCAGGCAAGGGCTAGTAGGAAACAGTGGCGCCCAAACAGAGGCCACACGCGAGCATGCAGATGTTCAGGTTGCTGGTTGCAGTGAGTGCTGGAGCCTGGCACTCGATGTGGAGGATGGCAGGGACAACAGCTGTGTTAGATGTGAGCAAATCAGACATCTGATGAACATGGTGGCTGAGCTAAAAGAAGAGGTGGAAAGACTGAGAACTATAAGAAACTGTGAAAGGGAAATTGACTATTTCCATAATCTGATGCCTACAAAACCTGAACTTGGGTCAACTCTTAGTGGAGCAGGGAGTTTGATATCCTCCCATCAGCAAGTCTCTCAGCCTCCATGTAGTAACCCACATGAGCAGGGTCAATGGGAACAGGCCTCCGCCTGACAGAACAAATGCAAACGGAGCAAGTGTGCTGCTGTAAGAAGCGTGCTGCCTACAGTGCACATGCAGAATAGGTATGAGGCTCTGCAGGAGGAACAGGTCATCAGCAAGGATGAGGACTCAAAAAGCCAAGAAAATGCCCTAAAGACAGGCTGCCTCAGGCCAGCCATCAAAGCCAATCCTGAAAAGAAACCTCAAAGGGTCATTGATATAGGAGACTCCCTACTGAAGGAAGCAGAGAGACCAATATGCAGACCAAGCCCACTTCATAGAGAGGTCTGCTGCCTCCCTGGTGCCCAGCCAAGAGACACTGTAGGTAAAATTCCCAACCTCATGAGTCCTTCAGACTACTACCCACTTCTGGTCTTTCAAGTGGGCAGTGATGATGCAACAATGAGAGGCTCACGATCAATTAAAAGAGACTTCAGGACCTTAGGGAAAACTGCTAAAAGGATCAAGAGCTCAAACTGTGCTCTGTTTTCCTCTAACATCAGCAATGGATGAGGGAACGTTTAAGAAGAGCCAACAGCTCAATTCATGACTCCGGGGCTGTGTCATCAATAGGGGGTTGGATTCTACAATCAATGCTTGGTTTACAAGACACCGGAGCTGCAAACAAGTAATGAGATGCACTTGTCCCAGAGAGGGAAACAGATCCTGGGGCAGGAATTGGCGGGCCTTATCGATAGATTCAAAGAGGGGGAGGAGTTAATACTCTCCAGCTGGCTGGTGACAGTGAGGCAGCTCACCAGAGGCATGGAAAGATAATGAGGGCCCTCAACTTGCTGCCCTGAGGCAAGTCAGGGATAATGCACCAGGCCAATCTGAGGAAATCAAGGGGAACTGGCACAAGAGGACAACAGGGCCAGCCCAGCTGAAGTGCCTCTATGCAAATGCATGGAGCTTGGGCAACAAACAGGATGAGTTAAGGGCCACTGTGCTACTGAGATGCCATGACATAGTGGCTATTACTGAAACTTGGCCGGATGATTCCCATGACTGGAATGTAGGGATAGATGGGTATGATCTCTCTAGGAAGGATAGGCAGGGAAGGAGAGGAGGAGGCAGTGCCCTCTTATATCAGTGGCCAGTTAGAATCAGTGGAGCTCCACCTGGGGAAGGATGATGAGCTGGTTGATAGTGTATGGGTTAAAATTAAAGGGAAAACAGGAGAGGGTGATGTTACTGTAGGGGTCTGCTACAGGCCACCTGACCAGCAGATGAGGCCCTTCACAGGCAAATAGAAGTGGCCTCCAGGTCACAAGCCCTGACATCTGCTGGAGGGACAACACAGCAAGGCATCAGCAACCCAGGTTGTTCCTGGATTGCATAGATGACAACTTCCTCCTCCAAATGGTAGAGAAACCAACAAGAAAAGGTGCTGTGCTGGACCTTGTTCTCACCAGCAGGGAGGGGCTGATCACCACTGCAAGCCTTAGGGACAGCCTTGGTGGCAGTGACCATGAATTCCAAGGAGTGGGAGAAAGGACAGCTGTAATGGGAGGGAAGCTGCCCAAGCAGCTAGAGATCTGATTAGGAAAGCCAAGGCAGAGTTTGAATTGAATCTAGCCAGGGAGGTCAAAGGGAACACTAAGAATTTCTACAGGTATATTAATGGTAAAAAGAAGACTAGGAAAGGTGTGGGTCCCCCTCAGAAAGGAAACAGGTGAAGTGGTCACAAGTGACATGGAAAAGGCTGAGGTTCTCAATGACTTCTTTACCTCAGTCTTCACTGCAAAGGCTTCCAGCCACACTCCTGGAGTAATGGAAGATAATGGAAGGAACTGGAAGGAAGAACTGCCTATCATAAGTGAAGATCAGGTTTGTGATCACCTGAAGAACCTGAAAGTGTTCAAGGCCATGGGACTGGACAGGATACATCCACAGATACTGAGAGAACTGGTGGGTGAGGTTGCTAAATCCCTCTCTATTCTGTTCCAAAACTCATGGCAGTCTGGTGAAGTCCCCACTGACTGGAAAAAGGGAATCATAACTCCCATTTTCAAATAGAGTAGGAAGGAGGAGCCAGTAAACTACAGGCCAGTCTGTCTCACCTCTGTGCCCAGTAAGATAATGGAGCACATTCTCCTGAAGACACTACTGAGACAGGAGAATAGTGAAGAGGTGATTGGGTACAATCAGCATGGCTTCACCAAGGGCAAATCCTGCCTGACAAACCTGGTGGCCTTCTATGAACAGGTCACAAAGTCAATAGTTGAGGGGCGAACAACTGATGTCATTTACCTGGACCTGAGCAAGGCCTTTGACACTGTCCCTCACCACATCCTGGTCTCTAAACTGGTGAAACATGGGTTTGATGGGTGGACCATAGATGGATAAAGAACTGGCTTTATTGTGCACCTGAAGAGTGGCTGTCAATGGATCCACGTCCAAGTGGAGGCCAGTGACAAGCAGAGTCCCTCAGGGATCCGTCCTGGGACCAGACTTGTTCAACATCTTTGTTGGTGACTTTGACAGAGGCATTGAGTGCACCCTCAGCAAGTTTGCTGACAACACCAAGCTGTGTGATGCCGCAGACTTGAGGGAAGGGATCCATGCAGAAGGACCTGGACAGGCTGGAGAGGTGGGCACAAGCCAATCTCATGAGGTTCATCAAGATCAAGTGCAAGGTCCTGCATCTCGGTCGAGGCAATCCCAAGCACAAATCCAGGCTGGGCAGTGAGTGGCTGGAGAGCAGCCCTGAGGAGAGGGACTTGAGGGTGCTACTGGACAAGAAACTCAACATGTGCCAGCAGTGTGCATTTGCAGCCCAGAGGGCAGATCAGACCCTGGGCTACATCAGAAGTGTGGCCAGCAGGTGGAGGGAGGTGATTCTCCTCCTCTTCTCCACTCTGGTGAGACCCCACCTGGACTACTGCATCCAGTTCAGGAGCCCCTATTACAAGAGGGATGTGGAGATGCTGGAACGTGTCCAGAGAAGGGCCATGAGGATGATCAGAGGACTGGAGCTGCTCTGCTATGAGGACAGACTGAAAGAGTTGGGGATGTTCAGTCTAGAGAAGAGGAGGCTCCCAGGTGTCCTTATTGTGTCCTTCCAGTATCCGAAGGGGGCCTAAAAAAAAAGAGGGACTTTTTTGGATATCAGGTAGTGACAGGAATAGAGGGAATGGAGCAAAGCTGGAGGTGGGTAGGTTCAGACTGGCCATGAGGAGGAAGTTGTTCAGCATGAGAGTGGTGAGACTCTGGAATGGGTTGCCCAGGGAGGTGATTGAGACCCCATCCTGGAGGTGTTTAAGGGCAGGCTGGATGAGGCTCTGGGTAGCATGTTATAGGATAGCGTGTCTCTGGGCATGGCAGGGGGGTTGGAACTAGATGATCCTTGAGGTCCTTTCCAACCCTGCCTGATTCTATGATTCTACCTCTGGTTGCTGCCACATCTCCCTTTCCTCAAACACATTACTGCTAACTAACTAGGTTGGCTGTTTCAGAGGAACATTGAGAGGAACTCAAGGAGGTTTTGAGCAAATTAGGGATTAATTTGCTGGGATGAGATTTTTTTACCCCAACCAAGATGGTTTGTATTGGACATTTTAAGCTGTCACATTGCCTCTGAGATGCTGCTTTAGTAGCAGCTTCTCATGCAGAGTGCTGAATGTTACCCATCTATACTGTAATGTGTAGCCATTGTGTATCAGAACTTTTTATTCCAACATGTATTGCAAAGTACAATTTTGTTCTGCCTTTATTTAATTTTATTTCATCAGAAGGGAATAGAATGTGAAAAGTATCTCTGCAGTAGAGCCTCCTCAGTGTATTTTCACAGCTAAGACATTAAGGAACTGCTACTTCAAATGAGTGCAGACAGCAGAGAACGTACTTCTTAGCTGTTCTATGTTGACCACTATCATGTAATTACTTTATACTAATCTTTTGTTTTATTTCCCTGACTAGTGAAGACAGAGACCTAATTGTGCCTCTAGCTGTTTCTACTGCAAAGTACTTTTTAAGTCATATTAATATCTATACATTATCTTTCTACTGTTTTTGACATGTGGATACCATTAAATTACTCAGCGCAAGCAACTGTCTCAAGTTGTATCCATGCCACAGCATGGATTTGGCAGAACTTGAAGAGGCAATGACCCCTTTTCTCTGGGAGGTCACTTGACCTTCATTTTTCAAATCGTTATAAGCACTGTGTAGCATTCAACTCTATCTGGTACTTCAATACCAAGATGCTAGAAATAGGAAGGAATTAATTATTCTACTTCTAACTGTTAAGGAAGCTATACTTCCTTTTCTTTGGCATGAATCTAGCAGTAGTCATGAACATATTCTGCACAACTGGGCTGAATTATTGTAACCTACTGAAGCTGAAGATAAAAGGACCATGGAAACTTCAGCTCTTGCAAAGCACAGCAGCCTACCTCATTAGTAGGGATGGCACTGTGAACACGCAGAGCCTATGCTGTGCGTCATCAGCTGGCATCCCATTTGCTGTAGCAGCCAACTGTGGGCTCATTCAACATAAAAGGTCATCAGAGTACTGGTGTGGAAGCTGTTCTGTCTAAAAATTACCATGCTCTCTTCATGTCTCTGGTACAGTGCTGCTGATCATGTGTAGAATTATACTCCCTGAGCTGGACAGGGGCAATTTTGGCCAAAGACGTTTTCCTGAATTAGAGATAGATACAAAAACAGTCTTACCTTGATTTATAAGCTTCGTGTTCATTTGAAGGAGTTCTTCTACAGTAACAGAAGAGACATTTAAAGATGTGTATGTCAGAATGAAAAGGTACTGAAACTTGGGAACACACAAGGTCTACCCTAGAGAAGTGTGTGAACTTCAGTACCAAAATTGTTATTCTAGTATTAGAGCAAGAGATGTCACAGAAATGTCTCACCTAGTGTTTTGCTGACAAATATATCAATGTATTTTGGGTAGATCTCAGCCTTGCTGTCAGAGTAGGCATCCAGAGGTCCTTTAGTTTCTTTATGTAGCCTGGTTCCTACAAGAATAGTAGACTGCTTCCCACAGTCCCAAGGGAGCTGCTTTCCATGCAAAAGTTTGAGAAGGCTTGGGAAGGCGGGTCAGAGGGCATAGGGAAAGGCAGCAGGGAGGGACAGAGATAGCTACAGAAACATTAAGAGAATGGCTCTAGGAAACAGTAAAGGGCTTTCAGACAATGTGCTGACAGTGGGACTTGTGAAGAAAAGGTATTGTTTGTCTCCTCCTGTATGTAGGAAAATGCAAGTATTGTCATTCAGCAGTGTTACACAGCTTTGCTTTCTCAGTTTCAGAAATACAAGACTGAGACTGGAGGGCAGAGCAGCTGTGAGGGTCACCTCCTTGAGCAGTTGTGAAGGAGCACCAGGCCCTGCCAGTCCTTGTTCAGCTGAGAAAGGAAGCTGTGCTACACAGGGAAGCAGCTTATCTTTTCCCATATGTTCCACTATGATAGAGAATTATGGTTACATTATATCCTTGAGATTACTTTGTTCTAAATCTGCATGCAGTCATCCTGCATGTAGGTAGTCTCTGCTTTTTAGTCTATCCATAGTAATTAGAATCATAGATTTTCTCTTTCATTTTTAAAATTGCAAGTAAACCAGTAGTTTCATTTTCCAGACGTAGAGAAAAACAACACTGTCCACAATTACAAGAAAGTTTTTCTCTCAGAAAACATTTGTTTTTTACTAAGACTTGGAAACCCCACCTCTCAGTCTCTCCTTCCTGGTCAGAGCTTAAGAGATTCTTAAATATATTGCTTCCCTTGAGTGCAGTGTTCCAAACACCAGATGGGGCCCTGCTGAACAAAGGACAATAATCAGCTCCTGTCTATTGCATGTAGCACTTCTGCCAATAAGTGATTGAGATTTATCTCCTCCTCTCCCCCAAACAGTCTTACAGTATGGTTCTTACGCAAGTCATCATTTGTTGTGGCTCACAGGTTCATGAGGAGTTTTGTGGGCTCTGGGTTTGTTTTGTTCTATTTTACATTTTCTGTTGTGGTTTGTTGTTTTTTTCCTAGTTATACTCCTTTGTATACCTCTTGCATTTTGTATGCAAAATGAGGATGTATGTGTGTATATAAGGACAACTGATTTAATAATTAACATTTTGTCCCAGTGAAAGCAATCCAATCCTCTGAATTTTGGTGCATTGTCGTGGAGGGCCTGTAGGCCTGAAAAGAGGCTTATTTATGCCTTGCCCTGCCTGGACATGTTTTTCTGCCAGGACCCCTGGTTGTAAACAAGTTGTGTAAGCCCCACACACCCAGCTCGTGTCTCCCTGGGGTAAATCCTTGTGATCCCCATATTTGGGATAGTTCAGGCAAGTGCCTTCTGCCTATTATGGTAAGATTTGGCTGACTGCCAACCTGATTGGTCATTCTAGTGGCCAAAGGGCCCATTAATCTCAGCCCACAGTCGATAAATAGGGGTGCACAGGTAAACAATGTGCTCTGACCCTACCCGCAGCCCAGCCCAGCTCAGCTCGGACCCCATTGCAGCACCCTGCTGCTCTGACTCACCTGCACGACTCAGACACAGCTCTGACCCTCACTTGCAGCGCTCAGCCACTCAGACCCTCACGCTCAGATGCCATTGCATAGCTCCAATGCTCAGAGGCTCAGACCTCATGCTTTGACTTATTCACAGCTCACCTGCCTGCATACCTTTCTTGCAGGGCTCATTTAAGCCTGCACACATATATATATAAGGAGCCTATAGCATCCTAAGGCAGCTGTGCGTATCTGCACGCCGTTGTACTACCAGGACTGGATCCTGCATTGATTTACCTACAGAGCTCAGACTCCCAGCAGCCACGCACACTTTGCATGCCTGCTGCCTATCATTGCCTGGTAAAAGCCACTGCCGCTGAGAGAACCAGGAAGCAGACCCCGGATTGTCTGCACATATGGCCTGAAGCTGTGAACAACCGTTCTCCTGCTCCTGAAGTCCTGCCAGCTGATAAGCCCTGGACACAGCATCCAGAAGAAGCCAGCAGCACCAAGGCAGAGATCACATCCCTCGCCAGGAGAACAAAGGTTAGAGAAAACCTCTTTCCCCAGAAACTGGGAAGATTCACCTATCTCCCCTCAAGCTGGGAAGATTCCAGCCTCCAGGTCTGCAGGTAAAGGTCCCCTGAAGTCTGGACACTAGGCACAGGCTGTGACGCAGCCCTGGAGGGTGATTAATAATTAATAACACTTGTGAATAAAAGCTTTAATACCTCTGTAAATATCTGTTGCCTCTGCCCTAGAGCAGAAAGAGTTTCAGCCCGCTCTGCTGGGCAAATAGCATAAAGATCCCAAATGGCATTAAGCCGCAGGGAAAACTCCTCTCTCTGTTTATAGTTTGAATGTTTGCTAGTTAAAGAATAAATCCCTGTACATATTTTATCCTAAATTGTTTTCATAACCATGTACCAAACTGACTATTAATATACAGTGATTGCGGGTGGTGAGAGTTCAGAATATTGAATTTAATAAATATATATATTTTTATATAAAATATTTTTGTATAAAATTTATATCCCCCCAATTAATTTCTCCCTTCCGCCAAACAGGCGTAGGTACTGAGAACCCCCCTCTGCAACAAGCATCTACCTTTAAAGTTGGTGAGAAGATGGATTGATTCTGCTGCTTTGTACGGATGTCCATGGTGCATACTAGTAGAGCAGAAATAAATAAGGGTCAGCTGTTATTTTCTGTAAGAAGACAACTGTCGCACCTTGCTTTTAGCAGCACTCAGCTCCACAATTTATACAGGCATTCATATTTCACTTTCTCCAGTTAATCCTAATAATCAGCTTTTAGAATAATATGTCTGCATAACATATGGGTGGTAAAACTGGTCATAAACCATAATAACATAGCCCAAAAAGAAGATAGCTACTTACTACAGCCATTACCTTGGTGATTTAGAAGCAGACAGAAGGTTTTATTAAAAAACAGATTATAAGTCCAAATTTAAAACAACTGTGTACTTAGAGCAAGTAAGAGATACAATTTTGTTTACAATTCTGTTCTTCAGTGTGCAGATGGTAATATTGTTCATTTATGGTTGCACACTGGTAATGTTTTCTGTAGAACTAGCATTGGCAGGATTAAGTGTGTGTTAACTGTAAGTAGGCACACTAATATAAAGTTGTCACTCAGTTGATAGGGTGCTGCTGGGATGAAAACAAACCACAAACATAAGTTCAAAAGATTCCTTGCTATAGCACCAAAATAGGCTTCCTCTGCATCTTACTACTTCTTTTTCTTCTGTGAAGAGTTTTTTTTCCTTCTTTCCTTCTCATTTGGAAATTTTTGTGTTTAGCTTAATTTTCAGTGTAGGTAGTATTGTTTGGCATCTTCCCAGTTTTAAAATTGTGTGACACTTTACGTAAATATGTGTAAAAGGACAAAACGCAGTTATGTTGTTATTTAGGCAGTACAGTGAGTTTTACAGTGTTATAATGGAAAAGGGCATGATACAGTATAGTTCATAATACATACACATACATAAAATATATTACTTAACATATGTTTTATGTAACCTTCCAGTATCTGAAGGGGGCCAACATGAGGGCTGGGGAGGCACTATTTACTAGGGATCCACCCTAACCCAGAACAACTGCATATTACATCTATTAATGTATGCTTATAATAAAGACAGGATTTATAACAGAAAGTACAGGTGCCATGAAATGCATTGTCTAAGAATGTCTAAAATTGTTTGAATTCCCAGAATAAAAAAGGACAGTCTGAGCTGTGACATTGTGCTTTAGTAACTTGGCATTTTCCCAAAAGCGTCATAGCCCCCAGAGCCATATAAAGCCAGCATGATTAAAAGGAAGTCTTGTCTAGCATCAAGAATATCCCTGACTAGTTTCTGTTCATTTATTATCTGTTGAGGGTTTTTTTGAGTCTTCTACATCAGTAAGTTTATGGAAGTGGCATTATGTCTAAACAAGTGTGGGCTTTTTCAGTATCTGCATAGTTATGGGAGGAGATAATCCCCTCATGGAGCCCTTTCAGTCCTCCTTAGAACATCCCTAAAGGATCTTCCCTTTTTCCTGTACCTTGTGGTATGCAGCATTGTTAAGAATAGACCTTGCTACATGTGAGGCTGTGAATGGCACTTCAAGAAAATGCACTCTAGTCATTGTGGAGGCAGGGAATTAAAGTGGCTGAGTCAGGAATATATATAAAAATCTGGTCCCTCAGGAGCTTGTCCTTCGCAATGCCTGGGAACTCTCTGCAGGAACTATCCAGATGGGGGAGAAATCTAAGGTGGGAACCTCAAGGCAAGAAGGAATTTTGGGGTATCCAGGACTCCAGCACAGTAATTTGTGATAGCTTGGGTGTTACTTGCCCCCCCCCCCCCCCCCCCCCCCCCCCCCCATGAAGTCACCCAGACTAGACTCAGCGAGCTGGAAATTGAGAAATGAAGCTTTATATTTACAGCTTTGCACAACACACAAGCAGATATTTACAATATATACAGCTATATACAGAAATGTACTAATTAAAAAGTAATACAGAAATACAACACCCCTCCCAGAAACCAGAGTCCCCAGGAGGGCTCCCGACCCAATCCTCCCTTCCCCCTCCCTCTTTCCCTCCCTTCAGAAATAAGCAGATCAACACATATGTATCTCATGTGATAAATCTGGAGATCTGAGGCGAGATGTCAAAAAATGACAACAAGGAGGTTAGAGATAAAAAGGGTTAGGTAGATTAGAGAGTTAAGGCAGAGACAGCCACAGAGACCAGACCGCCAGAAAGAAGGCACAGCCAGAAGTGAGAGCTGAGCAGTATGTGAGAAGTGAGTGTCTTATCTATATTTTGACTAGTTGCATTTCTCAGTAGAAGAATGGGTGATATGGGGTACATGTTGTTTTCTTTCTTCTCACAGCTAAGGATTTAATTTATCTCAGTAAAATATTCCAATTAGACTCAAACCAGCACATCATTGCACTGCACACAGATGTTCTTAGTAATGTGTGCACAAGCCCCCAGTGCCAGAGACACAGACTAACCTGCTCTCCTTCTACCCTTCTTGTCTCTGAAGACTGTAAGCCTGTAAAGGTGAGGATTACTTGTTCCATAAAGAACCTAGTTGTGCTAGTTTGAAGCAAGCTAGAATGTTTTGGTAAAAGAACTAGATAACGGGCTGTGAAAAATGAAAACAATGGTGATGTCAACTTCTCTCAGTCTCGCTGAGAGTTCTGGGAAGAAGTAGTAAAACATTTGATAGCATTCTCCATTTTGTCTCTCACTTTGCTTCTGGGCTTTGACGAAGCTGCATCTCATTAACCTTGCTGCCACTAACCTTGCTCCCTAACCCTCTTGTCTGCACTTCTCTTCTTTCTGAGAACTGGGATAAGGTTGAGAGGGCAAGGGGAGGTGTTGGGGTGATTTGAGAGCCCCTCCTGGGGACTCAGGTTTCTGGGAGGGGAGTTGTACTTCTGTATTGTTTATCCTTTGTATATTTCTGTATATAACTATATATATTGTAAATAGCTACTTGTATATTTGCTGCTGTAAATAAATAGCTTCATTTATATCCCAGAGGCCGTCTGAGTTAGCTGAGGCAAATTCAGAAGTGTGGGGGAGCGGGTTAATGCCCAAACTATCACACTAGTATAGATATTTGTGGTTTAAATGTAAGGAATATCAATGATCACACATATTAGCATGAGTGAGTGTTCAGTACACAAGCAAAAATAATTGTTTCTGAGATTGGTTACTGTGATCAGTGCTGGGCCTGATCCTGTTCAGTATCTTTATTGATGATCTGGACCAGGGGATTGAGTCCATCAGTTACTTTGCAGATAACACCAAGTTAGGAGCAGGTGTTGATCTGTTGGAAGATAGGAGGGACCTGCAGAGGAACTTTGACAGGCTGGATGCATGGGCAGAGGCCAAAGAGATTGGATTTAACAAGTCCAAGTGCCAGGGTCTACACTTTGGCCACAACAACCCCAAGCACTGCTACAGGCTGAGGACAGAGTGGCTGGAGAGCAGCCAGGCGGAGAGGGACTAGGAGGGTGCTGGTTGACAGGTGACTGAACATGAGCCAGCTGCTTTCTGCTTTATGGCAGAGGTAATAGAAATTACAGAGGCATTCAAGTATTTACTCACAATTTGGATTAATCAATAATCACCTTCCAGGGCTACGTCACAGCCTATTGCGAGTGTCTAATTCTTCAGGGTCTTTGCCTGTGGACTTTAAGGCTGGAATCCTCCAGCGCCAGGGGAAATGACAGTCTCTGACCTTGTGCTGCTGATTTCTTCTGGGTGTTCTCTCCAGGGAGTTCGTAGGCAGGATCTCAGGTGCAGAGGCAGGATTCCGTGCAGTCTGAGCATGGGTCTAATGCTGGCTCCTCAGACCGATCGAATGCAGACAAGAGGGTCTGCTCCTGGCAACTTCACAGTATCACAGTATCACAGTATCACCAAGGTTGGAAGAGACCTCACAGATCATCAAGTCCAACCCTTTACCACAGTGCCCAAGGCTAGACCATGGCACCAAGTGCCACATCCAACCTTGCCTTGAACTGCCCCAGGGACGACGACTCCACCACCTCCCCGGGCAGCCCATTCCAGTGCCCAATGACTCTCTCAGTGAAGAACTTTCTCCTCACCTCGAGCCGAAATTTCCCCTGGCACAGCCTGAGACTGTGTCCTCTCGTTCTGGCGCTGGCCACCTGAGAGAAGAGAGCAACCTCCCCCTGGCCACAACCACCCTTCAGGTAGTTGTAGACAGCAATAAGGTCACCCCTGAGCCTCCTCTTCTCCAGGCTAAACAACCCCAGCTCCCTCAGCCTCTCCTCATAGGGCTTGTGCTCGAGGCCTCTCACCAGCCTCGTGGCATGGTGCACACCAGGTAATCATATAAAGGCAGGCATAAAGCTGCAATGTGACGGAAGCCACAAGTAACATGGGGGAGGCTGCACGTGAGCCTGTGCACCCCTATTTATTAAATGTGGATCAAGAGTTAATGGTCTCATTGGCCACTCGAATGACCATGCAGGTTGGCAGTCAGCCAAACCTTACCATACTAGGCAAAACCCACAGGCCTGGACTCCAAATATGGGAATCAGGTGGGCCCAGCACCAGGCAGGCACGAGCTGGGCGTGTGGGGACTTACACAATCAGGTGTCCTGGGCAACTGACTTTATGGCCCTGGTCTGTTGTGTCCCTTTGTGCTCGTTTACCCCTGGTGCAGGCAGAGAGACATGTCCAGGCAGAGCAGGCATAAATAAGCCTGCTTTTGGGCCTACAGACCCTGCACGACAGCTAGACAGGGCACTGGGCTGTCTCATTTAAACTACAACTTTTTGAAGCACTTACACTCCCTGAAACCAGTTATCTCAGGATGGCAGACCTACATGCTACTTTAACTTTTTTAAATACATACACCCTCTAAAGGCACTTCTCTCCTTCTTCTCTGTTGTTGATGAAAATTCAGTTATGCCTGATTGTGCCCACAGAATGAACTCCTGTTTCAGAGCTTTCGCAGCACTGTCCCTACCTAATATAAGTCCTTTATTTTGACATATTGTGTTTATCAATCTCCTGCATACATGGCATATTGTATTTATTCATCTCCTACAGTTCTTCCAAACTTTTGCTAGAATTTAATTCTAAAGATCCAAACTCAAATGTTGTTCATGAGAAGGGGCTCAAGTAAAATGGAGTCAATAAATAAAAAAGAGCAGTGAGCTGCTTCTGTTTCTGGAGTTCTAGAGGCTGAAAGTGGAAACTTGTTTCATGCGTGCAAAAAAACCCTCCCTTATTAAGCATTAAACAGTTTAGACTATTCTAGCTGACAAGGTTAATGCAGAGTCCCAAATCAGTCATTTGAAACATCGTGTAGGGAGGAAGGATTATTTGACTTTGTTCTAATCAGTGGAAATAGTTCCCTTCAAAAGAGAAACATCCATCCAGATAAAGGAAAAAAGCCTCATAGAATCATAGAATGTCAGGGGCTAGGAGGGACCTTGAAAGATCATCTGGTTCAGCCCCCCTTCCAGAGCTGGATCACCTAAAGCAGATCACAGTGGAATGCATCTAGACAGTTCTTGGAGTATCTCCAGAGGGGGAGACTCCATAACCTCCCTGGACAGCTGGTTCCAGTGCTCTGTCACCAGTGCTCATTATTCTGATTGAACAGTAAAACAGCAAAACAGTTTGGCAGAGTTTTTTTTCAAAGCTTCTCAAGTAGGAAGGGATCAGGGAAAAGCTAGGAACACCTTACCTTCAGTTCTTGGGCAGAGGGATGAAGGCAGCATACAGTAGGAGAGCAGCATAGTCTCTGTCAGCCATTCAACCTGTAAGTGCATTTTGAACTTTGGCATGATGGAAGTTGATGTAGAAACACTGGATACCAAACAATTCAACATCCAGCAAAAGGTTGCTACCAGAGATCTTCGAGGAGCCTGTAGCAGTTTAACATTATAGATTGTCTAAATACAGTACAGTAATGTGGTATTCTTGGAAGTAAGAAAATACTAGGGAGGTCTCCTAGATAACTGCTAAGCAGTCACTGTTATTAAAGACACTTGGACAGGTACCAAGTTATTTTAGGGCTTTGGAGACAATCTGCAAAAATTCCAGGTGGAAGAGTACTGACTTCAAGATACCAACTTTAACTTCTGATTACTGGCCCTGCAAGGAGAAGCTGTCAGCCTGTGAGGCCTAAAAATAGTAACTCTAAAATATAAAAGTACAATCAGTTAAAATATGTGAGGCTTTTCTCAAGTGTAATTTTGGTAAGTGCAAATTTGCCTGAGATCTAAAACCACACAGATATCTGCCTTACTGGGCAGAGCTGCCTGTGTAAGAAGAAATTCCAGCTGCTTGGTGAAAGGAGTTACAACAAGTTTTATTTCAAAGATTTCCCAATGATTGAGCAAGAGAAGAAAGCCATTTGCAATATACCCTTGCAAATCCTTTTGTGGTGGGTAACTATGTGGAACAGATGGGGAGCAGGGCTGGGTTTTGCTCCACAGGCTGTGATTTAAGAGCTCTGTTGATTTGGGCCAAGGCAGTTAATGAAGTTACTGCCTATTACATTGCCTTGCCTCTGCTGGAATTCCTTTTCCTTGAGGTAGAAGTAGCAAAAAGTATCATACTTGCTCCCCAGCCATTGCTGCTCCCAGCCCATGAGCGGTGTAATTCTGTCATTTGTACTTGTGTTGAGGCAGCATGTGAGCTGAGGTGGCTGGGGGATTCAAGACACTAACTCATCAGACTTAGCTGTGGCATGGAGCTGGTGTAGGAAGATGATGGAATGATCAACAACTTCTTCAGTCACCCCTATTAAATTCAGTTGGGACTGTTTTTTGAAGTCCATCTTGCAGAAGCAATGTTGTTGACCAGTACTTTGCTATCTTCAGTGTGTAACTAGGCCCCATATTAGCTAATAACTGTAGTGATCTTCTAATTGGCATTCTTTAATGAGTTCGCTTAGAAAAAGTGTGATGGACAGGAAGTAAATCTCAAGTATGAGTACTAAGTAAATAATGACTAGAATGGAGCATACTCATCTACCTGCATTTAGTGTTTTTGTGAAGTATAAGATCTTAGTTTGGCTTCTATAACTGTTTCAGGGCAAAACCAAATACCGTCAAGCAACAAATGGATTACCATGCAGTCAGCAGGTGTAAAGCACTTGTGCAATTCAAAGCTGCTGAACTACACAAGTATTTTGTGATACATGATGTTATTTCTTCAAGAAAAGATGGACAAGTTAATGAATCTCATACTTTTATTCACACTTCTACACAATGGTGTAAAGTAAAGCTTCTAAAGTAAACCATATCTACTTGTAAGGTGAATGTAGGCTTGATGTAGAAAGGCACTTTGACATTGGTATCATGCTTAAGCACATGCTTAAGTTTTGAGTATGGAAGCATGTATGTAGCTTCTTGAAATGGAAAGGTAACCTAGAACCTCATTCAACACAATAGCTTTCTCAAGGAGGAAAGGGTTTGATTCTCACTTCCTCCTCCATGTGAGGGGTACAACTGAGCTTCCTTTTGTAAGAAGGATTTTCACTCTAGCACTCTGGGAGAAACAGTGAAGGAAAGAAAGGCTTGAAAGAGACATCCTAATGTGTGGTAACATACTGTTAGCATGAGACAGCACAATGTCATCATTGTGGTTTTCCACTAGAATGATGTGAAAATGTTTTGCGTTTGTAGTATGGAAAATTTTAGCCTTTATGATGAGTTTTGCTTTTGCATTTGAAATTCCTTTGAACTCAGCATTCAGGTCTGGAAGCTTATTAGCTTCACTCACAGCCAAAGCAATCATTCACTCATACAAAACCCCATGAAGTCAGAAAGTCAGAATTCTGTTTCACACTTATTTATTATTGGCCTTTTCTTAATAGCAGAACTCTCAGCTTTCTTGGGGGGGTGGGGGGGAAGTTGTAAGAAAAAAAAACAAAAGTTGCTTTTATTTTTATCTGGGTTGAGTTGTTTAAACTGAATGTGACACTCAAGCTTCAGAGAATCCAGTGCAGTACATTTTTAATCTGTTGTTTTTAGTGAATTCCAGTCAATAGGAAATCCTGTTATCTAGGTCAGATTGTTTTATATTGTTTTTCTGTGACTGCACATCCTGCTGTGCTTTCTCTAGATGAGCTCCCACACAGTGCTTTACTTTCTCACATCTTCCTAGAATGACTTTCCTATCTATAAATGTAGGGTTTGGGGTTTTTTTTCACAATATAAAGGAAGAATGAACAGCTGAACCAGCATCTACCCATCTAAGACTCAGTCCTAAACTTCCTTGTGGGATAAGGGGGAAGGATGTACGATACCTCAAGGTTTTATCCTTCATTTGTAACTTTACCTCCCTGGAAGAAATGGAGAAAAGATGATCAAACCAGAATTTGTTACTGAATTTCTAATAGTACTGGAACAGTATGTTGTCAGGAAGGGACACTTTTTCACCCAGTAATGTGGAATGGAAGTATTTTTGTGCAGCATGAAGAGAACATCTCAGGTCCTTCCAATGAAGACCCATGAACTGGTGGATTTCCACAGAAAAACTTTCATGGACTATGCAGTTGCAATAGTTAAATTGCTCGGTGCATATTTTTTTAAGCATAACTTAGGCAGATTTTTTTCAGCTGAGTAAAACAGTGTCAGAAAATTGCCCTTTGCAGAGACATACCTCTAAGTTGTAGAGTCAATTTTGTCTTCACAAAATGTCTTCACTCTCGTATTTTTTGTCATTTTAGGAATATCAAAACTTAACCAGTAATGCAGTTGAAGCAATTTGATGTGTGAGGTTTTAATTTCTCTCAGTGAAGGTAGCAGATCAGCTTATAAGCATTTGTGAGTTGTAAGCCAGTTTTATGATCTAAATGGATAAGAGGAGAAAATCTGAAAAATTGTTTGGAGTTTGTATCCAGATGAGGATACTGAAAATGGAGAAGCCAGAGTCAACCTGCATGATAGACTTCTGAAAGTGCTTTTAGTGCAGCTTCCTTTTCTGCAGCTTTCTTGGTGTGGGGTCATGGATTTCGTGTTTCACTGGATTTAATGACAAACTCAGCAGTTTGGAAATGAGAGCTGTAATGGAGCACTTGAGCAACAGTTGCTCCTAAAAGCTTGGTCTGGAGTTAATGAGGTGAAAATGTGACTGGTGACTTTCACTGGAGGAAAGGGAGGCTTGGTAGAGTCACTGGTGCCCAAACTGACTGTTCCCAAGATTATTTGTCAATATTAATATCAGGCTTAATTTTAATAAATAAACAGAATGGAATGCTATAGCTTTACTAGAACTTGGCAGCTGCCATTAAAGTAGAGCAAGAAAAGAGGTGTGGACTTCAGACAACAAGAAATCCAGCCTTTTAAACTGACAAGACTTGGTGAAGTTCTGTGGTAAAGTAACACTTTGATGACTTCTCATGCACTTACATAGATGGTGAGTAATTGACTCCTAGCAATAGATGATGAGTATGGAGGTGCTTGTACTGGTTTTGATTCCATTTATTGTCAGCCTTTGACAGCGTTGATCACAAAGCTTGCTGGTTTGTGTTCCATATCATCTGCTTTCCACTTAAGTAAAGCATTCAGGCAAGTGGTAATATAATCAATATAGTAACTATAACTCTCCTGAGTTGTCGTATTAAAGCCCTAGTTTGAAAGTCCAGGAGGGACATAAAGCTTGCTGGTCTGGAAATTACTCAAAGGTGAATTTTGCTGTCTGAAGGAGCAACTGCCTGTGGATCTGTGTTACAAGTAAGCATCCATCTCTGATTAGACTGAAAAATTAATACATTGTGAAGCATCTGTGGAAACAGAAGGGGCGGTGGGGTGTTGTAGCAGTTTAAAGGTAAAAACGTTGTCTTAATCCTTTGCCAGTTTTGTAAACACTCAATTCTGGTTTTGTTATTTACATAAGTGCCATTAAAGACCAGCTGTGGTGTGGATTTGGTTTTGTTTGTATGCTTTGGATTTGTGCTGAAGATGATATATCCTTAGAAAATACTTGTACTTTTTTATTAAAGGTTACAGTTCTGGCTGAAGCATATTTATTTGGACATCTCTGACCAGTGGCATTTTAAGATCAAGATCTTAAGGCTCAGTTTACCTCAGTGTTACAGTGTTCTTTTGTTTCTACCTTCAGATTCATTCACTGAGATGGCTGAAATTGTGTCCAGTGAATCAACGGAGAGCTCTGGCTGGCTCTCTTCAAAGCGGGGATGAGAGAGGACAGCAGGGTAGCATTTAGGGAAAAAATACTTCTCCGCAGGATCAGGTGTCCTCTCCCATGTAAGCTTGATTATGCCTCTAATGGAAGTGGGAGTGCTGTCTTGTCTTAATTGTATTTTCTTCAAAAGAAAGACTTCAGTGATGATCTACTTTTAAAATGAACGGTACTCAACAGTGGAATAATTAATTTTGATTATTTCTTATCCCAGCTGTTTCATTAGCAGCACAAGTTAGTTCTACCACAGTGCATTTTATAAAACAAGCAGAGCATGAGAAATTGACAGCTGTCTTTTTCACCTGCTTCCTATAATGCCAATGTCTAGGTCAACCTTTCTGCCATGTCTGCAAAGGGCAAAGTCTGTGCTTTGTGGGGTAAGTACCATTCCCCATTTCATTAGAGAGGTGCGACAGACATCTTTAATCTTAACTAGCCATCCTAGCCAGGGCCAGCAGTTTGTTTAAATGTTGTGCAGTGGAAAGGCGTCTTCAAGCCTACTAGCAGAGAGCTTAGTTTGGAGGTTTTCTTTATAGATAAAGAGGTTTCCACTCAAGAAGTGGGAACAGGTTTTGTGTGGTGTTGTCTTGGAAAACCAGGCCCTGTCATTCATCTCATGTTTTTCAACATTCAGCAAAGCATCTGTCTGCATCACTGCTAGTACCAATAACAGGTCCTAGTTCCCTATGTTCTTGTTTTTTACTTTGTGCTTCTATCTGTATTTATCTTGCATTGGGAACAGCCTGCCTGTCATCGTAGGGTAAGCAATAGGAGTGGGATTCTTGAGGACAATAGATGAACAAAGTCATCCAAAGATGGTTTAAGAACTTTCGGAAGTGTATCAAACCCAGCAGAAGGGAATAGCAGATTGGCAGTGCATGCACCTCCGAGTGCAGCAGTGCAGCCTGGACCTATGCTCCCCTGTTTGAGTTGTATGGAAGTGAAAGCAAACAGGCATCCAGGCTTTATGCAAATTTACAAAACCAACTACCCCTATTTTGGAGACGTGGAAAGAGCCCGTATCCACAGTGTGCAAGTACAAAGTCTTCTAAAGCTAAGGCAGTTTGTGCATTTCAAAATGCATAAACAATGAAACTTGAACTAAACAAAATGCTGCATTTCTTGGACCCCCTCCCTGAAGAAGGGGATGAAAAAAAAATATGACAAAAGATGTTAGCAGATGATAATACTCTGTCTGCTACTGTATTTCTTTAATTAAAAAAAAAAAGCAAGAGTAGAGGCATAGTCTTTTTGCTTGGCAGTTCATCTTATAATGAAGAAAAAAGTCTGTTAAAGTGTATATATAATCAAGTATCATTAAGACACAGGCTAATGCACACATAGAGCAGCTGAACAACAATAGCCTAAGGGTAAATGGCTTTAAATTTGTAACACACCACTAAAGAGATAATATTATCTTTAATATATCTTAATTGGCAGTGATGGATTTTACTCAACTTTTCATTTCACTAATTGACTCTGTAACACCTAACATCTACATTGGAACAAATTAATCATATGTCTATGGGTTTGTTTATTTTAAGGTGTACTTGTAGGCAATTAATTTATTTACCATTTCTGCTGCTACTGAGGTGGCTGGCAGGTAGAGGAGCAGGTAGAGCTCCTGGTGGTTTCCACAAAAATAATACTATGTTTTTAATTTTAGTTTTCAGGAGCTTAACTTTTGCACATAACCATGAATTTAGAGAAACTTTAAAAAATATTTTCTTTTCCTTTAAAAGAAAATACTATTTTTTAAACACAGCAATTCTGTCTAACCACTTTTAGCATTGTAAATTGGAGCATAATCTGCCTTATGCAGTAATACCAATGAGCTAAATCAATTTATTCTTGGCATTTATTAGTCCTACTGAAAACAGTATCTAGTGAGATTGAGGTGATAAAGACTTTGTATATGTGATTTGCATATATTTTCAGGAAAAGGATTTTTTTTTTAATACTAGCTTTGACTAAATTTGTGTTTACATGAAACTAGAAGATTGACACAATGCATAATATGCTCTGTGTATAGACAGCTCTCAGCACATGCAATTTTCAACGCACCTTAACAACACCTTCAACAAGTAATACCTGTATAATTTAACATTTCTGTCTATTGATAATTTTGGTTTTAAAATGCATTAGTTGCATATTTCATTTGAAAAAAGGCTCATCCTGATACTCATTTTCAAGGGACAAATTACTCTTCTTGTTCCAAAAGTGCTACATTGTTTGGATGATTGGATATGTTGTCTGTGTTGATTTCTTATTTAGTAGAATCATGACTCACTGTAAATTCATCTGGGGTGCTCTGGACATGTATTCATTTCTTCGTGTCCTGTTAACTTACTCCTGATGCACTCCAGACGTTCTTTTCATGTAGTGGCCTGGTTTTTGTCTTTTTCTTAATATTGTAGCATCTCCCACTACTTGTACTCATGGCCCAGAATTGCATCATAAATTTTATTCTAGTTCTAATATGACCCTAGATTCTTCCATGCAGATCCATTTGAAAGCAAAAAACAGAACAAGATCCCTGGGTATTCTCTTCGGAGGCAGTTTCTTGGTAACATGTTCTTCAAGATATCACTCTTCTCTCTCTTTTCTCAGTCCATCAGTCGGCAACACTGAAGACTCAAACCCACAGGTCCAGTCCCCTACTAATTTGTTTATCAATAGCATCAGTTCAGAAGTGCCTAGCAAGACAAATTTCACTGCTGCAGGGACACCAAGATAGGAACCAAAATGCCCAGATATATTGGCAGGTGAAGCATTAATTCAATAGGAAATGCCAACTTTTCTCACTTTGGCTGAACATGTTAAAATGCCTTTATTAAAAAAATAGATCATCTAATTGAAGCAGTTTCCTACTGGTTTTGTGCTAAAGCCTGCCAATTTCCCAGCTGCCTGATATTTAGTGCAATATCAGGTAGCATCCTCTGTTGTGCCTTTTATGACCCAGATTCTTTATTCACATATGTCAGTGTTTGCAGTAAACAGAGTTTGCAAAAACCAAGTGCTGGATCCTGTTGTCTTGTGACTAAACATTTCAATTGTTATTACTACCTAACAATCAGATAAAAATAAAGCAAAGGAATACATAGGTACAATATACTGTTATATTCAATAGTTTTAATTCATGTGCAGTGTTTATAGGAAGCTACACTGAACGATTTGCATATGTTACAATTTACATACATTGCAATTTACAATCACGTCTATTTTGCACAGTCTGCAGTCATTTCTCTGTCTCATTCTCATTGCAGTCAATGCATAGCAGCATGTCTTCCATTTCTGTGATGAAGAAAACAACAGGAATGTCCAAAGACATTTTCCACCCAGCCCCCTTGCCATTTGCAGTTCTGTGACACTTGCAAATCTATCTGGGTTATGTGTATCTTCATAAAATAGATCAAGGTAGCACTTTATCAGAAATTGAACTGCATTTCTGAAAGTTTGCAAAAAAAAAAAAAAAAGGCCAAATATTAGTTGTTTGGGTTTTTTTCCCAAATGGTAAAAATAACAAAAATAATAAAAAGAAGTCAAATGAGAAGCCTTTAACTAATGAAGAGTGAACTGGTACATCTCCCTGGGAGGCAAAGCTGCCATTAGCATGTTTGAATGCCTTACTACAAGTGCTACTTTGTGAAAATGCAGCACTTTTTGTGGGAATGAAAAGTGCAGTTGCAAAACAGGTTTTTAATTAACAGAAGAGTTAGTGTAGTGTTTGCTGTGATTTTATCCTAGCTTAACAGAGCAGAACCAAACCAAAGAGCAAAAAAAAAAAGAAAACTCAAACAATAAACAGGCAAGCAAGAGCGTTGTTGGTGGTGGGATTTTTACATCCTGAGAATTTGGTTTTATATGTTATTTTAGTCCCTTATACATTAGAGCAGGGGGCAGAAAATCATTAAGTGTTGTTTTTAATTCAAGTTTCCATATGTTGTAAGTAGGTACTTCTGTTTTTCTAAGATTATTTCTAGTCAATGCACAGCTCAGAAATGAACAAGGCAGTTTTATATTGTTCAAAACTTACCAATGTTTCAGTCTGAGTTCAGACTGACACTGGACAGCTAGATTTTCTTAGCAAGGGCAATAAGAAGAGTCTCCCTAGGGTAAAGACATTTTCTTAAGGTAACAGAATTTTCTGTCTTGACTTTCACAAATCCCACTGCCTAAGCAAAGTCATGTGTGAATGCTCACCAAACATCCTGTCCATGACATGCTTGGAACTGTGTTGCACATTAAAGTGAGTGGATGCAGTTTTGCCAGTGAACCAGTGAAGGTCATTGTGGTCTGCTTGTTTAAATGGTTTTGCAGAATTGTTGTGAACAAATTAGGTGCATTCTGACATCTGATATGGTGAAAATTAGCATTAACAATGTTAGAAAAGAAAATCTAAGTAATTTTATTAGAAAAGTCCTTAAGATCAGGCTGTCCATTCTAATGTTTTAGTGATACTCAGTGTTTTATTTAATGTAAAATGCAATATTATTACAGTTTCCCCTTGTCAGATGAATGAAGTTGCTGTCAATCTAAGCCTATGTAATAAAATGACAAAATCAGGAGAATTGTAGATGAAAAATGTCCGGTCCAAGTTGTCATTGATACTATGCAGTGCCAAAAAGCCTTTCACCCTATTTAATGCTTTATGAAGTGGTTTGCATTGCTTGCTGTTCCTGAGTTGCTAAGCCACTTGAAACCTCTTATCATATATTGTTACAAAATATGCAAAATTAATAATAGATATTAATTTTGATATTGAGGTGAAAATTGTTAATAACTATGAAAATTGTTTATTAACATAAAATCTCACCAGAAAACTTTACAATGTTCAAAATGCACAGTTTGGGTACTTATACACACAGGGAACAGGCAAAACTAGAACAATTTAAGAAATAACTAGCAAATCCTAACATTAAACTTAAAACTAGAAAGATATTCTTAGTTTCAATTATACTGCTTGCCCACCAAGGGACTTGAGAGGCTTTGAATATTTACACACAAAAGTAGTATCAGACAGTACCCACACACTTTCAGGGAATTCTGTTGATGCCTTGTCAGACGCTGCAGCTTCTGATTCTTCCCAGACTTTATCAAGGGTGCTGGGGGAGAAGTCAGACAATCTCTGACCTGGTCCTGGCCCCTCTTGGACAATCCATATGTCCCTTTCAGGGCTTCCCAGTCTTGGAGGAAGGCGTGCAGGTGTAGGGAGGATGTCTTGCAGATGTGCAATCTTAGCACAACTTCATGCTGGCAATGCAGGCCCATTGCATGGAGGCATTTAGAGCCTGTTTCTGGTGAACTCTAAACAATGTAGTTTCCATGCAGGTTAGCCCAAAGCATCAGGGCTCCTTATTAAGCAGCAGGTCTAACTTAAAGTTAGCGTGGTATAATGCTGCAGAAGGCAATGGCAGAATCACTGCCAGAAGCAGAGAGCATGTTGAGACAGAGACAATGGCAGAAGCAGCAAGCAAGCACGCAGCAAGAACGCAGGAAGCACATTATCTCTACCTGCTCATCTCTTTTATCAATACAGCCCAAGACTAGTGAGCCTTTGGACACAGAATAGCCAATCAGAATAGCAGTTAGCTGAGCTTGACCATACCAGGTGAAGCCATAGTCTTGCTCCACCCAAATTCAGGAAAAACTTAGGCTTTGCACAAGGCAGGCACAAGCCAAGTGTGTGTACCATGTTTACGACAGGATGTAAACAGGAGTGAAACTCAGTGGCTCCAGGTTCTTTGTGCTCTTTCTTGCAGTTGCTTCTCCCATTAGCAGAAGGAGTGAGAGCAGAAAAATATGCCTGGGCAAGGTAGGCCTATTTATGCCTACCATGACATATATGCTTACATTTTGGCTGCCTCTCCATCCCCAAATTCCCACTCTTACCCTGCTTTCTGAGCCAAGAATGATACTGCTGGAGCTGGAGAAGGGTAGCAATAGCTGATTTTCTCTAATGCTAGACTTAGTGAAGATGCAGTTCATTGCAGGCAAAGAGGAGAGGCTGTTCTCAGGTTTTATATGTCTTACTGAAGACCCACTCAACAGCAAGAAATGTTTGAGGATTTTCTTTGCCTCAGCTCCCAAAGTCATTTCACTTATTCATAAGTTTTTCATTTATCTTGAACAAAATATGCTTTGAAATTTTATTTTCCTTAGCTAAAGGCCCATGGCAAGCAGCACATAAACCTGTGTGTCTGCAGATGAGAACACCCTGTGATGTTCAAATACCCAGAGCTGGCCCAGGTCTAGTCTGAGGCCAGAGACCTCCTTTGACCTCCTGTCTGTGCACACAACTGCACAGCAGCAGCAGCCTCTGATGGCTTCAAGGGTTTGGGCAGGTGTTCTCTGCCTCCAGCTTTATCACTCCTGGCACAACTCTGCCCTGAGATGAATGTTTCTCTGAGTTGGCCTTGCCTTATGCTATGGAGAACCTCATGGCATGGCCAAAATGGAAAGCAAAAGGCCAAACAGCCGCATGAGCAAGGTGCCGTGTGAACTGGCCATGAAGAGGCAAGGCTGGACTTGCCTCTTTTCTTATCATTGTTATCCATTGTGTCCATCATTGTTGTCATTCCATCTGAAAGGCTAAGAAACACTGCAAAAAAAGGGCTTTCTGGCCCACCAACCCATAAAGACAGGTCTGTTTTATTACAATTGTGTGTTAATTATGCAGCACTAAAGTTTAGCAAAGAAAGGATTGTTTCACTACTAACACTGGTGAAAAATGAAGTGATGTCTTTGTGGCCATTACGAACAGGACTGCATTTGTAAGCCAAAAAAAATACAAACTACAAAGCTTTCTTGTTTCCTCTAAACAAATTATATTCCTGTTTCAATGTGCATAGCAACAACTTCAGGGACCAAGAAGTCTTTGTTTAAAAAAAATATTATTTATTCCTTTTCAATTTAGTAGAGAGTGACTGATCCTTTATATTCAGAACCTAAGGTGCATCTACAAATCGTTGGAGTGCCTAAAATTCTTGGCTTATTAAAATTGCACTTTTAAGAAGTGGTGACAAACTATGCATAACAGAGAGAGACCTCTGACTTGCAAGGAAAAATAAGAGCAAACCAGTGGTAGTGCTGCTTTTTCTTGGCATTTGGTCACTTGCATGCAGTGCAGATGACTTGTTTAAAAAGATCCTGGTGCGTGATGCCCTGTCCATTATGTGACACTAATTGAAAAGTGGAACAAAAGTAGATGGGATATTGATTGGAACAATGAAGCTTAATGAAGTAACTGTTAAGGCATACTCTCTGTGATGAAAAGGCTCAAAGTGCACATAGTACACATTGTTCAAAAAGAAATGCCCTAGATTGTGTTTATGAATGAAGATGTGTGGGAGACAGAAGGTTTAATATCTGTGCTGTGAATGCTGCTATACTGCAGACTGGTAACAATATAGGCTTAGGTGGGAGTTAGTTTTATTTCCATCTGAAGGAATTCTCATGAGTCCCCTAGCAGTGGTGCAGAGCTGCAATGCCTGTAGGTTTCACTTTGCTGATAGTGGGAGGCGAAGCTCATGGGGTTCTACAATACCAAAGGGGTTCAGGCTACTTTCTTTATACACCTGTTTTATTTCTCAAGACAGAGGCTCTCTTTATGTCTGTTTCTGCCGTGGCACCAACCCCACTGTCAGTGCTGAACAAGGAATATGTAGCATTGCACTGAAAAACATGAAAGGAACTTAAATGTGGCAGAAACCAGGTCTTGGAAGTTAGGAAAAGCTAAATGTGTGGGTTTTTTCTCTGCCTTCAGTTTGGCCTTATTATCCATATTGTCTTACAGTCAGAAATTACAACATTGCAAGCATTTTTTTTCAGAGAAGCAGCATTCCCTCTGGGTTTAAAATGGACTGTGTTCAGGGCATGAATCAGTTTGGTGTGGAGAATAAGGATATTGTCAGAGAAGTTCATCTAGGAATTAACAGTTGTATGATGAAGAGGGATGATAACTTCAAGAAAGGATATGATGGTCTTGTTTTTAAGTGTGATGGCTTGGGTGTTCCCTGCCCCCCCACACTTTAGAAATCACCCAGACTAGACTCAGCCGGCTCTGGAAATATGCATGAAGCTATTTATTTACAGCTAGCACAATATACAAGCAGATATTTACAGTATATACAGAAATATACAAGGTAAAAGGTAATACAGAAATGCAACTCCCCTCCCAGAAACCTGAGTCCCCAGGAGGGGCTCTCAACCACCCCTTCACCTTCTCCCTACCCCTCTCAACCTTACCCCAGTCCCAAGGAAGAATAGAGGTTTGGCCAGGGGGTTAGGAAGCAAAGTGGGTTAGTCCCAAAAATGGAGGGTGAGGTTAGAGAGATGCAGCTCAGCCAGCAACCCAAGCGAGAGTGGTGCCGAGTGTGTTATCTGTGTTTGACTTATGTTTTTATACATCTCAGCAAGCTTATGAGTGAAGCAGACATCGCCATTGTTTTCCTTTTACAGCCTGTAATCTAGTTCTTTTCACCAAAACATTCTAGCCTGCTTCAAACTAGCACATTAAGTCAGAAGAATTTAAGTAGACTTCACTGCTGACAGAACCCCAGGATAGCAGGGAGCAGGAAGGCACTGGATTTGGGAACTGACTCTGGGCAGTATGGGAAGGGAGAAGTCCAGACAGACTTCTGCTTTCTCCTTGGCTACAGGCCATGGTCAGAGCAGGCTGGTCTGCTCTGCAAGGTTCTCAACATTGCCGAGGTGCAGTGGCAGCATGGGGGCCCAGCTGTGAGAAAGCCTGAGCTTTGGACATGATCTCTCCCTGAGTCTGGAGGGTGCAAGCCAATGATGAGAAATGGTTATTCTCTTTGTTTTGTTATGCAGGGAGAGGAAGTGTTTGTTCAGTTTTGAAGATTCGGAAAAAGTCACGTTGGTCCAAAGATGATGTTAGCAGGAAGCCAGCAGGCTATCAGGCCTGCAGAAGACAGAAAAGGAAAGGTTGGAGCCTAGGGAAAGACAAAAGCATCTAAGCAGGTTTTGTTTTAGTGAACTGAATGTGGGTCATGAGCTCAGACCACTGAGATACTGAGGACAGCAGGAACTCCAGGAAGTTGTTAGGAATCTGTAATCCATATTTGCTTAGATCTTTGTGATTTTGTGACTGCTGGCTAGTTAACCAGAAGCAACAATCCTTTCCTGATATAAAGAGGCTTAATGAGGAACCACAGATATTTTGCAGAGCCTTATTGTGAATGAGCAAGACACTGCAGATTATAATGTAGGGAATTGGACACTGGAATGGGCTGCCCCGGGAGGTAGTGGAGTCGCCGTCCCTGGAGCTGTTCAAGGCAGGATTGGACGTGGCATTTGGTGCCATGGTCTGGCCTTGAGCTCTGTGGTAAAGGGTTGGACTTGATGATCTGTGAGGTCTCTTCCAACCCTGATGATACTGTGATACTGTGAATTAGAATTTTCAATGGAGAAAAAAGGAAAGAAGATAAATAAGGCTCGTTTTTGAAGCTTAGATTTCTCTGCTGGGGTTTGGTGAAATTACTTGTGGATAGAGTTACAAAGAAGCACTGCTTCAGAGTCTGGCATGCTCAGTTTGGGTCTTGGTTTCAACCCCTTTACATACATAACATTAGCAGAGTTTTTTCGAACCAGATGGTTATAAACATGCCAGGACACTGACATAGAAGTGGGTTGGTAAAATTTCCTTCTGGGTCTTTGATGGGAAAAGCAAACAAACTGCTGATACTAGGTGTTGGTCCTTGCTACACACACTTTGTTTTAAGCATCTTCTTCAATCTTTCCAGCAGCTTCTAATCAGATTATTCTTGTGTGGTTTTCCTGAAAAAAAAAAAAAAAAGTTATTTTAAATCTGTTTCAGGTGTGCCTGGATAATTCAATTAATGAGACTGAGACTTTTAGACTTTTACATGGAAGTGCCAGCAGATCTCTGAAATAAATTCAGCTTGGTTTGCGTACATTTGGATTTCACCTGATAACTTCTGAGCCCAAATACTTTTCTAAAATGGGAGAAGAAAAAGATAATTTTTAAATGGAAAAATAGTGTCTGCATTTCTACTGCATGAAATTGACTGTAAGCATTTTGTGCACTGTTTCTCTGAGGATGAGGAGGTGATAATTTTAACAGTAAGGCTTAGTACATGTTACCTTTCCTCTGGGGATCTCAGAATGTATCATATACTTGAAAGAACATCTTCCTTCAATGATCATAATGTGTTTGCAAGAAAGCTTTTTTTTTTTTTTTAGTTATAATTAATATATAAGAAAACCTAATAGTTTAGAGGGGTTTGTTGGTTTGTTTACTGCTTGATTTTTTTTACTTTTCAGTGTGTATGGAGCAGTTAATTGTCACAGCTAACTGGAAAACAAAGTGTGCAGCTGTTCGAAAGAAAAAGATCACATCTGTGACTTGATATTGAAGAAAATTCACAGTTTAATTTGGCCTCCCACTTTAACACACTTTTCCAGTTTGGGTAGCTACCCACACTGCAGCTCTAAAATTGATGAAGGCAGCAGTAGTAAGCAATGACCACTTACTTTGCTGATGCTAAAGGCAGATTGCTGAGAAATTCATCTCCACAAACATCCCTTCCTGGAACTGATACAAGAAGCTATCCATGGGACAGCAGTGTGCCCTTGTGGCCAAGAAGGCCAATGGGATCCCAAGGGATATTAGGAAGAGAGTGTCCAGCAGATCAAGGGAGATTCTTGTTCCACTCTGCTCTGCCCTGGTGGGACCTCATTTTGAGTACTACGTTCAGTTTTGGGCTCCCCAGTTTAAGAGGGAAAGGGACCTGCTGGAGAGAGTCCAAGGGAGGGCTATGAGGATGATTAGGGGACTGGAGCACTGCCTGACGAGGAGAGGCTGAGGGACCTGGGGCTGTTTAGTCTGGAGAAGACTGAGGGGGATTTGATAAATGTTTATAAATATCTGAGGAGGTGGGGGCAGGCTCTACTGACTTGCTTCCTGGGGTAGGACAAGGAGCAATGAATGGAAGCTGCAACACAGGAGGCTCCAGCTCAACACAAGGGGGAACTTCTTTACTCTGAGGATTACAGAGCACTAGCACAGGAGTCTCCCTCTCTGGAGACTTTTGAGGCCTATCTGGATGTGTTCCTGCGTGACCTGAGCTAGATTGTATGGCCCTGCTCTGGCAGGGGCGTTGGACTTGATGATCCCTTTGGGTCCCTTCCAACCCCTAACATCCTGTGATCCTGTGATACATGGACATTTTCAGCTTTATGCACACATTTAAAGATCTGTCATGTTCAGAAGGGCTAATTAATAGTATGCATGGAACCAGAGTGAGAGACTAACAATCATAAACATTGTTAAATTAGGAATGTTTTTGCTGTGGATCTATTAGTACCTTTTGCTGCTTGTATTCCATTTATTAATATTATTTGATGATATTCATTTGAGACAGATGTACTTAGGATGAAATAAACCAAGTTTGTTGCACACAGAAATGTCCTTGAATGCCAGATGGTCAATGTTGTCCAGTTTGTTAATCATTAGGAAGAGTTCAAGATAAATGTGTAGCCAAGATAAACCAATCCCAGCACACCTGAGAGTGGCAAAACCACTTAGAAAAACTTGGTAAAAAAAAAATTACCAGCAGGATAAAACCATTGTCTTTATTAAACTGTTGTTAACCAGTGGTTGAACTAGCTCTGGTGTTCAGAGCGATGATGTAACTGCCACAGTATTGCAGAATTTTAGATTTAATCTCCCTCAGTGCCAGCATATGATAAATTCTAACTCTATGACAAAAGTTGTGCAGTTATAAGGCATCTTAAAGTAGGGACGTGTACCAAAATAAGTGGATTAGCTTTTTACATAGCAGTAACAAAAGGGAAACAAAATCCTTAAAATTAAATTTGTTTGAAAAGCAAACTCAAATGAAGCCAACCCTTTTAATCTACAAAAGATGTAAATGGCTGTTCACCTTTTAGAGTTCAAGGTAATGTTACTAGCAAAAGGATAAAGCCCTGTTCTCTATACCTTCAGTCACTGTAGCAGTCTTGATCAAAGTCCTTGTTGTTAGTCACAGACCAGAGAAGTGCGTTTATGTTTGGGCAGGGGAGACCGGAATGAGGAATGGGAGTTTTTTCTCAAAGCTCAGACTGCGGATGCTTTGGCCATGATCTGAAAAGAGAGAAGGAAGAGAGCATAGCCAGTGGGTTCATGGTTTGGTACTAGCAGCTACCTATCTGTCAGCAGCTAGTTCATTCTGCAAAGGCTTCTCTCTGTGAAGCACCATTGTTGTTCGAATAGATGCTGCAAACATATTTTGTGATTCAAGTTGAAAAGTGAAATTTGGAGTGTCCTTCATGCAAAAATTAGCATTGTTTAAAAAAAACCCAACCTAACAGCACAGCAATCCAGTTTTCCATGAAAAACGTATTTTCATGAGCACTTCTAGTAGCCTGCCAGTTACTTACTCATTTGCGGGAGAGACCAACAGGATGACTTTTGCAATAGGCTGTGTACAAATTTGCTTCCTGATGAACCTCCATGTCTCAGAGTTGCAAGCCTATGTTTTGCTAAAATACATGAGTCATTTTACCCTCCTTTAAAGGAATTTTTATTTATTTACTTACTTTTAAGTATGTCATCTGAAAGGATTTCGTGGCCAGAGTAAGAAACTCTGTTCCAATGATTTTGGTGTATCTCATTTTATGAAGATATGGCAGCTGTTAGTGTGCTCTCCATGCATGTAGAGTTGAGTTGTGTTATAGTCCATCCAAGAGGAGGTAAGACCCACTGAGTTTTTATGTTATATGTATTTCCAAAAGTTGGATGGCAAAATAGTCGTTTTCAGAAATGCTAGGAGGTCAGCAACTTTAGCATGTCTGACAGGGTGTGCAGATGAAGAAAATATGTAGCTGTAACTATTCCTCTACTGTGGTTCTGTTATTCATGAAATTGAGGGAATGACTTGAATTATGTATTTGCATGACTAAAGGGTGCTGCTTAAGTACTTATTTATCTTTGTGTTTCATACAACTCTTTTGTTGTTTTGCACTTATTTTTGCCTATATTCTCAAGTGCGGTTAGTGTACAGTGACATTTCATTACTGTGATTATCTCAGTTATCTGTGCTTCTGGAAGAATCACAGAATTACAGAATTGTTCAGTTAGAAATGACTGGAGAAAAAGGGGTTGGAAAAGATGTCTAAGACTATCAAATCCAATCATCAACTTAATACCAATGTGTCCATTAAACCATGTCCCATTAAACTGTGTCCACACATTTATGAACACCTCCAGGAATGGTGACTCCACCACCCTCAACAACCTATTCCAATACCTGACCACTCTTTCAGTAAATAAATTTTCCTAATATCCAATCTAAATTTCCCCTGGCACAATATTTCCTTTCATTCTACCAGATGATACTAGGGAGAAGAGAACAGTACTCATCTCACTACAATCTCCTTTTAGGTGGTTGTAGAGAGCAAGAGGTCTTCCCTCAGCTTCCTCTTCTCCAGACTAAACAAACTGAGTTCCCTCAGCTGCCCCTCATTAGACTTGTTCTCTAGATCCTTCACCAGCTTCAGTGCCATTCTCTGGACATGCTTCAGCAGCTCAATGTCCTTGTAGTGAGTGCCTTAAAACTGAATGCAGTGTTTGGGGTGCAGCCTCACCAGTGCCAAATCCAGGGGCCCTACTCTTGCTGTTGCTACTATTCGTGGTACAGGTCGGGATGCTGCTAGCATTCATGGCTAGCTGAGCACACTGCTGCTTTCCATTCAGATGACTGTCAGTGAGCACCCCCAGGTCCTTTTCTACTAGGCAGCTTTCCAGCCACTCTGCCCCAGGCCTGCAGTGTTGCATGGGGTCATTCTAACGAAAATGCTTGTCCTTATTAAACCTCATACAACTGGCCTTAGCCCATCACTGCAGTCTGTCCAGTCTATCCTATCCTCAAGCAGTGCTCAAAGCACTCCCTCCCGATTTAGTGTCATCTGCAAGCTTATGGTGTGATCAATTCCCTCATCCAGGTCATTGATAAAGATATAATGGTAAAGAGCTGCATTCCCCTGTTTTTTAATACCAAAAAATACCTGGGAATTAGTGGTATTTGACAAATTGCTATGTAATAGAAGTAGGATTTTTAGGCTATTTTGTCATTTAGAAATTTCTAACAAAATAGCTTGTAGAAATTAAGAATATTTCATCTTGAGTCTCTTAACTAGCTGGCAGAGGCACAATGCAGACAGCATGGCTCAGAGGGGAGGGAGGCACTGTTAGTTTGCCTAGGGCTTGGAGATACCATAGGTATCCCTCTATTAACACATACACACCTCATGTGAAACAAGATACCTTAGGCTTTATGTGGCATTTGAAATATTGTTTTTTGAAGAAATACTCTGGGAGGTAATGATGTGTTGGAAGTTTATAGGGTATTTTTTTATTCAGCTAGCCATAATAACAAATTACCTGTACAATTCTTCTCTAAGGTTTTAATACTTCAATAGAATTTATTTTTCTCAGACTTCAACACTAAGAAAAAAAAACCCCACAATATTATGAGGTTTAATATTTTCAGACTGTCTACATTATTTTCTGTTTTAGCATTAACTAAGTCTGTCATGATGAGAAATTGTTAAGTAGAACCGTTTGGAGGTGTGAGGGATTATGCAAAATTAATAACTGTATTAATTTTGATATCCAGGCAATGCTTGTTAATAACTATGACAACTAATTATTAACATTAAAATTCACCAGAAACATTCACTGGTTCAAAAAATGCACAGGTTGGAAGTTTATACATGCAGGGAACAGGCAAAACTAGATGACTTATTTCTTAAAGTGACAAACACAAATATTATAATGGGAGAGGCTTTAAGTATTTACTCACAAAGTATAAATCAGACAGCACCCAAAGCATATGGGACTCTGTCTTGTCAGCCGCTGAGACTTGATTCTTCCTAGGCTTCTGGGGGAAGGAGGCAGACAATCTCCGACCTTGTCTCCTGGCTCCTCTGGACAATCTGTGTCTTAGCAGGAGACTTTCAGGGGCAGGCAGGATGTCTTGTGATGTGCAGTCTCAGCACAATGTCTGGCTATTCAGGCCGATCATGTGCAGGCACTTAGAGCCTGTTCCTGGTAAGCTTTCCAGGCAAATTCAGGATGCAAAATGAGGCAGCAGCAGCCCCCGTGCTACCTGCTTACCCATGTTATCAATATCCAGCCCACAATTAGTAAGGCATTGGAGATAGATTAGCCAATCAGAATTGCACTTTACCAGGCCTCACCATATTAGGTGAAGACAGGGCTTTCGCCCTTCCCTCCCACAGTTGCCTCCCCCAGCACAGGAGGAGCAGGGGAACAGGGGAACATGTCTGGGCAAGCCACCATGGATAAGCCCATGTTTGCCGCATCCAGCCTACCACCACAGACCACTCCCTGGCCAATGGGCCACTTAGATTGAGGGCAGTTGGTTATCCCTCTGGGGACAAAGTATCTTGTGTGAATTACCTTGGGTACAGGCATGTTGCCTTTCTTGGCAGTGGATACCTTTTGATATGGCTTACAACATATGGATTAGGTTGCCTGTACAAACACAGTAAGTTACATATATGCATAGTGGTTTACATACTATATGCATTATACAAACAGTGTATACAACCATATTACCATAATACTCTATGTAGAGCATAACACAAAACAGTGTAGAGCTTTATTGCTCTGAGTCTAGTACTTGGTACTTTTTGTTAGACTCCCACCCCCTTGACCAGTGATGGGTTTTGACTTGTGACACTGCATCAAAGGCATGTATGGAGCTTTTCAATTTCCCACCCCCTAGATGGAAATGGATTTTGGTCACAGTGACAGCTATTCCTCAGTTCTGTGAGGAATAATTCACTCCCTTTCTAAGCACCAGCGGAACACCTTGTCTACAAATGTGATCACTGTCATCTTCTTCAGTAACCATAAAGGCCTTATCACATGCTCAGGCATCCCCGTATCAAATAGCTGCTGAATATAATATTCTTTTGGTGAATGAAACCAGTTGGAGTAACTGTGGAACTCATCGTCGAAGTCATGAGAGCAGCTGGGATCTCGAGTGTGGATCCTTCTGATGCAATGCCTTTTCTTGTCCCTCTGGGAATGCTGGCTTCCAGATTCATAAGCAGATGAGGACATGTTTCTGTGATGCACTTCTTTTTTGTCATGTGGTGCTACCTCTTGTGTGCTCTCTCCTGAGGCTGTTACGTTAGCAGCTTTCTGCTGTTTAAAGTTCACGGCTTTTACCTGGAATTTCCCCTTTGGATTACACTGGGATGCTTCACGATTTTTACCTGCCCATGGATGGGGCTTGTGGCACGGTGAGGCTTTGTCACTGGACGGGATCACAGCACGACTTGCAGGTGGGCTGGGTTCATATACTGAATCGCGGTGAGATATTTCATGCACTGTGCCTTTAAGACTGTGGTTTGCTGGTTCGCTGGTTTCACGCAGCACGACAGGGCTTGGTGGACAGGTTGAATCTGTTGCATTGGTGCCAGCGATTGCATTGTGCATGCAAAGGCTGGCAGAGCGAATGTCTCTTAGCTTCGGAGAGCCGATGCCTTTTCCCTCCGTGTTACTTCTAGCTTTGCAGTGCGACTTGGAGGAGACAGCACCTGCGGCCATGGCAGCAGGACTTTGGGGGTTGTCCCTGCCCTGGCTGTTAGCTGAATTGAGGCTATTCATGGCTGAATAGAGTGCTGATAGCTTTTCCCCTGAAGGCACAGCCAATTTTGTCTTTGCTGATGTGTGAGCAAATACCTCCACCCCCAGTCTCTCTACTTGGGAGAATGGTGGAGAAATACAGTCTGCTTTTGCATCTTGCAAAATACTCGCCCTCCCCTCCCACAGTTGCCTCCCCCAGCACAGGAGGAGCAGGGGAATGTGTCTGGGCAAGCCAACATGGATAAGCCCATGTTTGCCCCATCAAGCCTACCACCACAGGAGGTTGTCGGTGAAGCCCGGAAAATGAAACTGTTTCCGAGTAGTTCACCACCTTTACTATTTAGAGCACAAGGAAACATTTAGCACCCCATGTACACCTGATACTTCCTTTTCCTAAAATGCCCTCTTTTTTTTAACCTTTCGTCTTATGTTCTATAATCATCAGGTTTCTGTAGTAACAATAGCTGTATAGTACATAGTAACATAAACTTTGTTACAAAACCATACATATCTACAGCAAGGTCTAATAGAGCAGTATTGCTCTGAGTCCTATCAGGTTTTTGTCCTATGCTGTTAGGTCTCCAAGGGCAGTCATCCTCTCTGGCTATCCATCAGCACTGGGTCTCTTGAAGGTGTCTTCAGGTGTCCTCCCTGATGATGTTTAATGTCCCTCTGGGTTACTGGCCCGATCTGTCTCTGACTAGTCCTGTTGTATTGGAAATTAATAATTTGTTATTAATTATTAATATTAATTTCTGTATTAGTGTTAATTTTATTATTAGTATTCAAAAAATCAGGAAAGTTCCCTAAGATTCTTTGGATTTTCAGTCAACAGGAAGTAGTTGCACAGAGGGTATTTATAAACACAGAATTAACAGTTCAAACAATCAGAGCTTGGAAAATAGGGATGCAAAAACAGGAAAAATTCTAGCTGTGCTTATGGAGTCTTGGCATTAACTCCAGCATAGGCACTCATGACAATTTTTGGTCCCTGAGTAAGTCTCCTGTACCAAAGATGCTTTCAAACTCACAGTGATGATCCTGAGGTAAAATATAAAATATTCCAGGCAGAGGGAATGAGAGAAGCGATGATGCTGCTGAGCTACTAGGGCAAGCTGCATACGCATGGTCACCTTGATTCCCAGTTAACAAGCCACGAATGAGGAAAGGCAGGAAGGCTCCATGCAGAAAGGCACAAAGGCAGAAAGGAGTGATTTCTAAATCACACTCCTTTAAATACTTCATTTTGAAAATCACAATGGCCAATAGGCACTAGCCATTGTTCTGGCCAATGAATTCAAAGCTTCATGCCTCATTTGACCATGCAGGCATGTTGAGGGGCAGCACAAGACACCTGACACATTGTGCTAAGCTCCTAGCCCTCAAGGCTTTGCTCATTTGACTCAACTTCCCAGACCCACAACAGGAGGAGGAAAGAAAGGGCTAAACCAGCCTGTCTGTTCCTGATGATGGCCTCCTGGTTCCCGGTGCTCATCACCATCAAGGTCTCAATCCAGGCTTCACCTGTAGGAAGGCAAAACTGGCCTCAGTGTGTAGTGACTGGGCAGATTAATTATCAGGAACGATCCACCATACACTGATGCATTGAGTCTTTCCATAAACATCTGGTGCTTCCCATGCATATAACTGTCTGGGTTTGGCCAATGTCGTTGGGTCTATTCCAGTTGATGGCAACTTTACTAATACAATACCTGCATTTGTAGCAAAGAGTGCTGTGATGTGCTCTCTGGCTCACCTGGCATGCAAATTGCATCCACCGTTGGTTCATCTGGACAGAATGCTTTGATTTGGAGGCTACTGTAACTTCCCCATCAGTTGTTCACAATGAAAACTGCCTGGACTAGGTGCTTGTCCCGGTTGCCTTTAGAGACCTTGGCATGTCTCTTAATATGCCATTTGTCTGCGGATAATATGGGGTATAGAACATTCATTTGACACCTTCACCTTTGGCTCAGTCTTGCACTAAAGCTGTGGTGAAATGTGATCCATTGTCACTTTGAATGCATTCAGTCATTGGCAAAATGCTAAACCAATGTTGTAGAGCCTTAACAGTTTGAGCTTCAATGGCAGTACCACGGCTGTGGCCATGGTTAAGCCTGAGACCATTTCTAGTCCAACTAGTATATATCTTTTCCCGTGTGATGATTTGAGGGGGGCAACATAATCAACTTGTCAGGTACTCCATAGAGTTTTGTCCTGGTGGATATGTTGGGCTGGTGCTAGGTTTGGGTGATTGGCCTTCAGCCAAACTCTACATTGTGGACAGGCTGAAATAATAGTTTCACATGTTGCCATGGAAACTGGCCATCCACAAGACCTACACTCATAGAAGAGATTTTCCTTGCCTGAGTGACTCCTTTTGATGTGAATCCACTCTACCAACCTCTCCCAATCTTTTCTTTCATTGCTCACCACATAGATCCACCTGCTGGTTCCATTTTGCAGCAGGGGTGTCTTACTTTTACATGCTACTGCACATGTGATTTTCCTCATGATGATCAGCCTCTGCTCCAGATCTGCAGTCATTTCTAAGGTGCCTTTGTCTGGCTGCCACTGGCAAGAGATGCTGGTTAGCAAAGGTGATGCTAGATTGGGAGAGATCTGGAACAATAAGCAGAATGTTAATATAAGTGTTGTTTGCCGTCTTTAACCCATTTTGCCCCCACTCCTTAGAACCCAAAAGACCACTATTAATGGGGCTTGAAGCTGTTGTGGGAGGAATTTTACTGCCCTCACTACTGCCACTGTGGCTTCTTTTCCATTCCCCACTCTTATTCAGGGCTTTGAGCACCAGGGATTTAATTTCCCATTTTTCCATGCACTCTAATAGATGCTTTGGTGCACCCAACGATAAAGCTTTCTGGAACTAGTTCCTAGGCGGTGAAGCTTGCTTCTGTCTTGGGTCCTGTTCTTGGGTCCTTCTGGAGCGATGTCTGGTCTGGCATGGGCTGCTGCGTGGACTCTTCCATGGACTGCTGTGTAGACTTGCTTGCAGAGATGCCTTTGCTTGGTACACTTTCCATTTCTTGGTGTGGCTCGCCATGGGAGTGTCAGCATGTTGATTCCCCTTGGAAAGTCTTTGGTCTCCAAACCAAATCAGTTGTCCATAATTTGATAAGTTCCTGCCCAGTTCTTTCCAGGTCATGACATCTTCACAGGAATTATCCAAGCTCTGATTTCGCTCAATTACCTGTTGAATCTCAGTCATTAAGGAGAGCATGCATTCTGTGAAGGTTACTGGGAGGCCTTGAACAAGGGGTTTCAGCCTCTTTGGCTTAATTGGGGCATCAACAGGACAAGTATAAAGTCCCTTGTCATGCATGGCTTGGACACAAGCCAGCTGTCAGACTGCTGTGGATAGTTCATCCAAGTCTTTCACCCAAACTATGGTGGGTTCCCCTCTTTCAGCAGTTTCTTTCTGTCCAGCCCAGTAAGCTACCCTTGCAGTTAGGGAGTAATTTCCATCAGGCCTGGAATCTAAGAACACATTGGGCCTCCAGTATGTACCAGCTTCCTCAGCATTGAGGAAGACACGATCACCTCCAGAGGTTGATATTCTGAATACAAAGTCCATTGGGGATTCGCCTGGTTTGCAGGAAAAGGCTTCCTGGAAGCCACTCAGCTGCTCCTCTGTGTATGGGCAAGTCTTTTTGACTGTAGTCCTTTGGCCATGACTACTGACAGTGGTCTCCTGTTGTACCACAGGACAGGCTGTTCTCTGTGAGAGGAAATCATCACTGCTGCTGTCCATATTGCTGAACAGAGGAAGAGGTTTTGCTGATCTTGGGCTTGGAGTTTTCCCGTGGTGATGCTGTCCAGTCAGGCTGGCACCTCACAGAGCCATATCTGGATCAGCCGGGCTTGCACAGTCTGTGTGGCTGAGTTTGAATATGCAGCTGGCAGCAAAACACACATGGCTGCACTCACTGGCAACACAAAGTCCTGCTGCACAGAGGGACTTTGCGAGTACTAGTCTCTGGGTAGGGCCAGTGGAACGCCTTTGTTTGCAGTGCTGCTGGCAGCTTCACGAGTGCACGGGACTGGCAGTGGCTATAGCTGGTGCAAAAGCCAAGTGCATTGCAACTGGTCCCAATGGGGCAAAGCCCAAAATTGAGATCAGTGCTGGAAATGTGGTCAGTGGCACCATGGGGTGCAACTGCTGCCGTGATGGGAAGTCAGGAGGCATGGGGGAGCTTGGCTGCGGTCAGGGGCTAGCTGGCCAGACCAGGTGTTTGGCATGACCCAGAAAAGCAGGCTGTGACAGCTAAAAATGCAACAAAACCTGAATTTGCTGCAGAGTGTGGCCACAGTCAGGAAACGGGCACCACAGGGTGAGTCTGTGTGGCAGAGGGGCTCTCTGCAGAAACTGCAGCTGCCAGAAAAGCATCAGGTTCTAGGATCCGAGCTGACAGAAAACTCAAAAAAGCAACCGGCGAGTAGCTACATGAAGACTGCCAGCTTTGCTCAGCAGAACCTGGGGCTGGTGGGGTGTGAATGGGTGCAAAACCCCAATGCGCAGCAGTGGGCAGACCTGGCTCTTCCTCTATTCTTAACAGCTCTAAATCCATAGCCTGCGGTAAAAGCACCAAATTTTTATTTATCCCCGTAAAATCCCTTTTGTGGGATTGCAGCTCTGGAAGCTTAATAACAGAAGGCATAGAGGACTGAGCACCAGGCAGCATGTGCCTGTCTCTGTGAGCAGGAGGGCTGCAAAACCATGAGCCTTCAGCCAAGCTTCTAATATTTGCACTAGATTCCCTGACCTGCAAGACAAATAAATCAGTAAGCCCCTTGTAGTTTGCCTCATGACCATGCAAGCACTTTGAGGGGCAGCACAAGACACCTGTCACGTGGTGCTAAGTCCCTAGCCCTCAAGAATTGCTGGGAACAAATGCTTGTTGTTTGCTCATCTGACTCCACTCCCGGGCCCGTAACAGGAGAAGGAGAGCAAGGGTTAAACCGGCCTGGCAGGATTTATGTAAGGGTCGTAGAGCATTGGCACAGGCTCCCCAGAGAGGTTGTGGAGTCTCCTTCTCTGGAGCCTTTCAACACCTGTCTGGATGTGTTCCTCTGTGATTTGAGCTAGATTGTATGGTCCTGCTCTGGCAGGGAGGTTGGACTCAATGATCTCTTTGGGTCCCTTCCAACCCCTGACATCCTGTGATCCTATGAACAGGAAAGGTGTGGCAATCTGTAGAAGTCACCCACGAAGTATTTTTCTGTTCTTCATTACATGGTTCTTAGATGCCTGACATGCCTCCTTAACGTTTGTGGCTAGAAGAGCCTCACCTGTGACCTTCCATTCCACATTCACCTGTGCTTACAAATCAGAGAAGCTGAAGCATTAATTTTAAACATCCACAGAAGTTAGCCTGCCCTGCTTTTGTTTGGTACTGCATTGTGGGAATTAAAAGTGCACAGCCTTGGCATTTTATTTGGGCCGCCTATATGCCAAAAAGGCAGGACGAGGGAAGTACCCTTCCCTATCACTGTGGAAAGGTTTTTCGTCCTGTGAGGTGCTGAGAATTCATGCCTCAGCCCCACAGGGGACCCAAGGTAACCTGGGACCTTGTCTACAGCCTATGAACAATCCAAACTGACATTTGCATTAGCAAGAGCAATACATAATCTAACATTTGTGTATAGAATGACCGTGTGATAAAACAGTGATTGCTGCTGCATTTTATGTGATCAGAATATTATCCCTGAGTGCTGAGGAAGCATTGGGGCTAACACAAGCAGTTTTCTGTGTGTAGGACTCCATCAGAAAGAATAAATATATGGGTGTAAATATAATCGAGTTGTCTCAATTTTGTATTACAGTACAGGTTGGGAAGATTTAGCTTGTCTGAGTCTTGTTACAAAAAGCTACATCTTACAGTAGTAAGTGAAGACTTAAATCCTGAAGGAATCAGGTGAGGTATAGAGTGCACCCTCAGCAAGTTTGCAGGTGACATCAAGCTGAGGGTGAAACTGACACAGCAGAAGGAAGAGCTGCCATCCAGAGGGATCTGGACAAGCTTGAGAAGTAGGCCTGTAAGAAATGAACCTCACGAGGTTCAACATGGCCAAGTGCAAGGTTCTGAATCTGGGCTGGGGTGATCCTCAGTATCAGTACAGGCTGGGGGAGGATGTGATTGAGAGTAGGTTTGCAGAGAAGGACTTGGAAGTACTGGGGGATGAAAAGCTGGACATGAGCAGACAATGTGCACTCAGAGCTTAGAAGGCAAACTGTATCCTGGGATGCATCAAAAGAAGTTTTTTTGAAGGGGAGGGGCGATGTGATTTTGCTTCTCTGCTCTGCTGAGACCTCACCTAGAGCACTGGGTCCAGCTCTGGAGTCCTCAGCACAAGAAGGACATAACCTGTTGGAGTGAGTCTAGAAGAGGGTCACAGAAGCAATCAGATGGCTGGAACACCTTTTGTATGGAAAAAGGCTGAGAGAATTGGGATTGTTCATCCTGGAGAAAGGAAGGTTCAAGCAAGACATTATTGCTGTCTTTCAGTATTTAAAGTACTTACAAGTAAGATGAGGACAATCTTTTAGCAGGACCTGTTGTGACAGGACTAGGCTCTCCAGTCTTCTCCAGCAGGAAAGTGAGTCAGCTGCACATGATTTTCTGCTCCTTTGCTGTTGGTGTGCAGTTCCAGCTCTTCCTTCAGCCTTCCCCTCTGTCCTGCTGGCAGGAGACTCCATCCTACACTGGCTCAGGCGCTCCCTGAAGCATATATCCGATCTATGAAGATCTCAGTGGATTGTAGCACCCACATCCAAAATGGTATCAGCATAGGCAACAGGCTTACAACTGCATTCATCTCTTAAGTAAGCCATTCACTCCATGCTGCCTTGTCCTCACTTGATCCTGACCTTACAAATTACTTTTCTTATCAGCGTTTAAGGGGTTACATTGACTTCAATCTCTTCAGTTGCCACTTACAATCTGAAAGCTTCATCTCAAATTCATATGACTAAGCTAAAGTTAACATCTGTGTGTTCCAACATTTATCCTCACTTTAAGGGGGACTTTAATGAGATGTCCTGGTGACAGAGCTATGTCTAACTGGCAGTACAGAACATTTTGTTATGGTCCAATCAGAAGCAAACCTATTGTCACCTTGGCTGTTGAGTTATAAATTATTATAAATTCTGGAGAGACAATTTCTAATTAAGCATAATGGCTTTTGTGCTTCGATAATACTACAAGATGGCAAAGATTTGTCAAGTTGTAATAACCCTCTGCATGTTTTATGCTGCATACAGTTTATTTGGAAGCTCTAGAAAAGCAATGACTAATTTCTCTGTGTGGCCATTGGCCCTGCACAAGAGCTGTGTTGCCCACAACCTGCTCACATTTGGGAGGTGGAAAATGAGGGAAGGAAGCTAATTTATCTGATTTAAAAAAATACATAAAAATAAATTAATTATTATTTTGGTTAATAGGATTTACTCAGACCCTGCCACTATAATGTACCTCTCTTCAGGGCAACTTTCATGTCTGTTTTAACCAAATAGAAATCTTCTGTGACTATGTTCACCTTTTCTTCAAACATCAGAGAGATATCAGTGGGTCGATTAGGAAGAAGTGGAGACCTTGTTTTCACAGGTTTTAGATAGGTCTCCAGCAAGATATTCCACACCAATGACTCTTCCTCCATTTTGTTGGCTGCATATTGTTGTTTTGCTCTGTGTTTCCTTCCAAAAGTTTTAGGTGTTTGCTTTTGGCATTACGTCTTCTATGAAAATAACCAGGCTTCCAAATGCAGTCTGTTAAGCTTGCCAAATTATTAGACATGCCAGTTGCCAGAAGAGTTTCGCTTTTTGTGTTGCCTGTAAGTAGATCAACAATGTGGAAGTTTTTCAATGTCCCCAGCTTACCTGCTGAATTTTGCTGAGGAAAGATGAGGTAGTGAAATACAGAAGAGGAGAAGCTTTTTGCTCTTCATTTTGTGACCTTTCTAGGAGGACAGCAGCATAGTGCACAGGCACCTTTTAAAAGCAGAGAGTTGTATGCCCTGAAAGGATGAAGTCCCAGAATCAAGCTGCTTTTGACTGGGGCAAGAGTCAGTTTGCCATACAGGAAAAGAAAGTCCAAATGTTTGTGACAGAGAGTTAAGGCTACACAGCCATGGAAATCAGACTACTAGGAAGTTGTTTAAGTGTTTGCATGATATCTGTTAGTTCTGGGGGGCAATGGTTTTTCTTCATTAGTATTCTGAGAATTCTATGACCTTCCTTTGGATTGTTTTTAAGTAATTCCTAGGAAAATGCATGTATCCAAACCATCTGGAAAATCTGTTCAGTGTGACTGCTCTCAATGTGTTTGTTACATCAATAGAGCCCAGAACACCAGCAAATAACAGAGAAAAAATCTCTGAAAGGAAAAAAGCAATGAGATAGGCAAGCTTTTAAACTGTCAAAGGTGAATCACAGGATCACAGGATGTTAGGGGTTGTAAGGGACCCAAGAAGATCAACGAGTCCAACCCCCCTGCCAGACCAGGACAATACTATCTAACACAGGTCACAGAGAAACAGATCCAGACAGGCCTTGAAAGTCTCCAGAGGAGACCCCACAACCTCTCTGGGAAGCCTGTTCCAGTGCTCTGTGACCCTTACAGTAAGTAAGTTCCCCCTTGTGTTGAGGTAGAACCTTTTTTGCTGCAACTTACACCCATTGCTCCTTGTTCTATCACAGGGAGCAAGTGAGGAGAGCCTGTTCCCCTGCTCCTGGCCAGTCCTCAGATATTTATAAACATTTATCAAGTCCCCTCTGCGTCTTCTCTTTTCCAGGCTAAAAAGTCCAAAGTCTGTCAGCCTTTCCTCATAAGTCATGTCCTCCATTCCCCTAATCATCCTCTTAACCCTCTGCTGGACTCTTTCCAGCAGATCTCTGTCACTTTTCAACTGGGGAGCCTAAAACTGAACACAGTATTCAAGATGGGGCCTCACCAGGGCAAAGTAGAGGAGAAGGAGAACCTTTCTTGATCTGATGGACACATTCTTCCTAATACACCCCAGGATCCCACTGGCCTTCTTGGCCAGCAGGGCACATTGCTGTGCCATGGTTAACTTGTTATCCACCAGGACCTCCAGGTCCCTCTCCACAGGACTGCTTTCCAGTAGACCACCTCCTAGCCCATACTGGTGCAATGTATTATTCCTCCCCAGATGCAGGACTTTGCATTTATTCTTGTTGAACCTCATCTGGTTCCTCTGTGCCCAGCTCTCCAGTCTGTCCAGGTCTCTCTGGATAGCCACACAGCCTTCAGCTGTGTCAGCCAAGCCTCCCAGCTTGGTGTCGTCCTCAAACTTGCTGAGCATACACTCTGTGCCCTCATCAATGTCATTGATGAAGATGTTGAACAGGACCAGCTCCATCACTGATCCCAGGGGGACCATTAGTCACAGCTCTCCAGCTGGACCTGGCACCATTGATCACCACTCTCTGAACTCTATCTTGCAACCAGTTCCTAACCCACCTCACTGTCCGCTCTTCCATCCCACACTTCCTCAGCTTGTTTGCTAAAATGTCATGGGAGATGGTGTCAAAGGCCTTGCTAAGGTCAAGGTAGACTACATCCATTGGTCTCCCTGCCATAACCCATTCAGTTACGGCATCATAAAATGATATCAAGTTAGTCAAGCATGACTTCCCCTTGGTAAATCCATGCTGACTACTCCTGATAACCTTCTTCTCTTCCAAGTGCCTTGAGATGCCCTCCAACAGGAGCTGCTGCATCATCTTTCCAGGGATGGAGGTGAGGCTGACTGGTCTGTAGTTAACTGGAACCTCTTTCTTGCCCTTTCTGAAGACTGGAGTGACATTGGCTCTCCTCCAGTCTTCAGGTACCTCTTCTGTCTGCCATGATTTGGCAAAAATGATGGAGATTGGCAGAGTGATAACATCAGCCAGTTCTCTCAGCACTCTTGGGTGCATCCCATCAGGGCCCATGGACTTGTGAGTGTTTAATTTTTGTAACTTATCCCTAACCCAGTCTGCACTGACCAGTGGGGAGCATTCCCTCCTCCAGGCTTCCTCTCCTTCATCCAGGGTCTGGAGTACATAGGGGAGTTCATCCTTAGGTGTAAAGACTGAAGCAAAGAAGGCATTCAGCTACTCTGCCTTCCATGCATCCTGTTACCAAGGCTGTCTCCTTGCTCAGCAGTGGCCCCACACCTTCCCTGTTCTTCCTTTTTCTACTGATGTATTTGAAGAAGCCCTTCTTGTTCTGTGTTACTTCCTTTGCCAGCTTCAGTTCCAAGAAGGCTTTGGCCTTCCTTGTTGCCTTCCTACAAGCCCTGACTACTTCTCTATAGTTCTCCCAAGTGACCAATCCCCTCTTCCATAAATAGTAAGTTTCTTTCCTCCCTGAGATTTCCTTCAGGAGCTCCTTGCTCATCCATGCAGGTCTCCTAGCACGTCTACCTGATTTTTTACTCGGGTACACACCTAGCTTGGGCTTGGAGGAAGTGGTCTTTAAAAATTAACCAACTTTCTTGGGCTCCTTTAGCCTCCAGAGCCTTAGCCCATGGGATTTCTGCAAGTATGTCTCTGAAGAGCACAAAGTTAGCTCTGCAGAAGTCCAATGCAATTCTACTTGTTGGTCTGATTCTACCCTATAGAATACTAAACTCCATCATGTCATGATCACTCTCCCCAAGGCTGTTCCTGACCTTAATGTCCTCAACCAGTCCCTCTTTATTAGTTAATACAAGGTCCAGCAGTGCACCTCTTCTTGTTGGTTCCTCCACTACCTGCATCAAGAAGTTATTGCTGATACACTGCAAGAGCCTTCTGGACTGGCTGTGTGATCTTCCCAGCAAATATCAGAGTGATTTAAATCTCCTATGAGTATGAAGGAGTTAGCTTTAGAAGCTACCTCCAATTGTCTATAGAAGGCCTCATCAACGTCTTCCTCATGGTCTGGTGGGTCTATAATAGACACCTACAACAATTTGACCTCCTTTCCCACATCCCTTAATTCTTACCCACAAGCTTTCAACCTGTTCTGCCTCCCACCTTGGATAGAACTCAGCATATTTGAATTGCTCTCGCCTATAGAGATCAACTCCCCCACCTCGTCTTGCTGGTCTATCCTTCCTGAACAGTACATGGTCATCCATGACAACATGCCAGTCCTGGGAGCTGTCCCACCATGTCTCAGTGATGGCAATAATATCATAGTTATTCAGCTGAACACAGATCTCCAGCTCCTCCTGCTTATTCCCCATGCTCTGTGCCTTGGTGTATAAGCATTTCAGGGAGGGAGTTAGTCCATTACCACAGGTGAGTCCTCATTCTCTCTGAGTTAGTCCTTTCAACAGGGAGGATAGAAGACAATATTACCTGTGCTCCCACTCCCTTGACCACTTGACCACAGGCCCTGAAGCTTCTCTATAGCCTTCATTTTAGTTCTTCCAAGGTCATCATAGCCTATATGGAAGATTAACAATGGGTAGTAGTCTGTAGGCTGTACCAGGGAGGGAAGCCTTCTTATCACATCCTAGACCTGGGCCCCCAGCAGACAGCAGACCTCCCTTTGGAGTGGGTCAGGTCTGTATATTGGGCCTTCTGCTCCCTTCAAAAAGGATTTTCCTATGACAAGAACTCTTCTCTTTTTTGATGCAAGATGTTTATATGGTGGGCTTAGACTTCCTTAATTTCGGGCATTCCTCCAAGCCAGATGATTCACCTTCTTCACTGGCCAGTTGTACCTGCAGGACATCAAACCTCTTCTGAAAGGGCACCAGGGGAGCGCTGTTAATAACTGAAGCAACATTCCCATCATGGCAGGTGGGAACTTGTTGCCACAGCCCCTTGTTGATGTGGTTGGGGGAGTTCAGGGAGTGGGAGATGGACAAGGCAGAAGTTTCTTTGCTGTCTTGACCATGGACTTGCCTCCCCTCCCTCTTTTCCTTGGAGTTACTGGCTTCAATCTGACAGGGGGTGGATACAGGGGGTACTTGACCCTCAGTATCTGGTAATGGGTAATCCTGTCTCCATCAGGGCTGCCAGAGCCTGGCACCACCTGTCTATCTCATCTTCTGCTTCCCTAATTTTTCTAAACATGTGAACTTCATCCTTCATTCTTTCAACTTTCAACTGTGCTACTCTTTTGAGTAGAAAGTCTACTTATTCACAGTGTATACGATTCTCTGATGGACAGGAGAGACTGAGGCATTCACTGCAGCATGTGGTCTGCGTCTTAGCCTGTTTCATCCTCTGTCTGTGTTCACATCTCCATCTGAGCTGGCACCAGGAGTCTGCCCATCTTCTGCTGGATGGAGACCATTATGTTTACCTACTATGGTGGTGTGGTTATAGGCAACCAGGTTAGGGTTTTCTTCCCCCATCCCTCACGCAGTACTCTCCACGTTCCAGTGAGCAGGCTGGCTCTCCCTCCACTGCTGGCACGTTGGAATGAGGGGATCGCGCTAATGGGTCGTTTAAATTCCATGCAGTCCCCTGACACGGCACTTTTCGAGCAGGCACTCTGAGGGCAGCTCCCGCCAGTCCTGCCCTTTGCCTGGGGTTCTTCTGCCCGCAGAAAGCCCCCAAGGCAGCCTGGAAAGCCCAAGCCGCCAAGTGGAAGGCAGGCCTCAGCTGAAAGCACGCCTCAGCCGGCCGTTACCGAGGCTCTCCACTCATCTCGTGTGAAAGCATGTTATTGTTTGTTTTTCTTGTTGTTCTTGTGATCTGCTCACCCTAGTGCTTTGAATTTTAGTGCCCCTGATCCCTAAAGCCACATTTTATGTCCCATTCAGTCATCATTCTTCTGTTGCCAGAGGTGCCTCCCTGCAGCGCGGCCTTAATGAGGCACTGGATGGTTCTTAACAAATGCCTGCTCACCATCTACGGGGGAAAAAAAAAGCCAAACAAACAAACAAACCCACACCAAAAACTAATAAAACCTATTCAGTACCTCTGATCTGATAGAGAGCACTTGTTTAAATGCTTATGATGCTTTGTGAGTTACCAAACCCACCCATAACACAAAAATAAATGGCAGCCACCAATGGTGATTTCCATTGTGTTGAGTACAAGCTGATACAGGCACTGGCACGCTATGGATGACCTTCACGTGCTCATTCCCATACACAAGTGACCCAGTTCACATCTGCTAATACGGGTAAAGTTATCTGTCAGGGGGACTGCTGAGCTGTGTGCTTGATTGTGCTAAGGCACTCTGCAACAGGTGTTGGCTGTAGCTGCATTTGGAAGGACGTCAGGGTATGCTGGAGCCTGGGTTTACGTCATTTATTACAGGGACTCTTGTCAACTGCTTCAGATTGTTTCAGACTCCTTTGTGATTCCAAGGGTTGAGATTGCAAATGTAGTTCATGAAAATTGTATTAAACTGATCAAGCACAACATGATACTTTAGCTAGAATATCTTATGTATTGCATCTGTGAACTCCACCCAGACATTAAAAGGAACTGACTTAGTGACTCATCTTTTCATATCATCCTTCAGATAACTGTCTTCAAAAGCATGGGAACAGGTTAGATTATTTTGATGTCTTCTGCAGCCTGCAGCATAGGTTGGCTTTCTCTTTTTCCCCTGTCTCTTTCCTGTCTCCAACTCTGCCTCTGTGTCTCTTTCCTTTCCAATTTATCTGGATTAAACAAGTCTCTGATTATTCTTTATGCCACTGCAAATAAAGTCATTTTCAGAAACAGATGTCAGAGGAGCCCAGTGAAATAATCCTGGAGGCAGATGCAGTCTTCCATAAGCTGCCAAGTGCATGGTGCAATCAAAGTGATGAAACAAAATAGAACAGACTGCAGAAAAAGTAATTAAATTACAGTTCCATTGTAGAAACACATTTTAAAATTACTAAGATTCAAAGCCCATAATGCTGGTATTATAGTTGAAAGAATACTTGCCATGGGTCACGAGCATTTTTTTAACAGTTATTAATCATGCTTGACTGGAAAGGCATATGTAACCTACAACAAGCAGTGGCTGTAGTTGTGCCAAAGGAAGCTTTTGTTCCCTGAGGAGAATTGTATCAAAGGCCATCGTGTCCTATTATTACATGTGCAATAGCAAAGTGCAGAATCTGAAATAGGGCTGTTCAGATTTCAATGCAGAGGCTTGGAAGAAAAAAAAAGAAAGCATGTATTGTATCTTTTTGATTACTGCATGACCTCATTTTTCTCTTACCAAGTTAACTTATTTATTGACTAAGTAATAGTAAAAAAAATCTCTTAAACATCCCTTCTCTTCTTAACTTCAGTAAAAATAATGCCAGTACTTCTGTAAAAATGGAAAAGAGACAGAAAATGTACCAAGTCTTGGAAACTGGACATTAAAAAGACCTCATTAGTTCATTCACCTGGATGTCCTCTCCTTTACAAAGCAAACAGAATTTTTTCTCTTTTTTTTCCCAAGTTGTTAATATCTAACTGTTCTGTGGGAATGTGTCGGTTTCCTTATTAGAAAAGAAAAAAAAAGTTAAATATTTTAATAATGGCTAATAATTTTTGCCTTTTAAAGGTGTGAAATGGTGCCATTTTGATTTTTCCATTGCAAAGAGGTATTTTTACTTTGAGATTTATTGTACATAATAGAATGCAAAACGAGTAAGTTGGAGTCTGTACAAAAAAATTACTTCTTTCAATCACAAATGATATTAAAACATGCAGAAACGTGCATTCACACACATTCACACACTAAATGTTTCAAAGTTGTTGGTTTTTTTTCCAATTTGGAGTGAAAGCAATCTTTCCAAGGTGGAATTTCCTATACAAGAGGCACTCTGTTGTCTTCTGTTAAGACCTGATCCATCATTTCCAGTGCTGAGTGTCTCAGATGCCTGCAGTGTATTTTCTTAGGAGGCTTACGGAAGCTTTGTGTAACTTTTTACATGGAAATGCCGGAAGCACTGCTGCTTCTGGAGAATGTCATTTAGTCTGAGAGACACTCTAAGCAGGTTTTTATGACAGAAATTTAATTTAATCCTTTTTGAGTAATAAAGTCATCCTTTCATCAGCTAGCCACACTTGCAGCATCCCAGTTGGCTTTTCTTTGGTTCTCTCCTGGTTCTGGAAGGCTGATAGGCCTATTAGATGTCCTGGCTTGCCCCACCCTTCTGCTGATGGGGGAAGCAAGGGCAGGAGGAAAACAAAGGCTTGGGCCATTATGTCCTCTCCCAAGGTAATAAACAGGTACCCACAGGTATTTAGGTACTTGTTGGTGTCTTGCCTAAATAAGGGCGAGCAAGCTCTTGTTTCACCTAATACGGTCGGTTTTGCAAATGCCATTCTGATTGGTGAGTCTCTGAGGACAAAGGAGCCATTGCACTCAGGCTAATATAAATTAGGCTAAGTTGCAGGCAGTTGTGCTGCCTCTGTCTGGCTCTCTCTGACTCACTGCTCTTGGACAACCTGTTCTGCTCTGTCTTCTGCTTCAGACCACCTTAGCCCTGATGTTTTTGGGCTTGAACTACATGGAAACTTAAGTGCCTCAAGTTTCCCAGGAGAAGGCATTTGGCATTTAAGTGCCTCTCAGTGTGGCAAGAAGTGCCGCTTACTTCGTGCTCTCTGCACATCTGCAAGAGATCCTGCCTGCACCTCTGCAAACCTCCATGCTAAGAGGAACCAGGATCGGGTCAGAGATTATCTGCCAGTTTCCCAGCACCCTGGGAAAATCTAGAAGCCTCTCAATGACTAAGCAGTTCCAACACTGCCACAAAGGAGCTAGGAACTATCTTGTAATTTCTACTCCACCACAAGACTTACCCTCGGGCCCCAGGCTATGTATTTGTAAATGGAGCAAAGCCATTTTGTGGCTAAAATTTTCCATTTTTTTCTGATTCTCCTAAATGAATGTATTACCCATAAGCATCCTTGTGAAGATTTTTCCCAACCAAATTAGAACCCAAATTTAACTAATTTGTATGTAATTGTGGGCAAGGCTTTCTGGAAATAAAATTAACTACGTATTTTATAATCCCTGCCTCATTAATTACCCCAACTAAATCACTCCCATATTGGCAGCATTTCTTGAATGCTCCCTCAATTGTTGCTGGCTAAGATCTGTCTCCATCGTTGCATAATATTGTTGGTTTTCTTCCACTCTCCTCTCAATGAACTTTCAATTTTTTTTTTTTTTTTTTTTGGTCATGAGTGCCCAAATCCAAATGAGGTTTTTGTGTGTGGTTTTTGATCTTCTTCTCTAAAGTATGTTTTCAACTTCTGTTACATCATCCCAGATCTTTTGTATCATCTGCTTTCAAGATTTTACTCATTATTAAGAATTCATTTTAGCTAGTTGCCTCATTGTTATATTTTTGTTATAGATGTAATGTAAATTTGTTACATGCATCGTAAATGTATTGACATACATTTTCTCACTGTACTTCTGACTTCTTACCTTCCTATTCATATTTGAGCTTTACTCCCTTATAATGTCTACTGTCCTTCCAATTGACTGTCATTAATGTGCTGCTAATATGCTCCTTCTTCTAGTTATTGATGTAGATACTACCTTCAGTAAGGCTATTTTTATTTGATAGTAACCTGTTCCTCAGTGTGGCTCTGGAGTCTCTGCGATAGGTCAGCAATTACCTTCTCTTGACCTTTATTGTTTTCTTTCAAATGAGCAAATGGACCACTCTGTCATCTCAAGTCAGAGGTGAAAAGGTAAGGACAGCATCAAATCTTTTGCACTAGCACAGGTCATAAAGTAGGACCAAATTCCACACACAGTTATATCTGTGAAATTCTTTTAAAGGCAGTGGGTTTGTGTATGAGCAACAATTGTGTTGGAGCAGATGGGAAAAAAGATCAAATTTGTATCCTGTGGTCTACTCAAAGCACTTTTTGCAGAGAGTTCCTCTGAATGTGTGGGCTTTTTAAGTCATTATATGTTTTTCTTCCAGAGCCTCCTTCTCTTGCTTTTCTCTTTCATGATTGTCACTGTGAGGAGAGGCCAGTATATTGTGCAGCTGGGTGTGAGCTGCTGAGTGACCAGTGTGCGTCTCCTGATGCTCCTGCTACCAGCCCAACCAGCAGTCATTCACAGCTGGGTTCACTCCGAGACATTCCCTGCGGTGGAATCGTGAGCTTGCATCTCTGGTTGGGCTGTGGCTCCATGAAACTTGTGTCAGCCTAAAAAACTGGACATCTCTGTGTCTCTTCCAAATGTTGAAACTGGTCAAGGTGCTTACATAATGTGGATATATATATATATATATATATGTGTGTGTGTGTGTGTGTGTGTGTGTGTATTTGTAAAGAAAGGGGCTGAAGGATAGCCAAAAGGGAAGATACTTCATGAAGCAGTGCTTCAGCTAAGTAACTTTGTGAAGCAAATGAGTTGTTTATGCAAAAACCAGGCTCTTCTCTTTGTAGAGGTTGCACAGAGGTAGCAGATGGATAGCCTTAGTGCTGCTTTTTTCTCAATACAAAAGCAAGATACAGTGATTCACATTACAGCTGGCACTTTGAAGTCATTAATAAATAAAATATTTTTGTTTGCTTTTCAATACTTCATCAATTAGTCTCACTTCTGAGTTTTAAAGTTTTTCCATGTTTAAATCAGTGACAAAAGTATTGATTTAAGTGGCTTAAATCTTGGCATGTATTGCCTCTTCACTCTTTGAATATTGACTGCCCGTGAAAGAATCATTTATTTTGGGCTGGTTGTTAGTTGTTTTGGTTTCCAAGGAGGTTTTTGGGGTGTTTTCTGTTTTACTATTTGGATATTTTGGAGGGGATTTTTTTATTGTTATCATTAATTGTTATCATTAATCTCTTTTCCCTATCCAGCAGCTATGTTTTATACTGGATTCATTGAAAACAACTGACTCATGTTTATTGAACCGGATATGTCTACAAAACAATTAATTCACAAATAGGTTGGACAAATATATGTTTTAGGGCATTTGGTGTTTTGGCATTGATGGAATTATAAAAACACAACTTTATTTAAATATCTGTTTCTTCTGTGCCCAGTAGAAAGATACTTGCTGGCTTAATGCCTCCCACTGAAGGGAAAATGATGGGTTAATGTTTCTCATTCAAGAGGCTTCCACATTTCTTGGACTATTCTACTAATCTGTGACATTTTTTCCTTTGATCAGTAAGAAGATATCTATACTCCTACATGTACCGGCAAAGAAAACTTTTACATCTGTGAGATTCCTTTTACTAAAGATAGAAATGTCACTGGAGAGGGGAAAAGCACTACTTTTAATATTTACTGGTTAGATTATGCCCCAGGAATCTTTTAACATTTGTCCACATCTGTCACGAAAAAAAACATTTACATTGCTTTCTCTCCAGTATTTAAATGTGTTCTATGGCTATAGATGTACTATATTAAAATAAATCTTTTTATATAGGTACATAAGTCTTGCTCACTTAATATCTTTTGGAAATACATCAAATGAAGGTTTTACTTGTTCTCTCACAGATTTTTAAAAAATGGAAGGGAACCCATCACTTTAGGCTTGACTCTCCTTTGTTTGGTGTGAGTACATTTATTTTTATAGCAGTACGAAAAGTTCATATGCCCCAGAACGTTTGTAGTTATTAGCTTCGATTTAAATTAAGGTAAATGTGAATTGAAACTTTTTTTTAAAATAAAATTTTAAAAAACATAGAAAATTACTATACTAATATAATAATTTATTTTAAATTATTAATAAAAGCATAAATAATTAACAAAATGTCAAAGTCATGCATTTGGCTTTAGGGGCCAGACATAGCTTAATAAATATAACATACATTCATACTGTTTAGGTCATCGGAATCTAGGGATTTTCCAGGAACAGGTGTGGACTGAAAACTTGTTTGTATGGGGCAGGGTATTATTGTAAGCATCCCTGCTCTGGAGAGACCATTCTGATATGTGAGACCACTCTGCTCCTTTACCATGACTTGTATGTACATTCACTGTCAAGTTGGCCTCTCTTCTAGGCTGTGCAGGAGAGGGAGAGACACCGGGCTTACGCCAATGTGATGCATAATGGTCAATCTGTTTATTGAAACTCAATGTGAACCTATATAGTGCAGTTCGCTAGAGGGGTGTGTACTTTTGACAGGCTTACAAAGCAGAGATGGGCTGCCCATGCACACAGAGGCAGACCTGACCAACTACCTCCCTTTGCAAGAATTTAGCCATAACATTGCTTGTTCCCAGTGCTGAGCAGCCTACCTTCTCGTGCAGCTCAGAACTCCCTCAGCTTCTCTGCCAGCCTCCCAAGGCCACTTTTCTGCAGCTGTGCCTCCATATCAGTTCAGTTACTCATCCTGCTTACTCTCCTTATTTTCTCAGACTATTCAGTTCTGCTCAATTCTGCTCAAACCCCAGCAGTTCACAGACTCACAGCCTGATTTGGGTGAGTGTCACGGGAGGGGTATTCTGCCGCCTACGCTGATTTTGGCATAGGGGAGAAATTAATTGGTGCGAGATAATGTTCTATAAAAATACACGTTTATTAAACTCAATGTTCTGGACTCTCACCACCCCCTACCACTGTATATTAATATTAAAATGGATTCTTACACAGTCATGAAAACATTCTAGAATAAAATATCTACAGCATAACTTATTAATAACTAGCAAACATTCAAACTATAAATAGAGAGAGGAGTTTTCCCTGTGGCTTAATGCCATTTGGGGTCTATACACTATTTGCCCAGCAGAGCGGGCTGGAAACTGATTCTGCTCTATGGCAGAGACAATAGATATTACAGAGGTATTAAAGCATTTGCTCACAATTCTGATTAATTATCAATCACCCTTCGGAGCTATGTCACAGCCTATGCCAGTGTCCAGACTTCAGGGGAGCTTTGCCCATGGACTTTGAGGCTGGAATCCTCCCGGCTTGAGGGGAAAGGAGAATCTTCCTGGCTTCTAGGGAAAGACAGTCTCTGACTTGGTTCTCCTGGCGAAGCATGCAATCTCTGCCTTTGTGCTGCTGGCTTCTTCTGGATGTTCTGTCCAGGGATTCTTAGCAGGCAGGATCTCAGGTGCAGGAGGAGAATATCTTGCAGTCTCTAGCACGATCTAAAGCTGGCCAGACAGGCCGATTGTGTGCAGACAATTCAGAATCTGCTTCCTGGTTAACTCAGCAGCAATGGCGCTTACCAGGCAATGATAGGCAGCGGGCATGCAAGGTGTGCATGGCTGGCTTGGAGACTATGAGCTCCATAGGTAAAGGCAGGCAATACAGGATCTGGTCCTGATAACACAGTGGCGTGCAAGTGTGCACAGCTGGCTGGAGACTATAGGCTCCACATGTATATAGGCGGGCTTAAGTGAGCTCTGCAAGTAAGGTACGCAGGCAGGGGTGTCCGAGCTGCAAGTAGGTCAGAGCGTGAGCGTCTGAGCATCTGAGCATGGGGGTCTCAGGACGCTGTTTACCTGTGTACGCCTATTTATTGAATGTGAGCTGAGATCAATGGCCCCTTAGTCATTAGAATGACCAATCAGGTTGGCAGTCAGCCAAACCTTACCACAATAAGCAAATGCCACTTGCCTGGACTTTCCCCAAATATGGGGATCACATGGACTTACACCAGGGAAGCACGAGCTGGGTGTGTGGGAGCTTACACAACATGTTTACAAACAGAGGTCTTGGCAGGCCAGACTTTATGGCACCAGGTCTGTTGTGCCTCCTTTATATCCATTTTATGTGTTTACCTCTGGTTTAGGCAGAAAAACATGTCCAGGCAGGGCAAGGCATAAATAAGCCTATTTTTGGGCCTACAGGCCCTCCACGACAGTGAGGAGAGACTCTCAAAGGTGATGTCCAACACGCCTGCAGTCAGTAGAGACACCTCCAACTACATCAGGATGCCCAGGCCCACACCGAATCTCATCTGGAGTGTTTCCAGTGACGGGGCCTCAACAGCATCTCTGAGTAACCTATTCTGGCACTCACATTGCAACATCTTTCTTATGTCCAACCTAAACCTGCGTTACTCCAGTTTAAAACCATCACCCCTTCTCCTATCACTGCAAGTCCCTCCCCAGCCTTCCTGTAAGTCCACTTTATATATTGAAATGTAGCTAGAAGGTCTCCCCAGGGCCACCTCTTCTCCAGGCTGAACAGCCCCACTTCTTTCAGCCTGTTTTCATATAAGAGGTGCTCCAGCCCTCTGATAATCTGTTGCAGAGGGGAAATTAATTGATGCAAGATGATATTTTCCAAAATTAAAATTGTTTATTAATTTTAATATTCAGAACTCTTGCCACCCCTGACCACTAATTTTAATAATATTTTGGTTCTTACATGGTCATGGAAACATTCTATGGATAATATTTAGATTGAGTAATAAGCAGCAAAATATATAAACACTAATTGAACTCAAAGAGAAGATTCTATGGTCAAATGCCGCTTACAGTCAATACGCCGCTTGCCCAGTGGATGGGCTCAAGCTCTTTCTGCTCTATGGCAGAAGGCAATAGAGAATTACAAAGAGGCATTTAAGCATTTACTCACAAATTATTATTACCCACTTGTGGGGCTTAGCCACACTCCAGAGAGCATTCAAACAATTTCAGGGGACTCTGTCTTGTTGGACATTGAGACTTGAATCTTCCCGGCTTCTGGGGAAAGGCTGCAGACAATCTCTGACCTTGTCTCTTGGCTTCTTCTGGATGATCTGTATATATGCCCAGGAATTCTAAGCAGGACCTTCAGGTGCAGAGGCAGATGTCATGCAGTCTCAGCACGATGTCACACTGAGTGCAGGCAAGCAATAAAGCAGCATGCAATAGCAGCATGGCTGGGCACAGCAGAGAGAGCATGGCAAAGAGCAGGGAAGCAAAGCACGATGTTTACCTCCGTATCGCCTTTCATCAACAAGGGCCGAGGTTAATTGCCCTTGGGACACAGAATAGCCAATCAGGATGGCAGTTAACCAAACCATACCATATTAGGCAAAGCCATAGGCTTACTTTTACCTAATTTGGGAAAAGCATGGGCCTTGCACTAGGCAGGCACAAGCTAAGTGTGTGTACTTTGTTTACCACAGGGCCCTGGGCAGGCAAGACTCAGTGACTCCAGGTTCTTTTGCATCCATTTCCCGCACTTACCTCTCTGGTGGAGCAGAAAAACATGCTGTCATGGTTTTTAAAGATAGCTGACAGAAATTAAACTCTCAAATGAAATTGGAGAAAAAATACAGAATTTTTCCCCCAGCCCAAAAAAACTAAATCTAATACTCCTCAGTGCTCCAATCCTCCCCCCCCCCAATGCCTCCACCATCCAAGAGGTCTAAACAAGCCTCTGGAGGCCCCAAAAGAGGCCTACTGCTTACATGTTCTTCCCAATAAAGTGGCTTCTGCCAGACACAGGGCAGGAGGAGGAGGAAAGGAGAACAAGGTGACCTTTTATAAAGACATAGCAGAATTATGGGATTGAATAACAATCTTCTAGTCCCCAGAAGATTTTTTAACCCTATATGTCTCAAACTGGGACATTTCACCCCTTATTCAATCCCAAAATTCCTGCTCATCACACATCTAACTGGAAACAGTCTCTCTATATAATGAACAGTGCCATCTAAATCCTGCATTGTTCCGGTGCTTTTCTTCAAACCCATCTGCCGCTAAGATCCTGGATATGGTGGTTTGGGTGTTACCTTCCCTGTCCCCCCACTTTGGAAATCACCCAGACCAGACTCAGCCAGCACTGAAAATTTTGAATGAAGCTAATATTTACAGCTTAGCACAATATACAAGCTGATATTTACAGTATATACAGTTATATACAGAAATATATAACGTAAAAGGTAATACAGAAACACAACACCCCTTCCAGAAACCTAAGTCCCCAGGAGGGGCTCCCAACTACCCTTTCACCTTCTCCCACCCCTCTACCTTACTCCAGACATTGCCTTGTGCCCCAAGAAAGAATAGAGATCAGCCAAGGGTTTAGGAAGCAAGTGGATTAATCAGAGAGATGGAGGGTGAGGTTAGAGAGAAATGCAGCCCAGAGCCTGGACAGAGAGCGACTCCCTTATCTATTTTTGGATTCTTGCTCTTATACATCTCAGCAAGCCTATGAGTGAAGTAGACATCACCACTGTTTCACAGCCTGTGATCTAATCCTTCTCACCAAAACATTCTAGCTAGCTTCAAACTAGCACAATCCACCCCTGTCTATTTCACTCAGAGTATTGCTGAGAACTATCTAATCTAAACTGATATTTACACTAATAAACATTACAAGTTCAGTTCATACTTCATTCCGGCCATCTCAGATGTAGGTGACTCAAAAGCTCAGAAAACAGCAAACGGTTTGTCTTCTCACAGATGACATGAGAACAGGGACTCCCAGGTGACACTGGGATTGGGCTCACATGCTGTAGATTCTCTCGTAGATTGTTTCATTGTTGGACATTGATGGTACCTAGAATAGAAAACTCCTAACAGCTTGTATTGTACATTGAATTTAAACTCTCTCAGCTAAGGTTAGATTTCTCTGTGGAATACACTGGATTTCACCATTCTCCTGCATTACCCAGTAGGTATGACCAGGACCTTCAGCAGACACCACCCCTCGGACAGGTTTCCCTTCGCCCAAAGGAGAAAATACCCAAACAGTTTTCCCTAACAGATTCCTTTCACATACAACAGGAACTTTATCACCGTCTGCTGTTTGGACCAAGTCTGATTGTGCAGGTCCTGCTCCGTTTACTGAACCTCTGCTATTTACCAACCAGGTAGCTTGTGCTAGATGTTTGTCCCAGTTTTTCAGAGTTCCACCCCCCATGGCTTTTAGGGTGATTTTGAGCAAACAGTTGTAGCACTCAATCTTCCCGGAAGCTGGTGCATAGTAGGGTATGTGGTAGATCCATTCAATACCATGCTCTTTGGCCCAGTTTTTCACAAGATCATTCTTGAAATTAGTGCCATTGTCTGACTCAAATCTCTCTGGAGTTCCATGTCTCCACATGATTTGTCTTTCCAAGCCAAGAATGGTGTTATGTGCAGTAGCATGTGGAACTGGATAGGTTTCCAGCCATCCAGTACTGGCCTCTATCATCGTCAGCACATACTGCTTGCCAGAACGAGATCGAGGTAAAGTGATGTAGTCAATCTGCCAGGCTTCACCATACTTGTACTTTGACCATCTCTCACCATACCATAAGGGCTTGATTCGCTTAGCCTGCTTAATAGCCGCACAAATGTCACAGTCATGGATGACTTGGGTGATAGCATCCATGGATAAGTCAATTGACCTATCGCATGCCCATCGGTATGTTCCATCTCTGCCTTGATGTCCAGATGAGTCATGGGCCCACCGAGCTAAGAACAGTTCACTTTGGTGTTTCCAATCAAGGTCAAGATCAGAGTTTGTATCAAGTTGAGAAATTTTATCAGCTTGGTCTGCTTGCTGGTTGTGTTGGTGTTCCTCAGTAGCTCTATTCTTAGGCATGTGTGCATCTACGTGCCGTGCCTTCACTGGAATTATCTTCAGTCATGCATCAGTGTCCTGCCACAGATCAGCACACCAAATAGGCTTTCCTTTCCTCTGCCAATCATTCTTCTTCCAGTCCTTTAGACAACCCCATATATCATTGGTTACCATCCATGAGTTGGTGTAGAGGTATTCTTAATGTCTGGACCAGATCGCACAGGTCCTAAGCCCACTGCATGGACTACTTCTCGCTTGATCTGATCAAAGGCTGCTTGTTGTTCAGGTCTCTAGTCAAAATTGTTTCGCTTGCAAGTCACATCATGCAGAGGTTTGACAATTTGACTGAATCCAGGAATGTGTAGTCTCCAAAATCCCACTGCACCCAAGAAAGATACAGTGTCCTTCTTATTTGTGGGAACTGCCATGGTGGAGACTTTGTTTATCACATCTTGAGGAATGTGATGGCAACCATCCTGCCACCACACTCCCAGAAACTGAATTTCTCTGGCAGGTCCTTTGACCTTGTCTCTCTTAATGGCAAAACCTGCTTGCAACAGAATGTCAATGATTTTGTTACCTTTCTCGAAGACTTCCTCAGCAGTTTGGCCCCACACTATGATGTCAATGAATTGGATGTGCTCTGGAGCTTTACCTTTCTTCAGTGCATTGTGGATGACTGAGTGACAGATGGTTGAGCTGTGTTTCCACCCCTGAGGCAAACGGTTGAACTGGTACTGGATTCCTCTCCAGGTGAATGCAAACTGAGGCCTGCACTCCTTTGCTATGGGAATAGAGAAGAAAGCATTAGCAATGTCCATGGTAGCATACCATTTAGCCTCCTTCGATTCCAGCTCATACTGAAGTTCCAGCATGTCTGGCACAGCTGTGGTCATGGGTGGAGTCACCTCATTGAGGGCACGAAAATCAACTGTCACTCTCCAGTCTCTGGTAGGATTACGCACAGGCCAGATGGGACTGTGGAAAGGTGAATGCACTTTCTCGATGGCAGCCTGACTCTCCAGTTGACGAATCAGCTGATGAATGGGCAACAAAGAGTCACGGTTAGTTCTGTACTGCCTGTGGTGCACAGTTTGAGTAGCAATTGACACTTCCAGTTCCTCTATGTCATGATGTCCCACAACTGCAGGTTCATCTGAATGTTCAGGTCTAATGGACAATTTCAATTTGCCATCCTCAATCTCTACAGATGCTATTCCAAAGGCCCATTTATGACCCTTAGGATCTTTGAAACAACCTTGTCTCAAAAAGTCAATTCCCAGAATGCAAGGCGCATCAGGACCAGTTACAATAGTATGTTTCTTCCACTCTTTACCAGTTAAACTGATCTCAGCCTGTATCTTAGTTAACTCTTGAGATCCACCAGTGATTCCAGAAATAGTGAAAGACTCTGTCCCTTTGCGATTTGATGGCAATAAAGTACACTGAGCACCTGTGTCAACTCAAGCCCTGTATTTCCGAACTTTTGAACTGCCAGGCCACCTAATGAATACATTCCAATAGATTCGGTTCTCTCCACTATCCCTTTCCTCCTCCTGGCTGGAGGCAGGGCACCCCTAATGCTGAATATGGCACGTGGGGTGAACACAATGATTGGTGCTGTTGTGAGAGAAATTGCAATTGTTGGAATAATTGCAGTTGCTCTGAGGAGATGAAGAAGTGACAGCTACTTTTCTGGCATTGCTGCCTCGGTTTCTGCTGCTTTGCAGTTCCCTGACTCTCTTTGAAAGAGCTGAAGTAAGATTACCACCCCACTTGTTCATGTTCTCACCAAATTGGTCACACAGAATTGTTGCAGAATGGCTAAAGGAAAATGGACATGACTTAGAGGTGGGCAAGCAGGATGAGTATATGGAACTAAATTAAGGCTGTGCTAGGCCACACTGAAACAAAGACATATTGAATAAACAAAGGCAGCATTTAATGTAGCTAGCTAGGGAGGCACTGTCCTTGATGAGTCGGCGGACAACTCAAGCAGAGCAGGATACAGCTAACTCTGAATAAGATAAGAAGTAGTTTGCTGCTTGCAGCTGCACGTAGCAAGTAGGTGCACCATGCAAATGGAGTATTTAGAGATTCAGCCATTTAGCTTCTTACATGTATGCATATATTATCTGTAACACATATAAGCGCGTGTCTACTAAATAAAGTTGTCACTCGCTTTTGATCCACATTGGATTGTGCGGTGTCCTTGCATATTGAGTTCAGCCCTTCTCCGCGAGATCTGCCTCACCGCACAGAATTATCCACAGTGATGCGCGTGATTGCTGATGTCTAGGTGCAATTCATTTCCTCCTGGACTGGAATTGCCTTGCAGGAGGTCATCATCTGTTCCTGATGGCAGAAACGTGCACCCATTCAGAAGATGCGGGGATGGTATCCTTTACCAGATTGGAAATGGAGGTTTTAGGATCCTACTCAGTTCTTTCATGCCATTCCTAATGCCTTTGTTAATGCTACCTTTAATGCCATCTTTTATCTCTGTTGAGGTACTGGAGTATGTCCAGAGAAGGGCAATGCAGCTAGTGAAAGCCCTGGAACACAAACCCTATGAGGAGAGGCTGAGGGAGCTGTGATTGTTTAGCCTGGAGAAGAGGTGGCTCAGGGGTGACCTCATTGCTGTACATAACTACCTGAAGGGAGGCTGTAGCCAGGTGGAGGTTGGTCTCTTCTCCCAGGCAACCAGCAACAGAAGAATGGGACACAGTCTCAAGTTGTGCCAGGGGAGGTCTAGGCTGGATGTTAGGAGGAAGTTGTTGCCAGAGAGAGTGATTTGCCATTGGAATGGGCTGCCCAGGGAGGTGGTGGAGTCACCGTCCCTGGAGGTGTTCAAGAAAAGACTGGATGAGGCATTTAGTGCCATGGTCTAGATGACTGGATAGGGCTCGTTGTTAGGTTGGATTGGATGATCTTGGAGGTCTCTTCCAACTTGGTTGACTATGTAGCTATGTAACTATGTAATCTTCTCAACAGACAACTGAGAAGGAGTAGGATCTGGTGGTGGATGAGAAGGAGGTGGCAGAATAGGGAAGAGAACTACTAGGAGATCGGTTCCATTCACAGGAACCACTGCCTCACCAGCCAGAGGAGGCGCTACCATCAGGGAACCCTTACAGCTCACCCTGCCACTTGAACTCAGCACCAGGGCTGCCACTGCCAGTTCTGCCACTGCTGGAAGCTCAGTGGGGATACGTGGGGACACACTGCCCTTTGCCGCTACTCCTGGCTGGCTACCTTGTGCAGAACCAGCAGGAGCGCACTGGAAGTGGGGCAAACCCCCTCCCTTGCTCGGTACCATTAATTCCACCGCAGTAAAGTTAAGGCTGACTCGCAGTGGGGGAAGAGGATCCCCATCACCGCTCTCCGCATGTTCCCCAGCAGGTCATGCTCCAAATGCAGGCTCATCGTTTACAGCCACAGCCTGCCCGTACATGCTGCCTGGGCTGGGACAAGAGGGGTACCAAGGCACAGCTGTTTCTTCTGGAGTCACCAGCTCATCCCCTGAATAGGGAGTGGCTGCGCCCAGCAAAAGGATGGCTGCCACGGCAGTCAGTCCCCCAAGGACAGCACTGCTTCCACATGGCGCCATCTTTGAAATGCTGCCTGGATCGGCAGGTCCAGGGGAGGCTACCAGCATGGCTGGAGGTGCCTGTGTTTACACCCCCCGCAGATTCTGATCAGGAGGGGAAAACGTGCACAGGTTTTCCTGCTCCGCTCTACCCCACCCTTCCAGTTTGCCCTGTGCAGTGCCGCTCAGCTCTATGCTGTTGGTCAGCTCAAGATGTGGCCTCTTCAGCAGCAGGGGAACCCTATCATCTTCAACCACCTCAAACCTTCCAAGTCGCTTCCTGCAGCTCCCTTCTACCCCCACGCCACCCAAGAGGGGAACAGCTCACTTCTCCAAGCCTTCCAATTCTCTGTGCCAACTTCACTAAGAGGCACCATTTTTCCTCAGCTTTAATTCTGTATTTTCTCCAATTCAGTCTATGCGAAACCAGCAACCATCTCATTCCCCATGCAGGCCACCAATTATTATTCCGTCATGGTTTTTAAAGATAGCTGACAGAAATTAAACTTTCAAATTAAATGGGAGAAAAAACACAGAATTATATTTGGAGAGAGATACAGAGATAGACATTGCAAAGCAATTACCACATCCCTGGAAAATCCCCTTGAATTTTTCCCCCAGCCCAAAAAAACTAAATCTAATACTCCTCAGTGCTCCAATCCTCCCCCCCCCCCCAATGCCTCCACCATCCAAGAGGCCTAAATAAGCCTCTGGCGGCCCCAAAACAGGCCTATTGCTTACATGTTCTTCCTGATAAAGTGGCTTCTGCCAGACACAGGGCAGGAAGAGGAGGAAAGGAAAACTAGCTGACCTTGTTGTGAGTTTATAAAGACATAGCAGAATTATGGGATTGAATAACAATCTTCTAGTCCCCAGAAGATTTTTTAACCTATTGTCTCAACCTTGGACACATGCTTAGGCAAGGCAGGACATGTATAAGCATATTTTGGGCCTATCAGGCCTACCACAGCATCATCTAGGTGGCCTTCCTCTGTACCTGCTCCAGCAGGTCCATGACTCTCTTGTGTTTGGAGCCCCAAAGCTGGATACAGTACTACATGTGAAATGTCACTAGAGCAGACTGCAGTGGTAGAATCACCTTTCTTGACCTGCTGGCCATGCATGCTTCTTGTGATGCAGCCATGGTGGTTCAGGAGTTTCCACCCTCTGACAGTTGGAATCACCAGGCTAACTCAGATGTCTGGAAGTAAGATGAAACTATATTTACAGTTTAGCACATATTTACAAGCATATGTACACAATATATACAAGTATTTGCAATTATGTACAAGTTAGAAGTAATACAGAAATTCAGAGCACCTCCTGAACAGTGAGACTGCCCAGGAGGGTTCCAAAACAACCTCCCCCACCTTCTTCCCACTCCTTGTTATCTCAGAAATAACCAAATAAACCCTCATTTAAAGCTTACGTGATTAATTTGCAGAGAAAGCAGAAGTGAGATGCCAAAGCCAGTAAGGGGTTAGAAGGAAATTATTAGATCAGTTACATAGGTTTCAGGCAGAAGAGTTAAGGCAAGCCGCAGCCAGGCAGGCACAGACTGAAGTTAGAGACTTTGTTATTGTTGTGACTATTTATGCCTCTCAACAAAACCAGTGGGTGATATGGACATCACTATTATTTTCTTTTTGCAGCCAATGATTTGATTTCTGTCATTACAGTATTCTGATTAGCCTCAAACCAGCACAAGCCCAGGATGCAATTTGCCATCTGCATTGTTGGTGCATGTCCTGGTTCTCATCCACCAGTAGCCCAAAGTCGTTTTCTGCATGGCTGCTCTGTTCCAGTGAGTTCTTTGGGGCCAGGGAATGCTCTCACACATGGGTACCCCCCTCCAGGTACAGTTTCAATACTTTATTATAGTTTAAACACTAAAACTATAACGAGAAAGTTATACTGGAAACCACAATACCTATGGCTCACATGCTACAGCCATAGGGAGCAACTACAGTGCTGACTAAGATATGACAAACAATCCTGAGTAGCTCTATTGATCAAAAGGCAGGCTATACTCACCCTATACCACTAGCCAGCAGAGCTCCTCAGATGGATAGATAGCAGAGCTGGTCAGCTGCTGTCTCAAAAGGTGGGCATCCCCACTGGGAACCGCACCATCATGGTGCTAAGACTGGTGCCGCTCCAGCTCACCTACCTATGCTCTCGGTTTATATGTTTTCAGAATTCTGTGACTCATGTCTGGTATGTCCTAGAAGGCTGAACCAAGGAGAACCAAGCTCTTTCCTTATTTCACAATTTGTTACATAATGACTTTCCCTACTGCCCATGTGCATCCTTGACTGTGGTGTTTAGCGAACATGGCTCTATTAATCACTTGAGAGCTCAAAGACACTGTAGTTCTCACGTCTTATCTTCTGGTAACCTGGCAACTATTTGGCCTGTTGTCTGCATCTGATCAAACACATGCCAAGTCTTTCCTCTTACATGTTCTCAATTTCATCATCCTCCACCCTGTGTTGATATCGTGCGTTGCCCCAGCCTAGGTGCAAGGCCTTGCACTTCATATTACTGAACCTCAGACCACGTCTTTAGCCAGTCCAGGTCCCTATGGGTGGCATCCCATCCTTCAGTCTTACCAGCTGCACCTCTCAGCTTGGTATCATCTGCAGATTTGCTGAAGGTGCACTCAATTTCACTGTCTGTATCATTGGTGAAAATACTGAAGAGCACTGATGCCAATATAGACTCTTGAAGGACACCACTTGTCACCCATCCCCATCTGGACATTGAGCTGTTGACCACTACCCTTTGTATGTGATCATTCAACCAACTGGACAGTCCAGCTTAGAGAGAAGAGTGTTGTGAGCAAACTCTGTTGAAGGCTTTACAAAAGTCCAGATAGATTTTATTAGATTTATTATATCAGATGGCTTGGGATGTTTAACACAAGTTGGTTGGAGCTAGAACTCAGCTGCTGGCTGAGTCAAAAACACAACATTCTGTTCTTATCTGAACATAAGCAAGAAAGCAAAATTTTAATTTAAAACTTGAACAACATAAACCTGAAGGTTTGAGAAATACAATGCTTAACTTAAGGGTTCGGAGTCCCAAGGTAACGTGGAAAGGTAAAGCTGATTTTATACTCACATAGGAAGTTGTTGTTTGCTAAATACCTGGTCCACAATAAGCCTATATTGTCTTCCCTGATCTTGTGCACTGCTGGGTCCCTGATAAAGCTTACAGTTGGTTGCTCTGCATGCCACCAAGAAAGGAAAGCAAGCACCTTTTGGTCCTTTTGTTACATATTCCTGCAGAATATATGTATTGAATAATTGACACTGGGCTGGCAGCTCTTTCTCAGTTGTGGAGGGGCTTGTTTCTCACTAGTCTAATGTGGCAGCTTCCCTCTAGATGAGATGTTAGCTGTCTGTCTTCTTCACATGTGCAGGAGGGCTAGTTGGCTTGGTCTGTAGAACTATTGACATGCACACTCTGGTGCTTTACTTTTTTAGTTTCTGGCAAACTGTAAAGACGCTCTCTATATTCCTCATAAACTAATTCTTTCTGCAATAATTAAGGGGCAGTGGGAATCTGTTATGCAGGTTTTCTGCACTTCCTGAGACTTGACTTCCAATAATTTGGTAGCATATAATTTATATTAGCCAAGTTATTAATCACTGACCTTCAATATTAGGAAATGATTTTGTGAACAATGAGACAATAGTCTTTATTGTGCTTCTGTGAGCTTTCTTCCTGTAATAAATTCATGGTGGCATTGTTGTTTACCCAAAAGGCTTTAAAGAAAACGTTGTAAGTAGAAGAGTCAATAAATGTTCATTTCCTTTAATAAATCGGAAAGGGAACAACCAGTGCCATTGGCTGAAGCGTATGCTTTTTGACCAACATGAGGAAAAGTGACCCATTTGAAAAATGGGGCTTACATACCAAGAACTCATCAGCTAAGCATCCATCAGTTGAGACCAGAAAAAATAAGTCTCTGATCTTTTGCTGTTCTCTTCAAAGATTATTTAACATCTAGTAATCTTCATCAGATGAGATGTTAGTTGTATAGGTTAAGGGCATTTCTTGCTTTAGAGAGAACACAGACACCTGCTTCTGTAGACAGGATATGTTCTTCCTCTGACAAAACAGCATTAAATAGATCCCTCAAGGAAAAAATAGCACTGCTTTAAATATTTCACAAAAATATATTCGAAAGGCTTCACTCCTAGAGTCTTGTCAATTTCTTACTTGCTCTTGCCGTTATAAGTAGTTCTGCTGGTTTAGCAATCTGTTGTTTCTTATCAATTTCACATCTTTAGCAAACATGCTACTTCCAGATACTATGTGTTTAGTAATTTATGATTAGTAAATATTTTTTCTTTAAAATGTAGAGGTTGTTCTATGCTTGTTTGTTTGTTTTTAATTAATAAAAACATAATCAATAAATGAAGCACATGGCTTGCAAAAATGTGTAACCATCTGTTGGTACCTGTTAACTGGTGGAGTAATGTGCTTCTCTTTAATCCCCTTTGACTTTTGAGATAATGTTCTACTACTTTCTATGTAAAACAGGCATTTTAAATCTGTATACTCAATTGCTGCTCTTTCAGTGGCCCATTTCCTGTTAGTTAATTGTTACTTAGATCTCTTTGAGCATGTGATGTTATGGATTTCCAGAAATCTTGTTCTGTCTGCATTTGTTTAAATTTTAGTCTTGAGCTATTCCTTTATCTCATCTTTTCAGTGAAAACTAACCCTCAGACATGCTTTGTTCTGCTAACACAAATAATTGATTTTCTCATTTCTGGATTTTTGGATCTGTCTCAAATTTCAGCTTACTTTAAATGGGCCATTATACAGCGATGTAATGGAGCCAGGTTCTGCAGATCTTATTCACTTCATTAAAGAATTAGAGGTTAACATTAAAACTATTTTAGGATATAAATGATGAGGACGTGAATAAAATGTATAAACATATTCCTTTGTGTACAATCCTCTCTAGTAATTTGGGAGATTGAACTAGTAAAGGAGAAAAACTAATAGTGCACCTGCTTCCTGAGCTATTGTTTGTTAATCAGATTCTCCTGGTGAGGCTTCTGTATAAAACTTGAGTGCTTCAAAAGGTGATGTCTCATTTTCCAGATAGTTGTTACTGCAAGAGAAATCCTTTGAAGAGCTTCATTGTTATTAATGTGATGTTAATTGTGGGCTTCCGGTGAGCTTTTTGTTCTTAGTAAGGTCAGATCACAATTATATGGTTTAGTAGTAATGTGTTCATCCTTCAGTTGACACAGAAACTGAAGGTGTCTGTGTTTAGCCAATGTGTAGTCTTTTGCTTTAGCTAAGACTAAACAGCTGCTGATCATTACCAGTTTTCACTGTTTCTTCTTAACAGTTCCTTGAAACAATGCAACTGGAGGTGGTTTTGCCTTTGATTCAGATTTGTGATTTGTTGGTTTGGGTGTTTTTTTTTTAACTTCAGCCAATGTTTTCTGTACATGATTGCACTGTTTAGTCTTCTGACATTCAGAGATAGAATCATAGAATCAATCATGTTGGAAGACACCTCCAAGATCATCCAGTCCAACTTATCACACAGCCCTATCCAATCAACTACACCGTGATCCCCTTTTGTGCCTGGGGTCCAGCAGCTCGATTGCCTTTTCTCCACTGCACAAGTAGATACATCTGATGGTGAACTTAAGCAGATGAGGTGGAAGCCATAGGATTGTACACATCTAGAGGCATCAAGTGATTCAAAAGAATATTCCATGACTGTTCTTCATCCAAACATCAATTTATACACCAAAGGGGGGGAAAATATGTTTAAGCCAATACATTTCCTACAGAGAGAAGGTTTCACAGAGGTTGTCCAAGGAGGTTGTGGATGCTCCCTCCCTGGAGGTGATCAAAGCCAAGTTGGATGAGGCCTGGAGCAACCTAGGCTAGTGGGAGGTGTCCCTGCCTATGGCAGGAGGTTGGAACTGGATGATCTTTGAGGTAACTTCCAACCCAAACCATTCTAGGGCTCTAAGTTGGGTTTGGTGGGTGTACATTTGCCTGTATTTCAAAATCTGCCCACAAATGTTTTCTGTCTTCATCACATCAAAAAGTTGCCAGGAAGAAGTGGCAGAGCTTGTCTCTCTGCAGGCAGAAATGGGATTGCATCATCTACAATGTTACTTGCAAGTGAAAAGCAATAAATAGTAACTGCTTAGCTTATCAAAGTTGGACAAATTAGTTTGGGGTTTTGTTTTGGGGTTCTTTTTTTGAGGTTTTAACATTTTTGTGGCATGTGGCTTCTTTTGAACTTTACATACATGGCTGGAGAAGAGGAGGCTCAGGGGTGACCTTATTGCTGTCTACAACTACCTGAAGGGTGGTTGTGGCCAGGGGGAGGTTGCTCTCTTCTCTCAGGTGGCCAGCTCCAGAACAAGAGGACACAGCCTCAGGCTGCGCCAGGGGAAATTTCGGCTCGAGGTGAGGAGAAAGTTCTTCACTGAGAGAGTCATTGGGCACTGGAATGGGCTGCCTGGGGGGGTGGTGGAGTCGTCGTCCCTGGGGCAGTTCAAGGCAAGGTTGGATGTGGCACTTGGTGCCATGGTCTAGCCTTGGGCACTGTGGTAAAGGGTTGGACTTGATGATCTGTGAGGTCTCTTCCAACCTTGGTGATACTGTGATACTGTGAATGTATCAATTGATGCATAGGAGGTTCCATGTGAACCTGAGGAGGAATTTTTTCACTGTGGGGGTGACAGAACACTGGAACAGGATGCCCAGGGAGGCTGTGGAGTCTCCCTCTCTAGAAATATTCAAGAACCTCCTGCATATGTTGCTGTGTGATCTGCTCTCAGTGATCCTGCAGGGGGACTGGACTAGATGATCTTTCAAGGTCCCTTCCAGCCTGTTGTGGTAGGCCAAATAGGCCCAGAATAGGCTTAATACATATGCTGGCTTGCCCAGGCATGTTTTTCTGCTCCACAAGAGAGGCAAGCGTGGGAAATAAGGCAAAGAACCTGGAGCCACTAAGTCTAAGAACTCTGTAGTAAACAAGGAACACATACTTAGCTTATGCCTGTCTTGTGCAAGGCCTGTTCTTTTCCCAGATTTGGCTAAAACAAGCCTATGGCTTTGCCTAATATGGTAAGGTTTGTCTAACTGCCATCCTGATTGGTTATTCTGTGTCCAAAGGCCCATTAATCTTGACCGACATTGCTAAAGGAGATACGCAGGTAAACGCAGTGTGCTCTGCTGCGCTATTCACGCCTGCCATTGCCTGCTGCAATTGCATACTGCCTTATTATTTTCCCGGAAACTCCACTGTCGCAAGTTTACCAGGAGTAGACTCTGGATGCCTGCATGCGATTGGCCTGCATGGCCAGCATGACGTTATGTTGAGACTGCACATCACAAGACATCCTACCTGCCCCTGAAAGTCACCTGCTAAACTAGAAGTCCTGGAGATACACAGATTGTCCAGAGACAGAAGACAAGGTCAGAGATTGTCTGCCTCCTTACCCCAGAAGCCTGAGAAGAATCAAGTCTCAGCAGCCAACAAGACAGAGTTCCCTGAAAGTGTTTGGGCACTGTCTGAGTCTGTGACTAACCCCCATGAGCTGGGTAATAATAATTTTGTGAGTAAATGCTTTAAAGTCTCTTTGTAATTCAAGGAGCAGAGAGAGCTCCTTGAGTCCATCTAGTGGACAAGTGGTATATTGCCTGCAAGTGGCATTTCACTGCAGGAATTTTCTCTTCCAGTTCAATTAACGTTTATGTATTTTGCTGGTTATTACTAGATCTAGATATTATCTGTAAAGTGTTTCCATAACCATGTAAGAACCAGAATATTATTAAAATTAGTGATCTGGGGTGGTGAGAGTTCTGAATATCAAAAATAATAAACTATTAATTTTGGAAAAAAAATTATCTCTCATTAATTGATTTTCCCCTTTGTAACATTCTACGATTCTATGAATTTCTAATGATGATGTCATCAATTCTTGTAGCAATTTTCTTATGTTACCTTCAGTCTCCTTCTCCTTTCTCATATTCTCTCCAGTTCAAACTAAAGACTAAAATCATGTAAGTAGCATAAATACATCCCTGAGGAACTCTACTCTGCTGAGAAGACAGGTCCTTTTCATCACGGTCCCTGTCAGTGTGCTGCTTCTAATTCCCAGGTCTCACTCCACTGGCAGGCTTCTGTTTGAGAGGGCTTAGCTACAGCCTTTTCATGGCTTCCTGTGTTTTGGTTTTCTCCATTCTTTCTTGGTCACTCTTCTATATTTTTCTTTTCTGGCAGTAACACTTTTTTTTTTTAAAGTCCCCTTCTAAATAAATGAATCTCTGAACTATTTATTCATAACATCATCATATTACTGTCCAGCTTCCAGTTCTTCATAGTTCACAATAATTCTCTTTGTTTGACATCAGGTTACTCTGCTTACACCTAAGTCTCCTTGGTCAGTCCCTGTCTTTTCCTGTCCCACTCTCTATGGCTCAGTAATCTGCTCAGCTACCTCTCCTTTGGGATCTTTCCATATATGATGAAAATGACAGATTTACTGTGAGAGACTGTATGTTCTTATGTTTCTCTTACTGAATTTTTCTCTTTTTAAAATCTACGGATACATGGGAACTATATGACTGAGTTTAAGTGCTCTTACTTATAATATGCCTGGCTTCTGCTGAATGTCACTATAAGTTCCCTCTTCCTTCTTTCTTTGTTATAAGTTCTGAGGTTTTTTTCTTCCAGTGGAGCAACCAGATTTTTTTTTTCCTTTTTATTTAGTCTGTAGATTCTTCTTTACTTTCTTCTTTTTCTTGACAGTGATGAAGCACCAATATTCTGTGCAAGAGTCCCTTTTCATGCTCAAGCACAAGGAATGCTGTGCTGGGTTCTCTGACCTGCTTCATCTTTCTTGATAGACTCAGATTTAAAAAATGAGATTTCAGTTGTCAGAGCAGGCTTCTTCCTTGAACACTTTTAGATGGTTCTTCTATGTTGATTGTTCTTGCATTATTCCATGTATCAGCCATCTGAAGCTTTCTCTCTTTCTCACTTCTCTCTTCTCTGCATCTCTTTTCTTTCCAGCACACCTCTGTGGCTGCAACTCCACCCCATTTCACCCCATGCATACTCTTTCTCTCCCTCCTCCCTCTCACTCCTCTGGATCTTCCAAATGAGTAACTTTCTTGGCAGATTTATGGATGTCAAATAATTTATTGTACCTTTAAACTCAAAAGATTAATTGGTCCGTATCTATCTTGGTACTGTGTTGATTTTATTCATCTTTGGCATTTGTGCCTGCTGTGGAATCAGAGGCATTATCCTGCATGCCTAAAGTGGCCACCTTAGAGATTTAAAACTTTTTTTTTTCAGCACTGTGCAGCCATATTCTCTGAAATGTTCTGCTTATTTTCTTAGGAGAGGATTAGTAGACTTAAAGGGCAGGAAGAAAGAAGGTCATGAGCTTGTGTTTCCATGCCTCAGACTTCAGGCAGCCATTGCAAACTATGCCCCCGGCTACATGGATTCCTAACCTCCATGTGTATGCATGGCAGAGGGTGTATGTGTGGGGGGGGTGGTATTGCACTTTGGCTGTATGATTAATCTTGTAGCTTTTATTAATTCAGTGGAATCACTGTGGAACTGTGTTGTTCTTTGTAGCAGCTTGATGACCATGTGGCTTAGCTGCTTGTCATTTTAATTGCTTAGTCCACCAACAATTATTGAAAAGCCGTATTAGAAAATTGATGGTCCCTGTGTAATGAATAGTCAGCGTATAGAACATACTATTCTATGCCAGCTTGGGGTAACCAATGCTGAAAATGTCTAGAAAGATGAACTTATATATTTAACAGACATTTGCATGACTAGATGTGCTTTGAAAACAAATAAATAATGTGTTTGGATGCCTTTTTCTGCTTGAGGAGGAATATTCACTTTTTGCAGTGGAAATGTCCTCAATAGATCACTCTCAGCTCCATGGGATTCACATATATGCCATTTGCTGGGAACTATCAGATACTATCTACTTTATTTCTTTGTACAGGACTTGGGTTGTTTTTGGTGTTTTTTTTTTTTTTTTTTGGGGGGGGGGTTGTGGTTGATATGGGGGGGGGGTCGTTTGGGTTTTTTTTCTTGTTACTTGGCGTTGCAGAGCCCTGAATCTGGCTCTAGGCATTCTGATTTGGATTATGTGCATTCTGCTTCAGAGTCCCAAGATCAGAAAAAGGATGTTGTCCAACTGTCCTCCTGTCATTGCCTGCACTCTGCTGAATGCAGGGTAAAATGCATAAACCCTCACTGTTGACAGTCAGCCATGCTATTGACTGTATCTGCCTGCATGGTACTCTGCTCTTCTGTGGGATACCCTGGCTTTCCTCTGGCATCAGGAAAAGTGGAACATCATGGAACACATAGTCAGGCTCATTCTGTTGCCTGCCTTCTCACCCAGGCACCTTACTTTTCTTTTCTCCATCTGGATAGCTGATATGTAATGTAAGTGATAAGCCTAGAAATATGGAATAAGTGGCCTGAGTGGTAGAGCATATGGTATGAAAAACAGTAAGTCCATGCTGGGTTAGAGGAAGTCAGCCCTGTCAGTGAGGTATGTAGGCAGGAGATGTTCTGTGGTAGCAAATAATGTATTTTCTTTTAGGAAGGGGGAGTTTAAGTTGCTGTTTCTCCTTCTTGCCTTTCACCCCTCGTCAAGCATGCCTGCGTCTTATTCTTGCAGTCACTGAATGCACAAAAGCTCTCTGTGGTCCTGAATACTCCTGCAGAGACTTGAAAGAAAACTCTTCATCTTCCAATGCTTCCCAGCAGCAAAATTACCAGGAGTGGCTTGGCCACTGGCAGGCTGAGTCTCAAGAGACAAACATCAGTCATCAGAGCAGTGACTTTCTCAGATGGTCTTCAAATAATACATAAAGGGCAAAAATTGTAACAAAGGGAAATAACAGCCAGCAGGTTTAAGCCAGATAAAATAGACCACATTTTTCCCCACATTAAAAATTAAGATGCAAGACCAAAAGTTCTGGAGAATTCAAGAAGGGTTTAGAAAAAATCAAAGAGTGGTCTACCAATGGCTATTGAAAATTCTGGTCTCCTGCACTGTCCTAGAAGACTCTGAATTGCTGATTGCTGGCAGCTGAGGAAGTTTGTTGACAATGACTCCATACGTGTTTCCTGTGCTCTTGTTTTAAGCATTGCTTAAGCATTCATACATAAGCGTTTGTTAAGAATTCATGCAGAGCATGTTTGGCTAATATGGACTTTACTTTCATCTAGTATAGCAATGCTTAGGGACTCTTAAGATGGAGCTTAATCAGTTGACAAAACAGTTTGTGTGATGCTACCACCAACCTTCGTAGGTGAGTGATTTTGTAGGTCTTTCCAGTAATTTTGTCCTGTTCCTGGGCAGTTTCCACATCCTGCAACCCCAGTGAGACACTGCTGTGTGCTCTGAGCCACAAAACAATTGTCCCCAGGAGTGCTCATTAGCCAAACCTAGTCAATTTTTTGGGAAACACCAAGATGCCAATAGAGTTGTAATTAATAAGAGTTGATTCCAGAAAGGCATGATACCTGTTTAAGGTTCCTACATTCTGTAAGATAGGCCTGAAAAGCCCAAAACCAAATAAGGAATCTGAAAGCCTTTTCTACTGTGGAATTTGCTTGCCTTTGGTAATGTTCCTTCCTGCCCCATCTTTATTTGTAATGATAAATGTCCCTGCATTAATAAACTCATAGTGCATCATGTTTATCCCTTCAAAGCCGGCCCTTGTAGTTTTCATTAGAATTTTAGGATATTTATGGCTTTGTAAGTGACTGAAAATCTGCAGTTTCTCATTAGGAATTAAGAAAAATCTCCTTCTACATGGGGCTGAATCACCTCTGGGCTTGGTAGACAAAAACAAAGTCAGACAGTGCCCAGATTTACAGCAGCAAGTGACTTTTAGTTATTCAGATGTCTTTGATAATGTGTCATCTGCTGTTGCTGGCAGGGATCAGTGTTTAGGCTCAGAATTAATTTCTCTCTAGCTGGAAAGAAAACAGAAATATCTCTTCTGCAAGAGCAAAAAGAGAAAATGATAGTAACAGAATGAAAAATGCAAACCACAGCAGGCACATGTAAAAATGTATATCTGTATTGCATATACACACTGCAAATGTTAACAGAGAGGAAGAGCTGTCCAGAAGAAAGCCGTTGTATTTCATTCTGTTGTGCTTTGTGCTTCCAGCTCAAAGTACAGGAAGTGAGGAAAATTGTTATGGTTTCAAAAAAGAGTTTGTCTTGTATTTGATGAAGGACTAAAAAGTTGGTTGGGGAGGGATAATAATCAAAGGAGCCTTTTGATACTAAATTGTTGTCCAGAAAATCAAAAGAAGGAATGTTCATTTATTTGTACAATGTGATCTGCTCAGTTCACAGCAGCTTCAGCCACTCAGTGGTACTTTTTTTTCCTCTTTCTCTCTTTGTAGGTTGATTAAGTGAATAAGGGGTCACAAAACCACCACCAAAACCAAAAACGAAGCTGCTTTCAAGTATCGAAGATACGAGGCCAGGATGAACACAAGGGACAGCAGAGCGACTGACGGTCTCAATGTCACACTTACCATACGCCTTCTCATGCACGGCAAGGTGAAGCAGTTACTGTTGCCACACCAGTTACTTGTGTATTGAGCGAGTGTATGCAGCTGCCATCAGAGCCCAACACTGCCATTCACAGATGGTTTGCTCCTTCTGTGACCTGAGCTAAATTATGGTCCTGCTCTGGCAATGGGGCTGGGACTTGATGATGTCTTTGGGTTTCTTCCAATCCCTGTCATCCTGTGATCCTGTGACCCTCTGACTTGAGTCAAAAGCACCATTTCCGTGACCCAAAAATCACCCGCTGCTTTTCAAGATATCATACTTAAGTTTGCACTGCATCACAAATGATATAATGATATTATTTGATTTTTTTTTTCCCTCTGAAAGATTCAGCTTCAGGCAGACATATGGTGCATAATATCTGCATTTTAAATAGGGATATGTCTTCCTTACCAAACGCACCTTAAACTTGTATATGTCTGCATTCAAACTTAGGTCTTAGAGGCTGATTGTACCAGGTTGTGGTTCCAATCTGAAAAAGCATTTGAACACATCCTTCTTCTGGGCAGTATGAGTAGCCCTGCTGTTTTCAGTCAAATTCCCATGTGCTTAGACATACTGTTTTTTAACCACTGTCAGATATCTCTGCTTCTTTCAGATTCATGCCTTTAAAGCAAAAACCAAGTACCTGTTGTTTTCAGGACATCTTAGTTAAACTGTGGGTGAGGGGTTTTTTTTAAACAAATAATTTTTAAAAACCCACATAAGTTAAATGAGGAAAAGCTAATTTTCCATGTTAAACACCAATGATTGTGTGTGCAGCCACTTTTAACAATATTGTATGCCAAATCTCCAATGCATGTGCAGTCCCAAGGGTCTAAATTAAACCCATAAAAGCTACAAAGTTCAAATTTTAAGTGAGAGTGTACCATCTTGAGAGGGGTTCTCCTGCCCCTCTGCTCTGCCCTGGTGAGGCCTCATCTGGAGTACTGTGTTCAGTTCTGGGCCCCCCAGTTCAAGAGGGACACAGAACTGCTTCAGAGTGTCCAGCGCAGAGCCACAACAATGATGAAGGGAATGGAACATCTCTGTTACAAGAAGAAACTGAAGGAGCTGGGGCTGTGCTGCTTGGAGAAGAGGAGACTGAGAGGTGATCTCGTCAATGGTTATAAATATGTAAAGGTGAGTGCCAGGAGGCTGGAGCCAGGCTCTGCTCAGTGATGCCCGATGACAGGACAAGGGGCAATGGGTGGAAATTTCATTTAAACATGAGGAGCATTTTTTTCCCTGTGAGGGTGACAGAACACTGGAACAGGCTGCCCAGGGGCGTTATGGAGTCTCTCTGGAGATATTCAAAACCTGCCTGGATGTGTTCCTGTGTGATCTGGTATAGGTGATCCTGCTCTGGCAGGGGAGGTTGGACTGGATGAGCTTTTGAGGTCCCTTCCAACCCCTGGTATTCTATGGTTCTGTGTGTTCCCAGTTAAGAAGGCATGATGGGTATACTATTAACTCTACCATGCTCTAATCATGTATTGTATCATGCCTCAGTATTATAAAGAGGACATTAAATCAGAATTTATTCTGGTCATAAAAGGAAATTTCCTATGGTTTCTTTGATGTCATTTTTGTAATTTAGAAATAACTATATAGCAGAATGAAGGATCTCTGAGTCAATATGAACTCAGTGTGAAAAGGTCGCTCTGAAAGCTTTATGTGCCTTTGAAAAAGAAGAAACACATTTCTAGGCCCTTCCTTAAGTTTTTTTGCAACAATGGCATTGGCAGAAATTTCTAGACAAAGCAATTAAATGAAGCAGAGCTTGAATTGTAAATAACTGCTCATAGCTTGAAGGAGAAGAAGGGAATTAAAAGATTGTTATAAAAAGTGACAGCAGCAAACTGGATTCAGGGAGATGATTTTTGAAGATCACAGAATCACAGAGTGCTAGGGGTTGGAAGGCACTTCAAAAGATCGTCGAGTCCAACTTCCCTGATGGAACAGGATCACCTAGAGCAATTCACACAAGAATATATCTAGGTGGGTTTTGAAGGTCTTCGGTGAAGGACACTCAATCTCTGGGCAGCCTGTTCAAGTGTTCTGTCATCTTCAAAGTGAAAAAGTTTTTCCTTATGTTTACACAGAACCTCCTATGCTCCAGCTTGAGCCCATTGCCCCTTGTCCTATCATTGGACACTTTGAAGAGCCTGGTTCCATCCTCCTGACACTAACCCTTCACATACTTACAAACAGTAATGAGGTCATCCTTCAGACTCCTCTTCTCCAAGATAAAGACACCCAACCTTTCCTCACAGGGGATGTGTTCTACTCTCTCCATCATCTTTGTGGCTCTATGCTGGAGTGTTTCAAGCAGTTTCCTGTCCTTCTTCAACTGAGAGGCCCAGAACTGGATGCAGTGTTCCAGACGCAGCCTTACCAGAGCAGAGAAGAGCGGGAGGAGAGCCTCCCTCAAGCTACCAGTCATACCTCAGGATGCTATTGGCCTTCTTGGCCACAAGGGCACATTGCTGGTTTCGTGGTCATCCTGTTGTCCACCAGGACTGTCAGGTCATTTTCCCCAGAGCTGCTCTCCAACAGGTCAGCCCCAACCTGTACTGACACAGGATGACACATGAAGTTCTTCTTTCCCAGATGCATGACTCTACACTTGACCTTGTTGTGTTTCATTAAATTTCTCCCCAGCTGACTTTCCAGCCTGTCCAGGTCTCACAGAATGGCAGCACAGCCTTCTGGTGTGGCAGCCATCCCTCCCAGTTTTGTGTTACTTGTGTTCTCATTTTAGGCTGATGTATTTATTAGTACATTTCATTGAAATATGCAGATCTGTTCTTACTAACCTTAGATCTGTCTCCAAAACTTTGTTACTAGTGTATAATAGTAAAGGGAAGCTCTGTGTGCTTTGCAATATTTGCATTAATTTTGACTGAAAGTCCAGAGCTTGTTCTGCTATGCTTATTTATCTTGACTATAAATTCTGCATATTTAGGAAATTTTCAATGTGTACTTTTCCTATATTTTGTAGGGGCTTTAAGTCAAGGAGCAGACATCTTCATTAGGCAATTAAGCTAAATTCTGTAACTACAGACAGAAAACTCAGGATTTGGATGAGTGGACAGATATCTACAAGTGGGCAGGCAATTAAAAAGTGTATTTAGCAACAACAAACAAAACAACACAGTGAAGACATTTTTCCTGATCCCAAATCTAAACCCACCTTGGTGCAACTTGAGGCCATTTCCACTTTTTTCTTGGGAGAAGAGACTAACACCACAGCCTCCTTTTAGGTAGCAGAATAAGCAATCCCAGTTCTTTCAGCTGCCTCTCACAAGACCTGTTCTCTAGACCCTTCACCAGCTTTAGTGCCCTTCTTAAGACACTTGTGGGAGTATGATAGCCCTGAAGAGAAACCAAGAGCAACACAAAGCAGTTGTCATACTTGGTTGCGATGAATTAGAGGACAGGTGTTGGGGAGTATGCTGCAAGGGCAGCAGTCAGACATTCTTCACATCCATTTTAAAAGCAACGTCAGGGAAAATGTGTTATGTGGGCATGTGAGGAGGGAGAGGCCTGCCCAAACATGCTGCACCTTCTCTCACTGGAAGTCTTTAAGGACAAGTTGAGCTAAATTGATTACATCCTTTAAAGCTGCCATGATGCTGCAGCCTCTGCTTCTCAGGATCTTTTTAACTGAAATACCTGAATGCTGCTTCAGAGAGGGCAAGAACAGGAAAGATTTTTGAAGTATATGCAGGAATTTCATATTAAATAATGCAGAGATGCATTTTCATCTTTTATTAATGAGAAAGAGGCACCACATTAAGGACTAAAGCTGTTTCATGCCTTTCAGTAGAGAAAAACAGGGAATATGTGCTGAGGTTGTTTACATTGCCCTACTTCTGTATTCCCCCTCTAATTCCTGATGGGTTTTGAAGTAAAATAAGTAAAATCACTGTGTAGGACAGATATGTGAATAGATACAGATTTTTTATTTTTTACCTTTGTAAACTTAAATTTTAATTTATGATCAGGATTAGACTGCTGCAGGGATTGTAAGATTTCTGCTTCCAGCAAAGGCAAATGTAGCAGCATTTTTGAGTGGCTTAGTGAACCCAAACTGAGCATGCATGGATTAATGGGCAAACAGCACCCAGCTATCAAAGCCCTCTGCAAGGAAGGCAACTCTCAGGCTCCAAAAGGAACACATCTTTCACTTTTTCTACCTTTTTAATTTTTTGTCAAAATCAAAAGTCCTTTGCCTATCCATGTGTTCTAAGTTGTTTGATGGAACTCAGTGTTACCTTCTGCCGAATTTTTTTTATTCTCCTGACTTGTGGCTGCTGTTTTGCAGTTTGGGGGTTTTTTGTTTGTTTGTTTGTTGTTTTTCCTTCCTTACTAACATAATGGTTTCTTGCTTACTAACTAAAGTAATGAGGCTGGACAGTTGTGAAAAATCATAGCCTCGCCTGCAGGTATCTGCTGACATACCTTAATGCTTGACATTTGCAGTGCTCTAGTTCTAGTTTTGGTCATGCATGCCCATAAAGAAAGAATTCTTGAAAAAGCACCTCCTTTGACTCTGCAGGATAATGGTTACATGGTTTTGGACTGGTTTGGATTCATACACAGGCAGTGTTAACAGGCTGATTAGGACCCATTGTAAGAGAAGACCATCTACTGATCTTGAAGGTACACAAGTCCATGGATCTGTCTGCAGATCCTAAGGGGAGTAGCAGATGAAGTTACAAATCCATTTTCTGTCATACTTGAAAGAGTCATGGCAGCCTGGTGAAGTTCCACTAAATGGAAGAACAAGAAACATAAGCCTTCTTTTCAGAAAGGGAGATAAGGAAGACCCAGAGAACTACAGTCTGACTTAGGTGCGTGGCCAGATAATGGAGCAGGTCTTTCTGAAGAGTCTGCTAAGGCACATGGAAAACAAGGAGGTAATTGTTGGCAACCAGTGTGGATTCACAAAGGGCAAATCCTACCTTCCAAATTTGACGGCTTTTTATGGTGGGGTCACAGCATCAGTGGATAAGGGAAGAGCAACTGACATCATCTTCCTGAACTTGTGCAAACCGTTTGACACTGTCCCACACAACATCCTGGTCTCTAAATTAGAAGGACACAGATCTGATGGACCACTTTGTGAATAAGAAAATGGCTGGATGGCCACTCTCAAAGTGTCAAAATCAATGGTTCAATGTCCAGATGGAGACCTGTGACGAGTGGAGTTCCTCAGAGATCAGTGCTGGGACTGGAACTCTTTAACATATTTGTCAGTGACATGGACAGTGAGACCAAGTGCACCTTCAGGAAATTTGTTATGACACCAAGCTGTGTGCTGCTATCAACACACTTTAGGGAAGGGATGCCATCCAGGGGAACCTTGATGGGCTGGAGAGGTGAGCTCAAGCCAAACTCATGAAGTTTGACAAGGCATCAGGGTGACCCCAAGCACCAATTTAGGAAAAGTGATGAGTGGTTTGAGAGCAGCCCAGAAGAAGGGATTTGGGGATGCTGGTTGATAGTGCTTGGCATAAGCCAGCAATGTGGTCTTGCAGCCCAAAATGCCTACCACACCCTGGGATGCATCAACACATGCATGTGCCAGCAGGTCAAGGGAACTGATTCTGCCCTTCTGCTATTGTGAAACCTCACCTGGACAGCTGTGTCCAGGTCTGGAGCCCTCAGTGCAACAGGGACTTGGATCTGTTGGAAAGGATGGAGACAATGGCCATGAAGATGATCAGATGACTGGAGTACTTCTCCTACAAGGACAGGCTAAGGGAATTGGGCTTGTTCAGCCTGGAGAAGGGAAGGCTCTGTGGAAGACCTTGTAGTGGCCTACCAGTACCTGAAGGGGACACACAGGAAAGCTGGAGAGGGACTGTTTTATAAGAGCCTGTGGTGACAGGACAAGGGGCAATCATTTTAAACTAGAGCAGGGTAAATTTAGATTAGACATTAGGAAGAAATTCTTTACTGTGAGGGTGATGATACACTGAAACAGGTTGCTCAGAGAAGTTGTGGATGCCTCATCTGTGGAGGTGTTTAAGACCAGACTGGATGAGGCTTTGAGCAACCTGGTCTAGCAAAAGGTGTCCCTGCCTGTGGCAGGGGGACTGGAACTAGATGGTCTTTAAGGTCTCTTCCAACTCAAGCCATTCTGTGATTCTGTGACCCTAGAGACTCATCATTAAAGGTTAATTGTAGTTGCATATGATAAAGAGATTGTGCTAGGAGAGAGTTAATAAATTTCAGGAAAGTAGCTTAAGGGAGATTCAGAAGTCATGTCGATGAGACGAAACAGGAGAAAATGTTCAATTGTGCCCACACGGAAAGGACAGATCATCATCTTGTTGTGGTGGCACAGGATTCTCTGCTTTCTCCTTCCAGTACAAACCTGCAGAAGCAAAAATGCATCATTTCCAGAGGCACTGCATGAAGGTGTGCTTTAATTAAACCATATTCAGTACAGTGAAATCTGCAAGAAAACAAAGTAGAATATAATAATATATTAAGTCTAAGAAATCTTTTAGAAGAAGGGAAGGAATTCGGAAGTAGAAAATGAAGTGGATTAATAAAGTCAGACGGTTGGGAAAAACAAGGAAATAATTCACAAATAGGATGAAAGAGGGAAGGAAAAATTGGCAGGATGTAGAACTCTTGCCAAATACTGAGAGCTGTAAATTGGAGAGTTGAAGCAATTAACTGGAGAAGATAATTTAGGAGGTACATGTTCAGTGAGAGATGGAATTCTGGAAAGCATAAAAGGCTGAAAGGCATCAGATGTGGCAGTGTCCAGAGAGTGGCACATTTGGGATGTGCTGAGTTAGGGAGGAAAGCTATTGCAGCAAATGGGCTTGCAGTTCTGGATGCAATGTTTTAGTGCATTGTGGGGCAAAGAAATGTTAATTACCTTACTGTCCCTGCAAATTCACACCTGGGGTTCTGTGCTCAGCAGCAGGTGCAACATGTGTGAGTGATGTTGAAAACTGAGCAGGGGGGGAAATCACAGAAAAGCAACGGGGTTATAGGAGGCTGAGGAGATTGTTTAGCTTTCTTCAGTTGTTTTCATAGATACTTGGAGAGAATAAAGATGAGTGTAATGGAGTGTTGTTATTCTGAGTGAAACAAGTGCTTGTAGCTGGAAATAAGGGGGCAAAAATGTGTTTTTTACAATAAATCCTAATAAGGGAATCCCAAGAGAAATCCACAATATTGAGATTTTTAGAAGCTTCTGGAAGCCTCCTAAAAAGATTTTAAACATGTCTAGGGAAGAGCAAAATTGTACTGTGTAGAATGTATAATCTGCATTGATGGAGGATAGATATGATGGCTGAGTGAAGATTTTCCTTCCCTAACAGCATTTGTTCAATTATACATTTATCATAGTTTCAGCAGTACTGAGTCAGAAAAATGTCACTGCAGTCAAGTGTACAGGTTTGGACAAAACTCTGAGTGCTTTGGCTTCTAGGCACTAAACTTCCAGTACTTACAGCTTAGTTTTAGATGCCCTGAGGAACTCTTGTCTCCCGGTGGTTTCGGCAGAGCCAGTGGGTGCCTTGTAGCACTGCAATGATTGATTAATTAAGCAAACTTACATCCAGCTTCAGTGGTGACTTCCAGACACATCAGTGATTATTTTGCGATGCTATATATAGAATTTCTTATATGAAAGAAAATTTGGACTCATTAAGGTGATTGTTCATGTTTAATAGCTTGGATATAGTCAGAATAAAATCATAGAGAAAATTACTGTTTTCATCATTTCATCATTAATCCATTTTTAGCACCGGGGATTCTTGTAGTGGCCTTTTTTTTTGGGGGGGGGGGGCGGGGAGACTGTAAAGCAAGCACAGAAATAATTTGTCCCTGTCTTGGAGGTAATACCCTTCTCCTTCCCCTTTTTTTTTATTTTTTACTTATTGAGATACAACAAAGTACCTTGTCAGTAATTTAATTCCAGACATAAAATGCCAGCTAAGACAATGTTTGTTCTGCTCTCAGGGTATTATGAGGATTGATTGTCCTGCCTATTGCTATTACAGTTCTTGCTTTGTTTGTTTGCATTACTGTGGTAATTATGGAACAAAACTCGAAGTGTGCATATACCACACAAGGTGGACTTCTTGTTCATGTGTTTGTAGTAGCAAGAGCCAAAAGGTTCTTACTAGCCTGAAAAATAACTAAGAGGGCAGAGGTCTTTCCCCCTTAGCTCCTGGGCACAATATGTCCCCAGATGCCATAGCCAAATATTCCCACTTCTGTCACATAGAATTCCCTCATTAGTCCACAGCTGTAATCATAGAATCATAGAATGATAGGAGTTGGAAGGGATCTCTGGAGATCGAGTCCAACACCACCACCCCTGACAAAGCAGGATCACCTAGGGCAGGTCACACAGTAACATCGCCAAACAGATCTTGAAAGGCTCTAGAGAAGCAGACTTCACAACTTCCCTGGGGAGCCTGTTCCAGTGCTGTCACCCTTGCAGTAAATAAGTCTTTCTGCATGTTGAGGTGAAACCTCATGTGTTCCAGTTTGTGTCCATTGCCCCATGTCCTAGCACAGAGCACCACTGAAAAGAGACTGGCCCCTTCTTCCCAACCCCCACCCTTCAAGTATTTGTAAACATTAATAAGGTCACCTCTCAGTCTTCTTCAGATTAAAGAGCCCCAGGTGTCTCAGCCTTTTCTCCTAAGACAGATGTTCCAGTCCCTTATCATCCTCATAAATAACTGAGACTGCAGAAGGCACACACTCTGCTCAGTGCTGCTCTTCAGCAGAGCCAATTTTAGGTTTGTGTTTGGGATGAAGGCTAGGAGGTTTGGTGTGAACTTGAATGTGAAATGGTTACCCACCTACTACCAGGAAGCAAATGAAAAATGCCCATTGGCATGGTTGCCTGTGGCAGATTCCTAACACTGGCATCTACATCACAAAGACAGATTGGAAGGTCTTCTTATATACTACACATTTGTTAGCATGAGATATGTTCTAGTAAGGGCTTGGACTGCAGTCTCCTACATCATCAGACAGTGACAACTGAAGTATCACCTAGTAACATGAGATCTCTCATGTCAGTGAGGATAATCCCACACAACCCCGGAACACAAATCAGACACTCAGGTTATTCAAGCAGTCATTTGTTCCCCGAAGAGACACATTGCATCATGTTTCCAAAACCTGACTTGTCTTCCAGCATTTAAAAAATGCTGAAGCACCATGTGCTCCATGCAAGCACATTGTTCAGAATATCCTCATGGGGGAAATTTAGGCTTGAGGTGAGGAGAAAGTTCTTCACTGAGAGAGTCATTGGACACTGGAATGGGCTGCCCAGGGAGGTGGTGGAGTCGCCGTCCCTGGGGCTGTTCAAGGCAAGGTTGGACGTGGCACTTGGTGCCATGGTCTAGCCTTGAGCTCTGTGGTAAAGGGTTGGACTTGATGATCTGTGAGGTCTCTTCCAACCCTGATAATACTGTGATACTGTGATACTGTGATGGAATATGTTCACGGGGTCTTCCATTCAACTGTATTCATGAGGTTATGTAAGGATAGGCAATTTTATCCTCAGAAGAGAGCTGGGTTGTTTTAGGCCTCTTTGTGAATGGGAGAGACAACTGGTGCTGGTCTAGAAAAATATATCACCACAGATGTTTTGGGTTGTTGCCAGGACCCTTCCTTGTCTCTGGACAGGTGTGCCTCCCTCCAAGGGAGGCTGTATTTCTTTCATTTCAGTGCTTTTGTAGCACTTTCTTGTGTGTAGGGTTCAGTCCTACTGACTCTGCCTTAACCTTGCTCATAGAAAGTGGGTAAACATATGCAATCACAGCATTGCCTGAATGAATTGCAGGCTTTAGAATGTAGCCTATGCTTTGTCAGATACTTTGGGGTGAGAGTATATATTCTTATTTTCAGATGTGTTTTCTTTCTAGATGCAGCTTGATCACAGGGATTCTGTGAGCTTAGTGTTCCATTCACCCTGTAGTGCTGGAAGTAGAAGCTGTATGCTCCGTGGTAATAAGGCAGGGTCTGTCCTTTTATATGCTCCTAGTATGGCTACCTATTTTGTTTTGGTTTCCTGGGACACAGTAATAATGAAACTACCCTCACAGTTAGAGAAACTACAGAATTTCACACATTATATTCACAGACTGTCGGAGTAAACCGGTGGAGCGCTATGGGTAAAATGACTCTTGGTTCACCAATATGGTTAGATGGTCAAATCCACTTTATTTCCATGACACAGTGACCTATATGCATTCTAGCAAGAGGCGTGCTCCACCAAGATTGGTTACAGTCAGAGGGTACAGGGTTACTTGTAAGGCATCAATAGGTCAGCATACCATAACAATCTAAGGGTCAGCGCTCCAGACCACCTACTCCAGCCCCCTTGGCTATCTAACTCTGCCCACTGCAGCTGTGTGTGGGGTGCTCAGTTGTTTACAGTTTGATTTCCTGGGCTAGCAGCATCCCAAGGACGTTTCTCAGCACAGTTGCTCATGTTTATCATTTCTGTGTCCTCTGCTAACAACAATTCTCCAACAACAGACCAAAGCTTAATCTTTAAACCAAGGTTTGTTACCATTTCTTAAGCCTCTCATTTTCTTAACTAATGTCTTTCTTTTGCTATTGCAAAGGCACACCAGATGGTTGATTAAGAAGCATTTCTCTCTTACAACCTGTTTCATGTCTTTGTTTAGACATTTGCTCCATTTCTCTGCTGACATCTTTTGTTACGCTGATGGTACCTTGCTTTTCCCTACTGATGATTCCCAAAACTCCAGAAATAGCATTCTGCTCTCTGTTGGGCCACCACCACTCACCAAGTATTCATTAAAAACAGTTTCCCCCATTTGTAACTTCTCCTTTTGTCCACTGATTTTTGATCAGCTGCTGAAGTGTGATTATGTGAAACCTTGAAATTGTTATCATGTAATTCAGTTTCCCAGAGTGTTTACACTTACAGAATCATAAAATTGTCAGGGCTGGAAGGCACTTCAAGGATCATCTAGCACAAACCCCCTTGCAATGGGCAGGGACACTTCACATTGCATCAGGTTGCTCAGAGCCTCATCCAGCCTGGCCTTTAAAACTTCCAGGGATGACTTAGATAATTAATCAATAAATCAATCTGAAATTGATGATAAAAAAATTGTCATTAGCTTGTATTCCTAAGCACTGGAAACCAGCAAATAGCTCAAGAGTTGTTAATATATTCTAATTGACAATTACTTGACAGCTAAGTCAGACTCCTGTCTGACCTGCACTGAAGTTGCATTTGACATGAACTGTAGGATTAGCATCACCAGACTGTAGGGCACATTCATGGCAATCTAGGCATCTCTTCTAGGAACAAAACATAGTATCATAGAATGGCTTAGGTTGGAAGGGACCTCAAAGATCATCCAGTTCCAAGCCCCCAACCATAGGCAGGGACACCTCCTACTAGAACAGGTCACTCAAGGCCTCATCCAACCTGACCTTGAACACCTCCAGAGAGGGAGCAGCCACAACCTCCCTGGGCAACTTGTGCCAGTGTCTCACCACCCTCACTGTGAAAACTTCCTCCTAACATCCAATTTAAATCTCCCCTCTGCCAGTTTAAACCCATTACTCCTCATCCTGTCATTACAAGACCTTGTAAATAGTCCCTCCCCAGCCCTGCTGTAGGCCCTTTCAGATACTGGAAGGCCACTCCAAGGTCTCCTCAAAGCCTTCTCTAGGCTGCAGAGCCCCAACTCTTGTAGTCTGTCCTCATAGCAGAGCTGCTTCAGCACTCTGAGCATCTTTGTGGCCTCCTCTGGACTCATTCCAACAGTTCAGTATCCTTCCCTCCTCCCGTCATTTCTCTCCTGGGCTGCAGAAGAGGCTGTGTGCCTTCCTTGCACTAGGCTCCTACTTTGAAGGAACAGGTGTAGGTGACAGCATCCCATCCATTCAGATAACTACAGCACAGTTTGGTGTCTGATGGATTTAGAAACATGTTCTGAAAAAAACAAAGTGTTCAAAGTACTATTGGCTAGAAATATTGATAAAACTTGACTGTCATAAAAATTACATTAGGTAACTCATTAAACACTACATGTAATTTAGGGCAGTATAAGAATCTATATGAAACAAATGTTGAACTGTATGAAGAAAAACCTTAAAGGTTTGATGAAGTAGCATTAGGAGTTTAAAGAATAAATTACAAGCTCTTCTGATTTAATCTTCAGTGATTTAGATTTCTCATCATAATTAAAGACAGGATCTGTTGTCACCACTACTTACAGAATCTTTCGTAGAAACAGTTAAGACCCCCCCCAAAAAAGTGACCCATTTAGAATCGTTCCAGGTTTTTTTGAGGGGGGTTGGATTTGTTTGTCTGTTTTGGGTTGGGTTTTTGGGTGGGTGGGGTTTGGGTTTTTCAGGGGGAGGGTTATTTGTTTGCTTGTTTGTTTGGGTATTTTAGGAATTTTTATGGAAAAAAACCTGGAAAAGTTCGAAACACCCATGTGAAGTGAATGTTTCTGTCTCCCCCTGTACCCTTGCCTTCACATTTCCAAGGAGAATCCCAGCTCCCAGTGCAAGAGCAGAAGTGACATTTGCTTGAATGTTTGGAAACTGTGTCCTTACACAATAAACTTCAAATTCACCCTTTGAGAAAGGGAAGATTTGAAGTACTCCATTACAGTAACCTTTTCTGGCACGTTCCAAGGAACTGGTCATCAGCCTTGTTGAAATATTTTTCTCAGTGGGATTCACACTGCTCATTCTTTCAGTTCTTTGGCAGCCTGTACTCTTTGGCAATAACAAGGTGATGATCAGAGCCCATTGAAGTCTATAACAAAACTCGCACAGACCTCAATGGACTGAGAATCCTAACATTTTATGCCTTGCTCTGCTTGTTTAAGTGTTACCAATTTTCTTGTTTGAAACAGACCATCTTTTTTACCAGGGCTAAAAATGATATCTTGCTTTTTCTGTTTCCAAAGTATCTTTTTCTATTTCCAAGGAAGATATTTGTGTAGTGATTAGCAATCACCCGTCCATGCATTTCTGAAAGAGCCACATCTGATGTTAAGACACAGGATGATCAAATGGATTGGGACAGGTTACATTGTAAGTGTACAGTGGCAAAGACTTGCAGATTCAAGACCAGGCCTGCAGCTTCTAATGAAGCTTCAGATACACAAAAGCTGCAATTACACTGCAGGCTGAAATACAATTGCTTGTCTGTAGCATTAGAAATGCAATATACTCACCTGTGGCAAAGGTCTTTCTACATGAAAACTGGGAATGAAAAGAATGGGCAAAGTTTTCAAGGTGAGAGTGCTTACCTGCTATCTGAGTAGGCAGATAGGAATAACTAGACATGAGCTATCATTATTGAGAGTCTTACTGCTTGTATTGTTTAATCCCATTCAGTAGTTGCAAGCAGGTTGGTAGAATTGTGGTGATATGTGAAAAACAGTAAGATCTTATAATTTTTGTGGAATAAGTGTCCCAAATTTGTGGCACAGCTAACAGGAAGATATGCCTCATTAGCCAGTCTGTAGAGCATGCTGGTACAGCTGTCTCAGCCATGGGAAAAGATGAGACCCAAACCCACATATTAAGAGACATAAGATAATTTGGTTCCAAGACACAGAACTGCTTCATTCATTCCTCTTCTCACACAGCTGCTCCTTTGCATTGTATGTGCACATGTACAGGTGCTTCACAGTCCCAAATGGATACAGGAAGCTTTAACAAGAACACTCATGCAGCTGTGTAGTGTGTAAAGATCTACTGTACCACAGCCAGCAGAACTATAGGTTTGCAAAGCAGATACTTCTGGGAGATTTGTGGTTCCTGTCTGCATAATATGTATTTTCTGTTCAGTAAGTACAAGAGAGCAGAGAAGAGGCCTCATTGGCTTAAGGAGCTTTGTGGATAGTTAGGCATTGACTTCAGTGGGTATAAGGACATTGCTGAAGAATCACAGGCTCACAGAGGTTGCAAGGGATCCCCAAAGGTCTCCAGTCTGACCTCTCGTATCAAGCCAATCCCATTGCAGCTGGATGCTTAGGGACTTGCCAAGGCTGAGTTTGAGTACCTTCAAGGACTGAGGCACCACTTCTCTGGATCCATATTCTAATGTCCAGCCATCTCTATGGTAATGTTTTTCCCCTCCTACTGACTAGGAATTTGATGTTGCAACTTGCTCTCCTTATTGTATACTGCAATAAGATTCCTCCTAGGTTTTCTCTTCCTGAGAGCAAGCAAACACAATCCTTTCATCCTTTTCTCATGTGAATCACAGAATCACAGAATCAACCAAATTGGAAGGGACCTCCAAGGTGCATTCTGTGGTCTAGTCCCCTGGCCATCTTGATGACTCTGCATTGCATTCAGTTCAGTGTGTCCTTATCTGCCTTGTACTAGGAAGCCAAAAAAAGGACATAAACTTGAGGCATGGACTCACAAACACAAAGTGAAGGCAAGAATGATTTGTCTCATCCTGATGGCTCCATTCTTGCTAATATTTGTATGATCTGGGATGCTTTGCTTATTCATTCTCATACTTATGTTGGAGTTATGCATTTGGACTCTTGGGACATCTTCTGCAAAGCAAGTTTTTGCCCAGCTTCTTCTTCTGTGCAGGCTTTTTCCATCCCATTCATGAGACTTTTCATTTGACCATTCTGCTCCCTGTGGTTTCACTCAGCCTGTTTTCTGTAGACTAAGTGGCTCCAAATGACAGCCTTCTCCAGCAGTGTATTTATTGACTGTTTCCCTCAATCTATTCCCAAGTCAGTTACTTGGAGAGAGTGCAGAGAAGCCATATGCTAAAGTTCCTCATTGCAATAGGTCTTCTTGCTGAAAAGTCTTTGTGTCTTGTGAGCAGGATGTGAGGAATTGCAAGTACAAGGAACTTTGTATTATAAGCTTATAAATAACCTTCGGAGAGAAATAACTTTGTCGAGGTCACTGCAGGTAGCTGTCTATTGCAGAATGAAGTTAGTACCACTTTGTCATGAGCCCATCGTTGAGTAAAGCAATGGAGGGCAGTCTGGTAAATCCTACCCTTTAGACTGTGTTTCAGAGTAAGTCAGACTTAAATATATGAGGGGGGGGGGGAGGTGGTGGGGCTGGGGGAAACTGTATGTCATACGTCTGGAACAGAGCAGACTGTGTGCAGCCATCTCTTACCCTTTAAAGTAGATTTCACAATCTGAGCAGGTGAGGGACATTTTGTATTCCTTTAGGTGGTCTCCTTTCTGGCAGATGATTTCCCGTCTGAGGTCGCACTGTGTAACATGTCCAGACTAGTCATTTTAGAGTTAGTAGCTTCATTTTTGCTGCCCATTGAATTTATCTACCAAGTGTTTAACCTTCACCAGAACTGCCAGATTGTTTCCCAGTACTGTTTCTCAGTATTGCTTTGTTCCTTCATGAAGTATTGTTGGAGCCTAATACCAATACCTGAATCCCTCAAAAGTGATTAGCAGTTAATTTCTTGTGAGCGCTTAATAAGGAGATTAAGCTAGGCCATCAGGTGTTTACACAGTAACAAGTGGTAGGATGGAAGTTCAGCCGTTGCTACTACATGGTGTAAAGTGGGTGAATGCTTGCCCTCAGAGAGATCAGCAGTTATTTTGATGTGTGTATTATATGCAGGTTGTGCAGTGCTATTAGTTTTAAAATTTTTATTCCCCAATACGAGTTTATGTGTGTTTACAGTAGCAGGGTTGATCTGTAGCTGCAAAACCAGTTTCTGTTAAAGGTATTCCTGCACCATCAGTGAGCTGCAAAGCCACATTTTCAGTCCACTTCTTTGTAATTGACATGACATATTTGTATACAGCAGCAATAGAAGGGGGCTATGCTGCACACTGCAGGTTTGAAATAAATGAGAGTGAAATAGTATAAGAGCAAAGCAAATGTTCATCTGTAGGGAGTCATCATTATTCACAGTGTCTTTTTTGTTTGTTTGTTTCAGGAGGTTGGAAGCATTATCGGAAAGGTCAGGAAATTATTTTCTGTCTTTCATTTCATGACGAAATATTGTACATCAGTTCATTTCATCAGCCCAACCTGAATTTCTTTTTTTTTCCCGTTTCTTTAACAGAAAGGTGAGACAGTTAAGAAGATGAGAGAGGAGGTAAGAGAAGCCTTGCTGTCTTTCCCTGGCTTTCTTTCCAGAGAGTAGGTGACTTCAGCCTGTGCAGCCCGACACTGCCATCAAGCGGGCAGTCCGATTAGCATCACCGCTCTGTGCAAATGGTGCTGTTTAAAGTCCCGTCTTAATTAAACACTGTTGTTAATGCAATCTCCGTATCACCACAGCAGTCGGGAGTCTTCCATTCCCATAGCAATATGCCTGCTGCTGTCTTATCTCAAGAGCAGCTCATCCAGCATGATTTGGTGCATCAAAACCAGAGTCTTTCTTTAGCATAGCAACATCAGCCCTGCACGTGGCTTGGCCTCCTGATAGAGAGTTTCCAAAATCTGAACCATTAAATTGATACTATTTGAAGTTTGGGTGTAGACACAGGCTTCAGCAAAGCTGGAGAGAGCCTGGCAGAAGCTAGAGTATCCCTCTGCAGTGTCTTGGCAAAGCCTTAACATTCCATTGTGACTAGGATGAGGAGAGGCTAGACCTACCCACTCACCACTCACAACCTTTGAAAAAACTGCACACGAAACAAGGCACTGCATAAACTTCATTCTCCCCAGTGTCTGCAGACCTTTTCCCCTGCCATACAGCAATCTTCACTGTCTTCAGAGGATTGTGACCTGGTGGAAGTTACAGATCCACACTTGCCCTTCAAGACAGCACATCTTACCTGGAGATCCATGTACTTTTCCCTTAAAGCAATGCTAAATCTTAAGTAAAAAGACAAATCCTGCTGTTTAAAACTTTTAACACCACAAAGTGTATAGAGGATGCTTCAAGAAAAGTCAGTCTGGTTCTGCTGCATCTGCAGTACGTTACTGTCAGCTGCTTTGTTGCTTTATACCCTGATAGAAGATGTGTGCAAGGAGATCTCAAAGTATTTGTAGCATGGAAAAATTTGGTGAGATCCATCTTTAAATATATGCAGTGGGGAATTGATTATCAGACTGTCGTTGTCAGAGCTCTTTTTTTGATAAGACCTTTCATCCACGTTTTTACACATAAGTTACATTTGCTAAGACAAAAAAAATTTCCAATATATTAGGTAATCCCACAAGCTGGTTAAACACATTTTACTTTAATAATTACTCATGTCCATGGGCAGTTATGTTTGGATATAAACTGCATGCACAAAAAGGGAGCATTACCAGAGAGAGCTCTTGACTACGGCATCAAACATCTTACAGGAGAGTTATCATCTCTAGTGAGTTTTACAAGGTAAATATCAAATGTTCTTCTTTCTCTCCTGAAAACCTACTATCGTGTGCATGTAGTCACAAGAAGCTTTATCTGCTTGATTTTTTTATATAAAATATTTTAAATAAATTAATTATAATCATCTTTATATAGGCACAAAACTAAGAGGCAGTGTCTTCATGTGATGATAACTTGGTCTTCCTTTAAATGACCACCTATTTCATTACTTCTTTCAAAGCTAAATGCAACTTTATTTTGCCTTCCCTGACAGATGTGGCAAGCTGTGTGCCCTTGTTGCAGAGGGGAAGTTAATTGATGTGAGATGATATTTTCCAAAATTAATATTGTTTGTTAATTTTGCTATTCAGAACTCTCACCACCCCGACCACTAATTCTAATAATATTTCAGTTCTTACACAGTTATGGAAACATTCTATGGATAATATCTAGATCTAGTCATAGCCAGCAAAATATATAAACATTAATTGAATTGGAAGAGAAGATTCCCACGGTCAAATGCTGCTTGCTATCAATATGGCACTTGCCCAGTAGATGGGTTTAAGGAGCTCTTTCTGCTCTATGTCAGAAGGCAGTGAAGAATTGCTAAGAGGCACTTAATCATTTACTCACAAATTATTATTACCCACTCGTGGGGCTTAGTCACAGTCCAGACAGTGTCCAGATGCTTTCAAGGGACCCTGTCTTGTCAGACATTGAGACTTAATTCTTCCTGGCTTCTGGGGAAACAGGCAGACAATCTCTGACCTTGTCTCCTGGCTTCTTCTGAACAATCTGTATATATGCCCAGGAATTCTAGGCAGAACTTTCAGGTGCAGAGGCAGATGTCATGCAGTCTCAGCACGATGTCACGCTGACCACACAGGCTCATCGCACACAGTCATCCAGGGTCTGTTCCTGGTAACTCACAGCAGTGGAGTTTAGCAGGCAAGCAATAAGGCAGCAGGCAACAGCAGAGCACAGCTGAGCACAGCAGAGAGAACACAGCAAAGAACAGGGAAGCAAAGAGGGAAGCAAAGCATGTTGTTTACCTGCGTATCTCCTTTTATCAATGTGGGCCAAGATTAATTGCCCTTTGGACACAGAATAGCCAATCAGGATGGCAGTTAGCCAAACCATGCCATATTAGGCAAAGCCATAGGCTTGCTTTCCCCACATTTGGGGTAAGCACAGGTCTTGCACAAGCTAAGTGTACCTTGTTTACCACAGGACTCTGGGCAGGCCAGACTCAGTGGCTACAGGTTCTTTTGTGTCCTTTTGTCTTCTTTTCCTGCACTTGCCTCTCTGGTAGAGCAGAAAAGCATGCCTCTCTGGTAGAGCAGAAAAGCATGCCTAGGCAAGGCAGGACATGTATAAGCCTATTTTGGGCCTATCAGGCCTACCACAACAGCCATCTTTATGGAATGAAGTGCAACTCTCTCTTGCTCTGTCATTAGGGAAATGTCAGGGACAACGTCAGGCCTGAAGAACGGTACAATCCCCTTAGTTCTGTGCCCTGCAGTTGTTAGTTCCTGTGCAGATATGGAGGCCACCACATCAGATTTTAAATAATGTAGTTCTGCTTTGACCAATCACACGCTGGAGAAGTAACATCTGCAAATTTGGACTGCTGCTGCCAGTACACACTGAAGTGTTTGTTCGGACAAGTTCCCATGGCTTCAGTTTCAGAGGAAGAGCCATGCTTTGCTGAAAGGCAGCTGTGGGCTCGGCAGGCCTTCAGGTGGCAAGCAGCTCTGCACAGCATGGCACCTGGTATGCTTCCTGCTAGCCTGAGTCCTGCGGCCCTGGGTTCATGTGGGATGGTGGCAGCTAGATGTTAGTACCGACATGAATGAACCCTGAATGCTGTTCTTTTTTCCTGATCCAGCACTAGTGTTTGATGAAGGCAGGTCCCATTCAGACTGGCCTGTTACAAGAAGTGCCTGCTGCCCTTTCTTGTCTTTGAATGCTGAGTATGTGTGACAGCTGTGTCCGTGGCAGCAAGATTTTTGTATCAGTAGTTGTTGGGGTTTGTTTTTGCCCTAGTGCTTGGTTGCTGCCATGTGACAAAGTACAATATCTTGCTGTTGAGCTGCAGCATGCAGGTGAATGAGGACTCAGACACACAGCAGTATCAGCTGATTCATGGCAATCCTGAGGGCAAAGGGCCAAATGAACCCAGGTTGTCTCATGTTTGCTGCAGGCACAGATCTGCTAGAAGGTCAGTGCCTGTAGATGAGTTGAGGCTCCAGTGACTTGTTAGGCTACATTAACACCTTTCCACATCTGAAACCTCAGAGAAAGTGTAGGATGTGTATTACAGAACTGAATTTGATCATTGTCTACACCAAGATCCTCTAACTCCTAAACCAGATGTAAATATATTTTTCTCTGCACTGTTACAGTGACATAAAGAGGACTAAATGTACCTGAGAGCCATCGTGGCTTGTCCCCAAGACTTAGGTTTTGTACTTTGTTCTGACAGGCTCCTTGCCTTAAGGGGATAGCACTGTTACTGTTGCCTGCCTTACTGCTACTCCTTTAAAGGGTCATTCAGTGCATATTCATTGACTGCCTTCACATGAGACATCTGTATGGAGCCTTGTCTACAGTGCACAGCAATGTCCCAGTTAGAGAGATCAAGCCCTGTGTTTAGGTATCCAGACCACAGAGGTATGTATTTTGTTGGAGACACCCTTGTCTGAAATTAGGCAGGTCTGGTCCAATTTAAGGTTAACCTTTGCAAGAGAGAAGGGAAAATATTTGATTATGCTGTTATTTGCAACTTTGTGTTAAAGAGGCACTGTTTGCATACTGCAATGAGGGCTATGTAAGTATTTACCCAGCCAAGATTTGGCTTCCCACAATTAGATGCTGAAATTCTATAATGTTCCCACAATTAGATGCTGAAATTCTATATTGTTGGGGCTGCAGTTGTAGAGGAGAGAATTAGATGCTTCAAGATATTCCTTCCCAAACTGTATCCCTAATCCTACTTAGTTTGCTTCCTGGAGAGTATAAATTTGGAAAGTATTTGTTCTTTTTGACAGAGTGGTGCTCGAATCAATATTTCAGAAGGCTCCTGTCCAGAGAGAATTGTGACAATAACAGGCCCAACAGATGCAATTTTTAAAGCTTTTTCTATGATTGCACTAAAATTTGAAGAGGTAAGCAAGTAAAACACATTTTTAACTCTTGTTGCAATACAAATACTGTTTGGATTTTCTCGTGTTTGCTTTAATGTTATATATGATTTGTTTAATGTTCTGTTTAATAGCAATGAAAGTGGCTGTATTTTTATAAATGCTCTTGGCAGTAATTCTGAAGAAGAAGAATAGGTAGATTTACAAGCTATTTGATCAAATTGCTTTTTGGAGGTTTCAGGGAAAAGCAATTACTTCTAATGAAACATACTAATGGTAGGAAAATTGTCTTGGAGAATTTCTGCTTCCATTGTGGGCCTGATTTGAAAAGAGTAATCTCCTAACTTTTAACTCTGTTTTTATATGATTCTACTTAGTATTAAGGTAAATTTTACATATGTCAAAATGAGCATATAACTCATTTAACTGGGAGTGTTTTAAAAATGTAAACTATATGATTACCAATTACTATATTGAAAGCTTGGCTTTTAAAACTAATTACAATAAAAAGTGCTAAAAGTATGTGAGGCAAAAGTTCTGTTTGCTGGAGAACAACTGTTCTGTGCAGGTGCGTAACTGAAGTGCAGTGATCTCATCAAATTTCCTGAACTAACCGTAATTAGATGTGGTCACCACTTTAACACAAAGCCTTACAGGAAAGGCAGTGGATTACAGAACACAAACCCTCTTCACTCAGGAGAGAATTTTATTTCCTCTACTTCTGAAAATTGTGAGTCTAGTCCAGGTATCTCTCCCATCCTCTCCGGAGAGGCCACTATGGAAAGCAGGTCACTCTCTCCTAAGGACCAGGCTGTAGACAGGTGGACTGAATCATCTGCAGCAGAAGAAAGGGGCTGTGTCTCTTCACTGATGATTCAACTAGAGGGATGTGAATCCCTTTCTTAAGTATACTCATTTCTCCATGTCAGTGCGGTTAATCTTCACATCTCCCCATAGCACTGGGAGATGCTGGCATTGGTAGGAAACGTCAGTGTGTGGCTTTATTTACCTGTGGTGATTGTTCATGTTCAAAGCAGCTCCTGTTGCTTTATTGTGGGTCATCAGGTGCAGTTGTTTTCTAGCAAAACCAGTATGTCTTGCAGCTTGCAACTTGTCAGCACCATTAGAAGCTACTTAGATTTTTTTCTACTTCCTGATACAAACCTTCCTTTCAGTCCTCACCTGAATTTATTCATGGACTATTTATACAGCTTTGTTTCTGTGTCAACACTGGCCATTAGTATAAATTCAATTCTTGCATTTCCACCCCTAAGGTTTCCTCTCTCAAGGATATTTTTAGAAATCAGTTTCATCCCCTCACACCCCTGCTGTTGCCAAAGTAAGCAAGCCAAGCTCAGTCTTTCAGGTGATGCATTACTCACCCCTCTTGTGGTTCTATCAGTCTCTTTCTACCTTTCCCCAGTTACAGTTTGTATTAAATGTATGTATTACTCATAGGCAGGTTGCAAATTATGTCCCCACAAGGGCTTATTTGCTAACATGTCCCTATTGCTGCTGGAAATGCCTTGCAGTATTCCTGCTTTTTTCACAGACATATTGTGCCTGGCAGGTATCCCCAGCCCCTGTTCCAGTGTTTTTGTGGCAGAAGGGCATTCTGCCGCCTATGCCCATTGTGGCGGAGAGGAGAAATTAATTGGTGTGAGATGATATTCTATAAAAATATGTAATTTATTAATTTCAATATTCTGAACTCTCACCACCCCCAACCTCTGTATTTTAATATTAAAATGATCTACACGGTTATGAAGACATTCTAGGAATAATACCAAACCATAACTTATTAATAACTAGCAAATATTCAAACTATTAACAGAGAGAGGATTTTCCCCTTGGCAAATACTGCTTGGGGTCAATTTGCTATTTGCCCAACAGGTGGGCTGAAAGCTCTTTCTGCTCTATGGCAGGAGGCAATAGAAATTACAGAGGCATTAAAGCATTCACTTACAGTTCTTATTAATTATCAATCACCCTCTGGGGCTACGTCACAGCCTATACCAATGTCCAAACTTCAGGGGATTCTTTGCCCGTGGACTTTGAGGCTGAAATTCCCCTGGCTTTAGAGGAAAGGAGAATCTTCCTGGCTTCTGGGGAAATGAAAGTTCTCCTGATAACAGATGCAATCTTTGCTCTTGTGTGGTGGTTTGGGTGTTCCTCTCCCCCCCCCACTTTAGAAATCACCCAGACTAGACACAGTTGGCTCTGGGAATATGAATGAAGTTATTTATTTACAGCTAGCACAATATACAAGCAGATATTTACAGTATATACAGCTATATACAGAAATATACAAGGTAAAAGGTAATACAGAAACACAACTCCCCTCCCAGAAACCTGAGTCCCCAGGAGGGCTCTCAACCACCCCTTCACCTTTCCCCTGCCCATCTCAACCTTACCCCAGTCCCAAGGAAGAATAGAGGTTTAGCCAAGAGGTTAAGAAGCAAAGGTGGGTTAGTCCAAATGGAAGGTGAGGTTAGGGAGTAAGATGTTGCTCAGCCAGCAGCCCAAGCGAGAGTGAGAGAAAAAATGGTGAGTGTTATCTAATGGTTTCATTTCTTCTTCAGCAAGACTCTGAGGGAAGTAGACATCACCATTGTTTTCCTTTTATAGCCTGTAATCTACTTCTTCTCACCAAAACATTCTAGCTTGCTTCAAACTAGCACACCTTGTCTCCTGGCTTCTCCTGGTTCTGTCCAGGGACTCTTAGGCAGGACCTCAGGTGCAGAAGGAGTACAATGCCATGCAGTTTGAGCATGGTCTCACGCTGGCTACATAGGCCAATCGCATGCAGACAAGTGGGGTCTGCTCCTGGTTAACTCAGTGGCAGTGGCGCTTACCAGGCAATGATAAGGCAGCAGGCGTGCAGTAGGGTGCATGGCTGTATGGGAGACTGAGCTCTGTAGGTAAAGGGAGGCAATACAGGATCTGGTCCTGATACCACAGTGGCGTGCAGGTGTGCATGGCTGTCTGGGAGGCTGAGGTCTGTAAAGGCAGATGCACTGTGGGTGGGCAAGCAGGCAGGCATAAACAAAAAGCAGTGCCGGTGAGTCTGAGGGAGTGAGTGAGCCTGAGCAAGTGAGCCTGAACACTTTGTTTACCTGTGTACCCCCATTTATTGAATGTGGGCCGAGATTAATGGCCCCTCAGCCACTCGAATGACCAATCAGGTTGGCAGTCAGCCAAACCTTACCATAATAGGCAAAAGCCACAGACCTGGACCTTCCGAATATCACACAGGCCTTACACCAGGCAGGCACGAGCTGGGCATGTGGGGCTTACACAATCACATTACACAATCAGGGGTCTTCCAGCTTAAGAGGCACCTTCATGTACAGTACCTACTCTCCAGTCCACAGAGACCTGGAGACTGCTGTTTCTCTACTCTCTACACAAGAAACATGCCCTGCTTAAAGCCTTATCCTGAAAAATGCTGAGGGAATCATTAACAGAGATAATCCCTGCCAGTTCCCCCCAAAATAAGCAATCAGTGGAAATAGTCCTGCATTTCTTATAAAAACATTGAATGCTACACAGTACCAAATCCCTACCACCCAACACAACATCATCTGTGAAAGTGCTTTAGCAACAGGAAAATAAATCTGAAATTCATTCTTCAGATCCCCACCATGCACAGACAGCACAGCTCTGTCTGTGAAAGACATTTATCCGGCCATTATTAAAATATGGAAATTCCAGAGCAGGCAGAGATTGGCCCAGCTCTGGTTATCACAGCTACCTTCAAACAGAAGAAACAAAAGATGCATGTGTGAGATGGATGGTATGAGGAATATACATGTCAACATGAAGCCCTTGAACCCTTAATTATCCCCTACAGCTGTATAGCTGGGGATAAGCAGGTCTAGGAAAATGTTGGAGCACTAGAATAATGTTCCAGTGTTAGCAAATATCTCAAAAGGAACATCTGGAGGAGTTGCTCTGCAGCCACATATTGCTCTGCTTTGACAACATTCCTAATAAAAGCAATTTTCTAGCAGGCTAATGATTAATTTACAAGCTAGGTAGTTCATTACATAAACAGCTAAAGTGTTCAGTATAGAAGGAAAAGAAAGTTGTTTAAAAATGGCACTAAGCCAGGTAAACCACTGAAGTAGCAAGGAAGGTCACTTTAGAGGAGGGATTTCCAGACTGGAGGCCAAGACCCAGGAAATGCAGCTGATTTTGCTGGTGAGTGGCACATCTCTGGTTTGGGTTATAATATGCATAATCCACTGGAAGCACATGGTAGTTAAGTGCTGAAAAAACCATCAGGCAGAGCTCAGTGGTCAGACCTTCTTTAAACAGATAAGAAATTTGGCAGAATCCTTCATGTGTAAACATCTGTGAAGAAATTGCATGTCTCTAGAAATAAGGAGGAGAGAAAAACAAGGTGATAAAAGAAATTGAGGTACACAATTTTTACTTCCTGTGGAAATTGGCAGGGTTAACATTTCATTAAGAAACCAGTAAGGAAGAATTTTGATACTTTTTTTCTCCCCAGAAACTTGGTAGATTTTTGAGCTGCCAAGTTTGTTTGGCTTGGGAAGCCTTAGACACTGTGACTGAGATGCCAGGAGCTAGGGATGCTGCAAGGCTTCAACATCAAGAGCTGGCTATCCCAGTGCTTCCAGGCTGCCACTCTGCTTGCCTTGGCTGAGGAGAAGCCCAGGTAAGCTGGAAAAAGCCATGCAGTTCTAGTGTCTGCCAGAGCCTTGAGGAAATGAATGCAGTGCCACAGAAAATTAGACGCTAAAGAAACAGGAATCTCCCAGTTGAAAAGACTGGGAGAAAGTCTCCAGCCAACCCTTCTTTGGAGCCTGCTGTTCTTGGGGGGTATTTTTCTGCTCCTTTCTCTTCTGTTGTGTGTGTAAACTGGATTGACTCCTTTATGCACTCCATGCTGCTGAGCCTGTGTATTCTTTACTTTACTCTTTTTAAATGAGAAGGTAAAGAGAATGACAGCTTCCAGATTCTGTGATGCTTGTGAAAGCAGTAAGTGTAGTGAAGGCTTTGAGGCCAGACCACATAGGAGACATTATCAGGGTCATGCCAAATGGCTGAAGAAGATTGTTTGCCAACACCTGCATGATCATGTGCCTCCATCTGACACAAATGTGATATAGGGAGATGACAGGTATAGAATAGAAACAACTTGCATGGGCGCTGCAAAATTCTGTTAGCCTTCTCTCACTGACAGGGACTCTAAACAAAATGTGAGTTACTGGCTGACAGAAGAATGGGTTGGTAGCTGTCTTGTGGCATGCAACAATGCTTCTTTCTGTTGCAGACCTTTTTTCTTCTGTTTTAAGCCAAGCAAGGTCACACTTGAGTATCACAAATGCAGAGTTACTGTAGCAGTCAGTGCTGGTGTGTTGTAGAAATTAATGCTTTGTTGTGAATTATTAATATTATTTTTGTGTGAATATTATTTTTTATTATTAATATTCCAAAATGTGGGGAAATACTCTATGATTCTTTCGGATTTTCGGTCGACAGCAAGTAGTTGCACAAAGGGTATTTAGAAACACAGAATTAAACAGTTTAAACAATCAGAACTTGGAAAATAGGAATGTGAAAACAGGAAAATTTTGGGAAAGAACAATTCCATGTACCAGTGTAGGTTGGGGACTGACCTGCTGGAGTGCAGTGAAGGGGAGAAGGACTTGGGAGTCCTGGTACATGGAAAGATGGCCATGAGCCAGCAGTGTGCTCCTGTGGCCAGGAGGGCCAATGCCATCCTGGGGTGTATTAGAAGGGCTGTGGTTAGTAGGTCGAGAGAGGTTCTCCTGCCCCTCTACTCTGCCCTGGTGAGACCTCATCTGGAGTATTGTGTCCAGTTCTGAGGCCCCTATCTCAAGAAGGACAGGGAGCTGCTTGAGAAAATCCAGCGCAGAGCCACAAAAATGATTAAGGAAATTGAATATCTTCCTTATGAGAAGAGCCTGAGGGAGCTGGGGCTTGGAGCCTGGAGAGGAGGAGACTAAGGGGTGACTTCATTAATGTTTATAAATATGTAAGGGGTGAGTGCCAGGAGGACAGAGCCAGCCTCTTCTTGGTGATGCCTGATGACAGGACAAGGGCCAATGAGTGGAAGTTGAGGCATAGGAGGTTCCATGTGAACTTGAGGAGGAATTTTTTCACTGTGAGGGTGCCAGAGCACTGGAGTGGGCTACCCAGGAAGGTTGTGGAGGCTTCCTCTCTGAAGACATTCTAGAACCATCTGGATCCATTCCAGTGTGATCTGTTCTAGGTATTCCTGCTCTGGCAGAGGTGCTGGACAAGATGATCTTTCGAGGTCCCTTCCAGCCCCTGACATTCTATGATTCTATGCTTATGGAGTCTTAGCATTAACTCTAGCATGTGTACTCAAAATGCATTGATCCCACAGTAAGTTTCCTGTACAAAGATGCTTCCAAAACCCACAATTATGATCCCAGGGTAAAATATAAAATATTTCAGACAGAGGGAAGGAGAGAAGAACTGGGGTGCTGCTAAGCTGCTGGTGCAAGCTGCAAACATGTGGCCACCATGACTCCCAGAGCCACGATTAGGGTGCTGCTCCCAGTGGAGAGTCAGTGCAGGAAGGGCATGGTTTCTAAATCACCCCCCATTAAACACATTATTTTCAAAATTAAACTGGCCTATAGGCACTGGCATCATTGTTCTGGCCAATGAATTCAAAGCTTCGTGCCTTGTCTGACCATGCAGGCATGTTGAGGTACAGCACAAGACACCTGACTTGGTGGTGCTAAGCTCCTAGCCATCAGGGCTTTGCTGGGGCCAAACTCACCATTGTTTGCTCATCCACTCAACTCCTGGACCTGCAACAGGAGGAGAGCAAGGGTTAAACCATCATGGCAGGATTTATGCCCTACCAGGACATGATGTCACTGAGCTCCCACACCAATTCAGCAACTGTATGAGGTTTAACAAGGCTAAGTGCCAGGTGATGCACTTGGTTGCCCAAGGAGGTGGTGGAGTCTCCATCCCCAAAAGTATTCCAAAAATGTGTAGACATGGCACTTGGGGACATGACTTAATGGCCGTGGTGGTGTTGGGTCCTGGTTACGCAGTATAGGCATGGGTTATTTTGGCCTTGGTGAGCAAGAATATAGGGAAACACATCTATTCTGCCTGCCAGGATTCTCATGCATTGTAAGTGAGTTAAATGAATATGAAATGCATGTTGTCTGACTTTCCTCTTGGCATCTTCTGGGCAGCATTTCTGTGAAGAGTGTAGTGACTGTGCCATACCATCTGACAGATGGATGAGATGCTCTTCTCAGCTCACAACTAGGGTTAGCAAACCACACTGAGATTCTCATGAGTTGTTGGACAAGCACTATGCAGCTTGTGGCTTGTTTTTGTGATCCTAAGTGCACTAAGCAGCATCCCATTGATCAGTGGGAAGAAAAGCTTTGTCCTTTCCTTTGTAATGAAGACATTAGAGGGGTTGTTTTATCTTGCCTAGAAGATTTTGAATTAGCAAAATATATTTAAAACATTGTAAATCTTGCAAAAAGTAGCACATTAAAATGGTCATGAAATCCTGCAGTGTAGACTCATTGAATAAGAGATATGTGGATACAGGTTACCTGTGCTGGATACAGGTAAGTGGCATTCTGTTGAGCTCTTTGTACTCTGATTACATAGCTCTGATGGAAACGATTTTAGAAATTGTGCAAACACTGTAGATACTTATGGACGTACTGCAAAAGAGAAATTAAACCTCAAGGTCTTAAAAATATGTATCAAATGAACATGATTTTCTCTTCTTCATATTATTCACAGATGCTCTGTCATTCCCTTTTTTCCTTTTTTTTTTTTTTTTTTTGCCTTTGTATCAAACCTGACAAGAATTTGTGTGGAATGTAAAAAGATATCATTTGGTGGAAGTGTTCTACTTGAGACGGTGGAAAAGAAACCAAATCAGGATTTGAGAGCCTGTAAACTCAAAAGTGTCTTTTCCACCTGCTTCAGATCTTCTAATGGCTTTCTCATCTTAATCTTGCATCAGAGGCCATGTCCTCTAGTCCTGTAGTGTGGACCTGCAATGCCAGACAGCAAAAGGGTTCCTCTGGCACAAGCCACTTTGTGAAGTTCATGCTTATGGCGAATTGCCAACACAGCTGGTGGCTTTGGCAGCAACAGATACAAACCACAACTGCTTATACACTCTCCAGATCTCCACAAACAGCTCAGGCATTTGCCCTGAGCCTGTTAGCACTCATCAATGAACGTCAAATCCTCCACTAACTCTTCCTGATGTTGTGATTACAGGACATAAATGCGTCAATGACAAACAGCACAGTGACAAGCAAACCACCTGTAACGCTGCGACTGGTTGTCCCAGCAAGTCAGTGTGGATCCCTTATAGGAAAAGGAGGTTCCAAAATCAAAGAAATCAGAGAGGTAAGTCTTGAGATGGCTGCTAGGGATACTGGCTAGCTTAGCATCCCACTGCAGTGTGCTCTGTCGTTGTTAGCTGGTACACTTCACTCATCACACAAATGTGAGAATGTGCTGAGTTAGAAGCCTGAAAAGCCTTGGTAGGGAGAGGCAGGAGTCCAGCACAACTGTACCCCTCTTCCTTCCTTGAAGCTGAAGACCATACGTGAAATAAACAGCTTTACAACGTATTAACTGCTGATGCATAATTTAGCAAAGCAGCACTTGAGCCAGTTTCTCTTCAGGTATAACCTCCTCTACAGAAATTCTCCAGTCATTTCCAAATTAGCTAACACTTTTGCAGCCTAAGACTCAGGTAGCACTGGGGAATTAGGTTAGAAGATTAAGCATTTGATCTACTTCATAGAAAAAAATTTGTTTTCATACTCCTTTTGCCTCACTTGCGCCCTGTGATAGAACCAAGAGGCAGTGGATGTAAACTACAGCACAGGAAGTTCCACCTCAACATGAGGGAAGAATTTATCTACTGTAAGGGTCACGGAGCACTGGAACAGCTTCCCCAAAGAAGTTGTGGAGTCTCCTTCTCTGGAGCCTTTCAAGACTCAGGAGGATGTGTCCCTGTGCAACCTGCACTAGATTGTCTGGTCCTGCGCTGATAGGATGGTTGGACTGATGGTCTCCAGAGATCACTTGCAACCTTAAAATCCTGTGATCCTGTGATCCTGTGATCCTATAATCCTTTCCTGTTTCTCCCTGATTTCACTGTGCCATAGGTGACTTGATTTCATGTATTCCAAACCATTATTGATTTTTTTCAATACAGACTTTCATTTGTAGGTATTCATTCAATGTGCTCTGCTAGCAGCCACTTTTTCCTTTAACCAGAAAATGCAAAAATTACCTTAAAGTGCCAGTTTTAATTATTCCATGCATGACTGTAATAACAGAGCACATGCCAGGCCAAGAATCCAGTGTTTGTAATCAGTCAAACAAGAAAATCAGGTACATGATCAGATAAGTGGACAAAATACAAGTAGGGCATTAAAAAAAGAAACACCACCACATTTTTATTCTAGATTGTTACCTAATGAAACTGTGGAGAAGAAAACATCCTTTCTGTGCAGATGTTTGGGTCATAGGAAATCTTCTCTCTTTTATTCTCTATTCCCAGCAAAGCTTAGTCAGAGGATTTTCTATAGATGGGAGACAATAGTTGTGTGTTGAACTGCATTTCCCATGTGGAAGGAAGCTACTCAATTTGTCTTGCACGTAGGACATCTCTGGCTTAGGACCTGAATGGCCACCAGGCTGTTGGCATTCACAGCAATGTCAGGGTGCATCAGAGATCCTGATGAACAGCTTCATGCTCTCATTCTGGCAGGCAGTAGTCAAAGTCAGGCTAAAGCCTTGTCACTGTCAGAGGCAGAGCCGCTGGTAGAGCACACAGAGGTAACCCCAGCTACAAGGCATGATTTCTCTTGGTGGTCCAGATTTCTTAGATGTCCAGGAGAACTGTCAGGCAACAGGAATCCATCTGACCTCTTAGTTTTATTAAAATAGGAGCAGGTGCGAGTGTGAACCATGTGCTGGTGAGTGCTTAGCTCTAGATTTTTACAGGACTTTATGTCAAATGTTGGTAACCTCCTCCAGAAGAATGAGTGTTTTTAGGAAACAGACTTTGAATGGTGAGATTGGTCTGCTGGTCTGTGTACACCAAATGACTGAAGTGATTATTCTGGTGAGCACAGTTTCAGTAGCAATTACCTACTAGTTGAGTACAAGGAGGTCAAAGGATTGCATTTGGCCAGGGGTTTTGATAAGGCTACAGTAGCAGGAATTCACACTCTCTGTTTTCTTAAGCATGAGCATAATGGACAAAGTATTACTTGCCTTGTCATTCCTGACATATGACCAAAGTCAAAGAATATATAAGACTGGCACTAGAAGCAAATGCATAAATGACAACTGTATTTGGTTGAGTATTTTGTGCTAGATTTACAGTTACCCAGAACTGGTAAACAGCAAATAAGATCAAACAAAGGAAAAAAAAAAAAAAAAAAGAAGCTTCCAGTTTGAGATGTGGTTTTTGTCATCACACCACACATTGAGCAGCATTGTGTTCAGTCATGTGCCCAGAAACAACACATGGGGTTGCAGTACCATTTTGAAGGTAAGCTTACGAAAAAAAGTTGTGATGGTTTGGGTGTTCCCCACCCCCCCACACTTTGAAAGTCACCCAGACTAGACTCAGCCAGCTCTGGAAATTATATTTACATCTTAGCAGAATATACAAGCAGATATTTACAGTATATACAGTTATATACAGAAATATACAAGGTAAAAGGTAATACAGAAATGCAACTCCCCTCCCAGAAACCTGAGTCCCCAGGAGGGGCTCCCAACTGCTCTTTCACCTTCTCCCACCCCTCTCAACCTTACCTCAGTCCCAAGAAAGAATAGAGGTTTGGCCAGGGGGTTAGGAAGCAAAGTGGATTAATCAGAGAAATGGCAGAGAGGCTAGAGAGATTAAAAAAATGCAGCTCCGAGCTCCCCAGCAGAAGAAGAATGAGTCTCTTATCTGTGTTTGGATTCTTGTTCTTACACCTCTCAGCAAGCCTGTGAGTGAATTATACATCAGCACTGTTTCTCTTCCATAGCCTGTGATCTAATCCTTCTCACCAAAACATTCTAGCTAGGCTCAAACTAGCACAAAAGTGAAACATGTCTGATTGATTAAATTACGGCAAAATTCCAAAGCCTGTTATAGAGCAAGAAATTGGCATTGTGCCCTTAGACAGCAGTAGTGAACAGAAAATGCAATCAGTAATTTAGTCAGTTTTGGGGAAGAAGAGAAATATGGGTTGTATGTAAACAGCAGGAAAGCAAATCAACTCCTTGTTTACAAACACAAAGTCAGTGCTTACTGAAAACACATTTTCCAAATAGCCTAAAATATTGTAGGAGAAATTTTTGTTTGTAACACATGAAAGTGCTAACTCAGTTTGAAATGTGTGGGTTTTTTCTCTCTTGACTGAAAGAGTTTTCTAGGATGACTGTGAAATAGCACCAGGAAATGTTTTGGCCTCATGTACTTTTTTTTCATTCGTTGAGTTGTTTTGTTTTGTTTTTCTTTTGCTTAGCTGAGATACATTAGTGCCAAGATCAAGTTTTGGGTTTTTTTAAGACAACAAAACTGACTCTTCTTGGGCTCATTAATGAGATAATGTCAATGATGTGCCTATGTTAGTCAACATCAATTATGATTTAGAAGTGCTTCTGTACCATCCTGAAATACTCTAGACCATTAAGCAGCCCCAAATTTCATCCAGAGCCATCAGTGGATTGAAGAGCCATTTATCTGCAACTTATTTGATTAGCAGAGATTGTTCAGTTATCAGCATTTCTTTCCTTTATTTTTTAATTATCATTGCCAAGTACTTCAATTCACCTTTTCCATTTTTCAGTCAGTGTTGCAGCTGTCTGTCTTTCAGAGGGTTAAAACACTTGTCCTGAAATTCAGGTTACAGTTTGATTGCTTAACAGCTACTGAGGGCTAATCTTCCCAGGATAAGAGTGTTTGCAGATTGGCTTGAGCAGGCAAATCCATGCACTGCCAGACCCCAATTACCCTGTCTGGCCATGAATTTACATGTGTGCACTGTCACCTACCTAGCGAAGACAAAAACTTCCGAGGTGCATCCCATCCATCACATCAGTGCATCTCTGGCTTTTGAGAGGTGCTGTTGCCTGCTCATTGCTGATGCTCTCCTTGCTTGTCTCTGCTCAAGTCCACAGGAGCCCAGGTGCAGGTAGCAGGGGATATGTTGCCGAACTCAACGGAGCGTGCAGTGACTATATCGGGTACTCCTGATGCCATCATCCAGTGCGTGAAACAAATATGTGTGATTATGCTGGAGGTGAGTGCTTGGCATATCTCTTCTCACTCAGGAGGTGTTCACACATGCTGCCAATTTTCAAGAGTTGCCCAGGGGTGCTACTTGCCCTTCCAGTACCAGGAATTTTAAGTGAACTATTACACTGCACCCTACCTGGTCTGTGAGAGCTTCTCACAGAAGGAATTAGCAGTCAAAGGCCAGGGCTCTTATGACAGTATTGTTGTCCAGCATTGAGCTGCAGCCCATTCTGAAAAGCAAAGCACTTACTTCTGATGCAGACTAGGGCAGAAAACATCTAGGTCCTGTTTCATACAGAAATAATTCTGAGTAGAATAATGTAGATTTAGCAGGGACTTTTGCTTCCTTAAGAACAGGGCAGAATGTTTAATTTTGATGGCAGATTTTAGCTCTTAGATTAAATGATACAAATTTAATTTTTATGGAAGTGTGAATATTTTAACCCTTGCAGAAAATGTCCGTCATTTCATGCAAGTACATTTCTCAACTATTCAAACTGGATAGAACTTAGAAAAGAAAGACATTTCAACAAGTCAAAATTATATGTTTTGACCTAATAATGTACTTTTTGACAAGGAACATGGAACAAAACAGCTCACATGTTTTGTTTCACTGTGATTTTTTGCCTAAGTCTAGTCAAGGGCTGTCTCAAGATGGTCTCTGACACCCTACTGTCTTGTTACTCTTTAAAGAGGGAAGAAACAGTGAAGTGTTTGAGGCAGCACTGTAGCTATTGGCTGTTCAGAAGTATGCAATACATCACAATGACATACAGCCTAATGAAAATAAAACCTTAAAAACTAATAAATCCCCATTGTTTTACTGAGGAAAAGTGACTTTCAGTTTTTGCTGGAAAACTGTGAGGAGGAAATTTCTCTATAAAAATGCAAGAAGACAGAAAGACAATGTTAAAATTTTTTTTTTGTTTGTTAGAGATGGAATATGTGATGTCCATAGTTATCAGCTTTGTGATAGAGTGTAGTCTGTTGTCCAAGTGACATTCATGGGTTAAATAGTTACTTGCTAAGGAAGATAAGAAAAGCCACTTACAAAATCAGAGTGAGGCAGTCCTATTCTCCCACAGGTAGAGCTGCTTCTTAACTAGCCACTTCTAAGATACAAAGTATTTCATTTTAGTGCTTGGTGAATTGGGAGAAGCACGAAGACTTTGCCTTAACTGCAGTTAAGTGTACTCTACTTTGCAGTGTGTATTTAATTTTGGCAAGAAACATTTCAACTGACATGAAACAGCTAGTTATTTGTATGGTATTTATTAAAGGAAATTATATTACTCTTTCATTCTTTAGTGGTAGTAAATACACTGAAACCAGCACACATTCCGCTGGGTGTTGCACAGCCAGCTTGAAGCCTTTTTACAACCACATGCTCCTGCTTTATTTCCAAGTAGAAAACTAGCCTTGGTCTGTGATTTTCCCTTTGGGTCCTTGCTTTGGACTACAGGGAACAAGCTCACTTTTCATGCATTATGAGGTCTGTGGTTATGCTCTGGTGAAGCTGAGAGGATTTTTTCCACCCCTCCAGCTCAGTCAGACAAAAAGCAGGATCAAGCTGGCCCTTTGCAATTGAACAGCTGACTCGGTTAAACAAGAAAGCCTGATGTGCATCAAGCATTGCAGGAGGGAGCAATAAGCAGGAGACATTCTCTGTGTAACAAAGCAAGAGCCCTGGTCGGATTCTTTCAAAACAGACACATTTCAGAATTGTGCCTGTCATTCATGGAATGCCTTTCCGTGCTTAAGGAAGCTCCATAGCTTCATCCAACTATGGCAATAATGAAGGAATGAGTGCCTGCATTGCCTGTTTTGGCTGTGGTTGGGACTTCAGCTCTTTCCCTCGAAGCCTGCACCACTCACTTTCTTTTGGGTTGATGGTGTGGAGGGCAGAGTGTTCTGGGCTGGGATGTTAGCTGTATGTCTTATTATCTGAGGTGACCAGGATAAGGAGTGATATTTTAACACAAACTCTGCTTCATTCTGCATTTTGATCACTTTCTGTTTTCTGTCTGCAGTCCCCACCCAAAGGTGCCACCATCCCCTACCGTCCCAAACCTGCCTCTGCACCTATCATTTTTGCAGGTGGCCAGGTAAGAGCAGACACCATTTTGGCTCAAGCTGGAAACCACGCCGTCTTGGCCCAACCTCAGCCAGCGCCTGTTAGTTTTCAACTTTTACTCCTTTTTGCCTGGTATAGTATTGATGTGCTTCGTCTACTTTGTATGCTTACAATTTACAGGAAAGGAAAACACTGCATTGAAAACTTGATGCAAAATTATGATGACTGAGATTTAAAATCAGTTTCTCTAAGAAAGATAAGTTTGCCCTTTTGCAAGTTGAGAAGTATCCAAATCAAATGGTCCTTGAGTGGGACAAAACTGCTTCTTGTAGAGGTAGTTTTTTTCTCTCAACTTGCAGCTCCACTAGTAGGCTAAGCTGTTCTGTCAGCTTTTTGAGATGATCCAACACCAGGATGTCTCTGCTCATGAAAGGCATAATCTTTCTGTCACAGTTTTCATATTTTTTGAAGACCAAATAATGTGTTGGCAATAAAACTTTGCACACATGCAATTTGTACTGCTTGTAGTCCCTCGGGACCAAGCAACAGTGGGATTCTGAAGTTATGAGCATGCAAGTGTAGACCTTCCCAGTCACATCTGATAACCATCTGATAACACAAGAGCAGCATCCCTGGTTTTTTTTTTCCTATATAGTGAAGTTTTGACAATTTTCCCTTCATCTTAAGCTGCATCAGTCTTGGTTCTTATCTGGCTTTAAAACCCTGTCCGCAATGTTAGTCTTCCTCTTCTTTTAATAATGCTCTGAAATGAATCTGCACCAGACTGTTCTGCCACCATCTGTGCATCATCTGATAACAATTTTAGTGTCTGATGAGCCAGCCATGAATGCAGTTCATAAGTAAAACCACCACAGGAGCCTCACAAGGGGACTCATGCAGCCAACAGGAGCATAACTGCCCCAGTATGGGCAATGGAAGAGTGAGATGCTGAAAGCTCTGCACAACTTAAGGGGAAACTTGGTCTCCTAAACCTGACTTAGAAGAATGCAGCCATGTCTGTACTCTGGATTCACATACGTGAAACCTCTCTGGCGGTAAAGTTGTCTTGCCTAGCCAAAGATGATGCCAAGACTTCTTTTTAATTAGTAGCCCAGTGGGAAAAAACACTCACTCATATGGTAGAATATCAGCAGGCAGGTCCCACTTCCCATCCCATTAACCTAGGCCAGGTCATCACCCTGTTGTAGGATGTGGAATGTGAGCTGTGTTGCACCCCAGCAGGCAATTTAGAGGTCATATAAGAAGATGGACAGGGGACTCCTGGTGGGGCAGGGGACAGAAACTGCTGCCAGTATTGGTGGTGGTATGATGAACCATGCCACCACAGTCTTCCAGTTTGCAAGGAAGCCCCTGCACATCTCAAGAGTATGCCAAAATGCAATTGCTTCTGCTAGGCCTTTGTGACGAGCTGTCTCCGAATTTTTGTTTCAGTTTTGCCTTCAAGTCTGTAATGATACATTGGGATGCATAGCCAGATTTTCACCTTCTAGATGTAGTAGCATTCAATTCCTGGTGTTCAAGCCTACCACTCTAAGTTGTCTTCTGAACAAGAAATCCGCTTCCTTAGTGATGAAAGTTGAATTGAAATCTAAAATGTTTTGCCAGGAATTGGTCTATGGATGAAAGTTGTCAATAATTTACTCCAAATATATGCTTACACTGCAGTGCTTTCCTTAAAGAAACGTGCATGTAGAAATGCAGCAACCCATGTTAGCAGTATTTTAACTGCCACTGCCTTCACAGACTCTCTGTGTATGTTGAAACTAGTCACTAGAGCGCTCTGAGCAATTTGTAATAAATAATTGAAGGTGTCCTATTTTTACATTTAGGAGCTCTTGTCATCTTCAGTTTTATAAGTTAAAAGTGTTCTCACTGTTGTAATGCAGCCTTCTTGATTTGAGACATTGTAAGAAACAGACACTTCTGTGGGCCTTGATTTTCTTTGTGCTCTGACTAAGCAGACCTTTTGAAGAACATGCTCTAAGTATATTTGGGTGTCAGTATGGAAAGACACTTTAGCCAGATTTCCTAAGTGGAATGTATTGCTGAAAATAAGGTTTGATCAGCAGTATGAATTCTATCCAACCTTTTGGCTACACTGTTGAAAGTTATTTTTCCATGCTAAGTTATATTGTGCATATTTGAAAGGTTTTGGTTTGTTTAATGCTTGCACAGCAAGCTACACTAGCAAAATCATTTTTTCCTGAACAAATTGGGATTCTTCTGCTTTATGTATTGCTTTAATTCTCTTGTGCTTCTTTGATACTGTATTGCATGACAGAACTAAAAGGAAGATGAACACTGCCTTGCCCTGCTCTGTCCCTTACCAATATTTAACATGTGCAGCAGTTAAAAAGAAATAAATGCATCACTCCTGCCTGATAGAAACATTGGACATTCCTGCCCACTCTGTTTCTTTAGATGGATATTCACAGGGTACAGCTTTGGTTTATGTCTCTAAGTAGTTTTATGGTTTAAATTGAAGAAGAGTCACAGCCAAGTCATTGCTGCTGTTACAAATGTCACCACATCAGGGAAGTTGCCTTTGATGCTGGTGGAAGCAGACCTGTAGTTCGTGGCCTAGTGAAATATTGCAGTACAGCTGCTGCCAGACATGTATGCCTCGGCCACAGGAAGGCACAGTTCCTCTGTCAAGGAGTAAAGCAGTCAATGGCAGGTTTTCTCAATCTAAATCAATCAAATGAACTGTACAGGAGTCTAAGAGCTTCTTTTTTTTTTTTAACCAAGAAAGATGCTTCAAGACCCATCTTGTACATGATGTGCTGATGGTTTTCATTGGCATCCAAATGGAAGCTACTCTGAGCTCTGAATTTTGGTTGGGTTTTTTTATTATGATATGTCCAATTTGCTTCCTCATATGTATAGACAGAAGTATGAGGGAGTGATGAGAAAAGAGGTGACTTATGTTCTGTCTTCTGTTAGGTTTGCTGGTGTTTGAGTTTTTTTGTGATGGTTTCTTGCTGGTTTGCAGACCACTGCTTGGGAAACACCCATGTAAAAGACGTTCTGTCAGTGGGGTTTGAAGTAAATCCATGATCAGAAAAGGGTCATGTAATCCAGCAGAGAGGCTCAAAGACCAAAGTGTTGTTTCCAGACCTGCAGTTTGCTCAGGTGCCTAAGCTCTCACCCAGTGATATTTCCAGCTATAACACACCTGAGGCTCTTCTTGTGCTTGACTGCGCACAGAGCCCAAGCTCAGCAGAACATTGTGACATCTTCTTAAGGTTGTCCTCACTTGGTGAAGCACTTAAACACAGTCTTTGCTTGCTTAAGGCTTGCTGATGGTAGTGATCACCTCTTTTGGTGGATTGGAACCTTTCCTTGTCATTTGTAAACCAGTAATGGCCATCCTCCAAAGATGCACATGAATATGTTTGCCCATGAGCATCCCATTGAGCCCAGTCACAGTTCTGCCTCAAAGTTGCTCATGTGCATTAAGTTCTCCAGATTGCAGCCTTGCTGTATAAAAAAAATGTAAAACTAAATTAAATGGGGTTTTGTTGCTGTTGCAGGGTTTTTGGTTGGGTTTTGGGTTTGTTTTTTTTTGGGGGGAGGGCAGGGTGTTTGGTTTTGTTTTGTTTTCTGGAAGCAAAATTCAAATGCAGAAATATGTATCAAGCAGCTGTGACATTAAAGGTTTTAATATCCGAATTCCACTAAATGAATTGTTCTATCATTTGCAGAGGAGCCATTACTTTCTAAGAGACCTTTTGTCAAATAAGCATTTTGCAAAGTAATCGGCTCTGTTCCTGTTTATAATTCTCCCAGTTCAAATATTTATACATTGTAATTTGTCTTCTGCTTTCATGCCCGTCTAAGAACAAGAGCATTATTTTTTTTCTGATATGCCATTCCTTTCAGAAAAACACTACAGGATGCAATAGAAAATTATAAACTCTCTGTAATTTTTAATTTGTAGGCCATAATTGACCAGAACTATCAGGAAAAAACAAAGGCCTTGTGCTAACTGGTGCCAGGCATGCCTTTGTATCCTGTCTCACTCATGGGAATTTTTGCCTCACTCACCTCATCACAGTGCTGCCAGAAGTGATGTCAGAAGCTATGCCCCTTGCACTGCTTTTATGGTGCAGACAGGATGGATTTGGAGGAGGGGGCATATTTGGCTTCTTGTGGAAGATGAGACCACTACACCATCATGCCCCTGTTACCAACCTGGTGTACCGACCCTCTGCCCAGGCACTACAGGAAAGGCTGCTATCCTGCACATGTGCCCATGTACCCAGTGTCATGGCAGCCTGGGGCACAAGCTCCATGGTGTGCACCAGGGCACATGTTTGCTAACACTTAGCATCTGTGGCTGTTGATAGCCAGATGAGGTGGTACAGAGCTGGCTGGGATGTACAGTCAGGCAGCACTGCACATGGCCATCAGAAACTGGATGGCAGAGCAGGGCATCCCCCTGATCTGCCTGATTTGCCTCATCTTCACTGTCTGCCTTGCTGCTTCAGTGTCAGCGCCTCCCTGTGTGCACTGGTGCAGTTGGGCAGATGGAGCAGGCAGGAGAAGTGGCCACCCCTGTGCTCCTCAACCACCATGGTGACCCCAGCTCTGCTCGTGGTAGACAGAGCTAGACTAGAGAGATATCCTGAGGACCAAGGACACCAGAGCTTAGGCAGGCATCCCCTGCTTGCAGGGGGTGTGCAGGCATTCTGACAAAGGCTTTTTCGTGTTCTGCCAAGCATTGTCAAGCAGCACAAGACAATTAAGCTTCACTCATTGTTGAAAGTGATGTGGGTGACATTTGCCTAGGGAGCAAGGAAGAGCTTTTCTGATGAGAACAGGAATGCTGCTTGTCCCATCTGACTGATCTGTATCTTACCTGTGCTTGTTTTCAGGCATTCACGATTCAGGGGCAGTATGCTATTCCTCATCCAGACGTGAGTCCAGCTCATGTAAATTACTCCCTTTTTCTTCCTCTCCCTTTTGTTTGTTCTGGGCAACATTTGCTTTCTGTAGTTGGCACTGAAGACACGGCCTAGGGATACCTTTCCTGAACACCACACTGTATAGCCAAGTGTTAGCTCAGCTGCATCTCTTGCCATGTGTAATAATTGCTAGAAAGTACAATGGCCCAAGAACAAATGTCAGTTATCTTGGTCTTGTTTGCATGTGATATATTTCGGTTCTTTTAGTATGTAATTCTACAGTAATTAGTAAATATTAACAATAGCCATTACATGTAATAACAGTAGAGATGTCATTTATAACCAGTTTGGTTTGGGTTTTTTTTTCTATCTACAATAGATTAGTGTGAATGATTAAAACTTTTTTTTCTTCAATATAATTTTAATTAATCCAGTTGTAGAACAACATGTAAGATGGTTTCTCTGCTCTGAAATAATTCCATTTGATTGGTTAGTTCTAATTTCCCATCCTGCCCTGCAGTTGACCAAGCTTCACCAGTTGGCTATGCAGCATCCCCCCTTTACTCCCCTTGGGCAGACCACCCCTGGTTTCCCTGGTACGTACCCATGACCCCCTGGGGATGTCCTTCTTCTTAACAGCTTTGTTTCCCGTGGTCATTACATCATTTTAATAATAAATGTGCTCAATGACCAGCAATCCTTCGGGTTTTACACATTAATCTCTGTTCTTTCCTCCTGTCCCTCTGTTACTAAAATGTGCTTTTTTTTGTTACATACATTAATCAAAACTGCTTCATTTTTACCATCGTCTAAACCCCTGAGTTTCTTTTGTTTGCTCCTGCTAAAGTTATTATGGACCATACAGTATGTACCAATAGGTCCCAAGTGAAGTACTTGGGCATGCATCCAATCAAGTTTCCAGCTTGATAACGTGTTTCAGAAAGAAGGAAACACAGGAAAACAGCATGTAGTTGTGGCACAGAAATACTGATTAATGAAACTGGGCATGCTGAAACTGCTGGGACAAGTGCCTGCCTTCCTGCTGGATATGCAGACATAGTTACAAAATGCAGTGGAAAATTAATTAAAGGGCAGACTGTAAATTTGGTCTGTGTTTATTAAAACTGATGCTGAATTCCTGGTTCAAGAGTGAGAAGTCATTTAACCCTGCAGTAAATCGTTTTTACTGTACTTCACTATATACATGCCTGGCATCTAAAAACATCACAGAACAAAGGTACATACCTACTGGTGCATGCTTTGTATGGCTAATAACATTTTATCACATACATCAAATTCCATAAGCAACTTGCCTGTTTTACAGTCAATGTGAAATAAGCAGCTCTTAGTTGGATATAAGTAAAATACAGATGAGTCAGTTTTTTGCAGGAGTATTTCTTTTCCATTTTTCTATTTGGAAATGAGAATTTTGGGCATGTCTTTTCAGATAATAGTAATAATAATAAACACCAAAAAAAAGAGAAAAGGAGAGAAAGGAAGATCATATGCAAAATGTACTTTTGTTTTTTCATGATGTATCTGATAAAATATCTAAAATTAGTACTAAATTGCCTTTCCTATCTTTATATTCTTGTTATGCCTGTCACTGACTTGCTGCTCCTTAATCTTTTACTGATTATGTTTGTGACATGTACATTTCTGTAATGTCACCGTGTGTTAGAGCAGCAATTCTAATTTTCCTGAGCATTTTCCTTTTGTCCATCCAATTTACAAACAAATGCATGCAGCTTAAGAGTATTTCATACAATTTTCCCTCAACAATTACCCTTCCCAACATTTCTTCAGCAACTAATCCCACATGTAATTTCCAAGTTTTCCCAGGTTAATTTTCTCATCCTTATTCTAATTTATTAATTTTTCTTGTCCATATCTATGTATTTTGTTCTGCTAACTGTTCTTTTGACTTTCATTTTTCCATATTCTAGAACTCCTGGTAGACAGGTCAAATTTCAGCTATCCATTGATGTGTTTAGAACAAACAACTGAATTTAGGGGAGTTTTCTAGATGCTTTCTATGACCCTGTGGAATCTCGTGTGACATTTGTTGCTTTGGTGGGTTAAAGGTTGATTAAATTAAGGCATTTAAAATTAGTCCAGCCCTCTGAGTTTTGCATCTCTGGCCGTTTCAATAGCAGTTCTCTATTTTTCTTTGCTACTGCTTTTTTTTTCTTCTCTTTGTATTGTTTCCTCTTTAAGATATCATTCGTTGTGTCTTGCCCTTGTTGCAAACAACTGGCGTAACATTTTCCCTCTGTCCCCTGAATAGGACTGGATGCCACTTCTCCAACCAGTTCCCATGAACTTACTATTCCCAATGATGTAAGTGGACCAATAGTCGGTATCACTTTCTCTTCTCTTGCTCCTCTGCTACCAGAGGGGGAACCTCTCATCTTTGGCTGATTTGCAAGCACTAATGCTCAGAATAAATTGTATGGCCTTTAGTCTGTTGGGGAAGGAATGTTAGGGATTAGTGAAATGCTGGAAAGTAGAAGTGACTGTCACCTGTTGTGTCGGGTGTCCAGTGATGTTGTTTTAGTTGCATGATGGCACCAATCCTGCAGCGCTTCACCATCTTCATTAAAGTCTGGCTGCCTGCTTTACAGGGGTCTTAGATGAGTTCTGAAAATTCCTCTCTCATGGCACTACCAGACACGGTCCCAGGAAAAGGGCTAAAGGGAGTAGAAGTACTTGAACGCCTGTGTGCCGTGTGTTCGGCTGGAGTCTTCTTTGTCAGGGGGTGGGTGGAGAACTTGCACTACAGTGGCTTGTACCATGCCAGTATGCACTGCACCCCAGTTTTTCCTGAGCAAAAAAAAAAACTATGTCAGTTATGTAAAGGGGCAATATAAGGACTTACTTGGAAAATAAAAGCCAAAAACATTCTTGCTGCAGCAGCTCTGGCCTGTATGTGACGAGCAGACCTGGTCTCCACAAACAATATGGTGTTCAGTCGTAAAACTGCTGCACAGAATGCCCAGCCGATACACGGCATGTCACGTGAAAACATCTTCCCTTTTATTCGCTGTCATTACACACAGGGGTGGGTTTTTTCCATTTTCATTACAAATGAAAGTAACTTGGAAAATGGAAGGGTTCTCTTACAGTAGCAAAAAGTATTTCAGGCATGGTTGGGATCACAAATAACAGTTATGTTATCCAGGAGATACTTAAAATATTGTGTAAGCACTGTTAAACTCAGTGGCAATGATGTACACTAAGAAAAAAATACAGAGTAGCAAAGGAGCAAAGGTGTGAGTGCTGCTATTTTTGTTCACTTTTTGCTCACAGTAGGAGATGCCCTGCTGATTTATCACTACCTGTTTTGCAACCCAATTTCTTGTGCATTCAGAATTTTATGCAAGCATGCTATTTATTCTTCCATTGCAAGTTTTCTAATCTCACTTTCAGGCAGGTGTTCTTGCCATCAATGATACAAATCCAAGGTCGCTCTTCTGACCACTTCTTCAGGGGGGAAGTTGGCTTTGTTTCCTCTACTGCAATAGACAATTTTAAAAAAACACATCAGTTTCTCACACAGGAGGTTTCACATTCCCTGGTTCAGCACTATCCTCTGAAAATCAAACATGCATCTATGTGTTGTTTCTAATACAAGGTTTTGCTGGCTATGCAGGGCATGTCTTGATGTTGTTGCTGAAGGAACAAAACCAAGGCCAAAGTGGGGTTAGACTTAGCCTGTTAGGATTCTACAGGTGGTGAGAGGGAGGTGTGATGTTTGTATGGTGTCAAGGCGTTTGTTAAAGGACCAAGAGGCATTAGCACTGCCCATGTGTTTGGTGCTGCAGTGCTGGTGTAGAGAGGGGAAAGGACTTTTAATGTTCTTTTGGGCATCAGGGACTGCTTGGCAATTTTGCAGGTTTCCTACACAACTCCCCAAGGCATCCACTTTGCCTGTGTCCTAGGCTGTCAGCAGTGCCCTGTCAGGCTGTCCTTGGGCTGCAAGTGGGCAACATGCCTGGCATCTCCCAGTGTAACCATGCATATGAGTCCTGCATCCCCGACACTGCTGCAGCAAGGCTGCACTCCAAGCAGCACAGTGCCAGAAATGAGGAGATGAGGGAGATGGAGGGACATAGAGCAGAAAGGGAGCAGGGTGAGGAGAGATCAGCACTGTTTCACCTGTGTCTTGTGTGCCTTTTCAGTCAGATGCTGGCCAGGGTGGGATAGACAACAGCAGTTGCGCAGCAAAGCCTGCATGAGTAATTTGAGTTTGCTTTCCTGAAAAGCATCTCCAGCTTTGATAGACAGGCAGTTGGTGTGGCATAGCAATTATTTATCTGGTTGAAGGTAAAGGAAGCTGCAGGCCTTGCATGGGGTTGTGTTGTAGCCCTGAGGCTGCACATGGCCAGTCTCCTGCCTGCCTTGTCTCCTGGGGTTCCCTGTGCTGCACAAGTCCCACAGCTTTCTTATGCAGTGTGCTTATGCATGCAGAAGTTCAGCATGCATGAGAAGAGCATCAGACCTGAAATATATACATGCTCTGCAGCTACCAGAGAAGTCAGTGTGTATTTACATGTGCTACATTTACATTTTAAAACAAAGGTAATGATAAACATATAAATCCAAAGCCTCAGTAAGAATTTGATGGAGCAAAATTAGATATAAAGACAGTAAGGAGCTCAGACTGTAGCTTAGTCTACAGAATGTAAATAACAGCCATTTACAATTTGCATAGCTTCAGGTTAGTGATAATTGCAACTAACCTGTTTCTCAGTAACAAAGAGATACTGGAGAACAAAGAAATGCATTTACAGAAAGTTATTTTCAACAAGCTAAAAGCCAAAGCCTTCTTTCCACATCATGAACTCAGAAGATTTGCCTTTCTGAGATTTCTTCTAACATCTGCATATTTCCAAAAAGGGAACAGAGAGGAGATTACTGCAGGTCCCTCTCAGAAGTCACTTTGATGCTTATCTAGTACCTCCTTTTCCTCACCAAAACCTCTTATAGGGACAGTTGTTTGCCTTTCTTGCCTTGCTGGAATCTTTTCTGGCCCTCCACTGCTGCACAGGTTACACAATGTAAGTGTGTTTCACTTGAGTCTCAAAGCTGTGTTAACAGTGGCGAGTCCCTCAGGAAATGGAAAGATGGTATGCCTGTGTGTAGCTGAATGGGCACAGGTCACAGGTATCTTGAGATTTCACAATCTGATCCCTCAAAATACCCACCGAGAGTAAAGGACAAAAACTAATAATAGTAAAAAAAAAGTGTCTTTTTAAAAAAGTATCCATATTTTGCATCTATGTGGGAGATAGCGGCAGAGGCAAGTAACAGGAAAACAACTTCCCCTTTCATAGAATCATAGAAACCACTTTCATAGAATCATAGAATCAACCAGGTTGGAAGAGACCTCCAAGATCATCCAGTCCAACCTATCACCCAGCCCTATCCAATCAACTAGACCATGGCACTAAGTGCCTCATCCAGTCTTTTCTTGAAGACCCCCAGGGACGGTGCCTCCACCACCTCCCTGGGCAGCCCATTCTAATGGGAAATCACTCTGTCTGTAAAGAACTTCTTCCTAACATCCAGCCTATACCTACCCTGGCACAACTTGAGACTGTGTCCCCTTGTTCTATTGCTGGTTACCTGGGAGAAGAGGCCACCCCCCACCTGGCTACAATGGCCCTTCAGGTAGTTGTAGACAGTAATAAGATCACCCCTGAGCCTCCTCTTCTCCAGGCTAAACAGGCCCAGCTCCCTCAACCTCTCCTCATAGGATTTGTGCTCCAGGCCCCTCACCAGCTTTGTTGCCCTTCTCTGGACATGTTCCAGCACCTCAACATCCTTCTTGAATTGAGGGGCCCAGAACTGGACACAGTACTCAAGGTGTGGTCTGACCAGTGCTGAATACAGGGGAAGAATAACCTCCCTTGACCTACTGGCCACACTGTTCCTGATGCAGGCCAGGATGCCATTGTCTCTCTTGGCCACCTGGGCACACTGCTGGCTCATCTTCAGCTTACTATCTATCAGTACCCCCAGGTCCCTTTCCTCCTGACTGCTCTCCAGCCACTCAGTCCCCAGCCTATAGCGCTGCTTGGGGTTGTTGTGGCCAAAGTGCAGAACCCTGCACTTGGCCTTGTTAAATCTCATCCCATTAGACCTTTGGAAAGCACCACAAACATTTTACAAAAGCTACAAATCTGATCAACATTCCATTGAAACAGAAATGCCAATCCATCCAAGCTGGAAATGGCATACTGCAGAATCATCTCTATTTTCCCATGGAGCCAGAAGTACTACCCTGCAAATGACAGAGGGGGACCCACATGTGCAAAACACCCTTAGAGCAGTGCACAGTGAAATCCAGCATCAGCTCTGTGTGATGGCTCTGGGGAGGTCTCTTTTACTAGAGATGACTGGGGCCTGATCTTTGCAGATCCTCAATCCATCACCTGCACGGGAGAGAATCAGTACAATCCCTTAAGAAAAACATATGGGCAGTATCTGACCCTACACATTACAGGAGAGATTCATCTCACCCTCCCTACAGCCCTCTCCAGAAGAGTCTTGAGAACAAGTGCCTAGTTATAAAACTAAGCTGCTGTCAGACTTTCCATTAGTACGAGAGGGTTTAAAACCACAATAAATTTACATTACTGCTGAAAGACTCACATGTGATAGAGAAATAGTACCCAGAGAAAAAAACACAGAATTAAACACATTCTGTCAATCAGCAGTGTTTAAGGGAATGCATTATAAAAGTAATTTAAATTTTTAAAAGTAATTTTTGATGTTTACACGTGTCCTGATTTTTGTTTCACCCTGAGACAATGCCATTTGATTCTCAAGTAGACCTATATCCAGATGAGCTCAGGAAGCAGTAGAATGATTTTTTCAGACTTAATATCCAGCAGAAGCAAGGTAAGACCATTGTGGGACAAGGCACTATTTAGCATTACATGTATTTCTCCCAAAACTATCTACTGCTCACTTTAGGGAAGAAGATGGGCATTGGTGTTGGATCCTCAATAAACTGAAATGCACACAAATCTGCAGTGTCATTTGGGTTACAAAACAAGTAATAAGGAGGCTCATTTCCAAACATGTTTTCTATATGCCTTCTTGCAAAGCCTGTGAAATTATTATAGTCCAGATTTAGCATTATCCTGTCAAGGAATGTGAAGTTAATGCCTACTGTTGGCTTTTAAGAGACACAGAGTATTTGAGCATCGATTTCCAGGCCCTGCATTAAAATCATAGAATCATAGAATCAACCAGGTTGAAAGAGACCTCCAAGATTATCCAGTCCAACTTATCACCCAAACCTGTCCAATCAACTAGATCATGGCACTAAGTGCCTCATCCAGTCTTGTCTTGAACACTTCCAGGGACGGCAACTCCACCACTTCCCTGGGCAGCCCATTCCAGTGGCAAGTCACTCTCTCTGTGAAGAACTTCCTCCTAACAGCCAGCCTATACCTCCCTCAGCACAACTTGAGACTGTGTCCCTTGTTCTGTTGCTGTTTGCCTGGGAGACGACACCAACCCCGACCTGGCTACAGCCTCCCTTCAGGTAGTTGTAGTCAGCAATGAGATCACCCCTGAGCCTGAGTCTGTAAAGAACTGTAATTGTATCTCAAGAGATTATTTTTCCCTATGGAGTACTCTGCCCTGACATTTCTAACTAAAAAGAACCCACCAAATGAGAAAAAAAAAAACCCTACTCAACCAAGCCAACCCAAACCTGGAAATAATGAAGTCTGTTTCTTCCTGAAAAGTGATTGAAGAGTCTAACCTCATGAAGTGCACCTGCTTACTCAACTAATGCAGAGACTCTGCTAAGACAAATGGATGTGCTCTGGGTTGGCAGTGGAGGTTGCAGGGGAACCGTGTGTACCTGTGGTCAGGTACAGTCAACATCCCTGCTCTGTACAGCAGGTATTAGGTTGCAGAGGCTACTCCTTGCCCATTTTTACTATGCTACATTCAATATAAGAAAGGAATATGACCTTTTAATCAGTATTTAGAGAGCATGTGGGCTTTGTGTCACTTGCTGTGACAAGCAATACTTTGTAGCATTGGACTAGGATTAAAATTAAAAAAAACTAACAATTTTGATTGCTCACACTGCTGCGCAGAAGCAGTGAAGTGTGATGAACACAGAGGAACAAACTGTAGGAAGCACCCAGCAGAAAGCTGTTATTTTTAGCCTCTGTCAATTACTTCAGCATTATCAGGGGTGGGGGGAGGAGATATTGCATTTATCTTTAGTATTTAGTCCCTGCCTATGGCAGGGGGTTGGAACTGGATGATCTTTGAGGTCCCTTCCAACTTAAACCATTCTATGATTCTAGGGATCTAAAAAACTTGGAAAAGTGGGACCTGCCTCAGGGACAGCACAGTGTATTAGGAGAAAGTATTAGCATCAAGAGTTTGGAGTGGGAGAATTAAGAGCGCATCTTCTAGTCCCACTCTTTAAGGCTCAGGACTCCTGATTCAGGCCTGTTTTTATTAGCACCAGCAGAACATTACTGAAGGACAGATTAAAACTAGAAAAAGGCAAAAAACAGAGTTCATGTTTTAAGGCTGGTTTGTTTGAGTGTTGGATTTTTTTTGGCATGAGGATAAATGAGGTACATTGAGGTAGGGAAAGAGCAGAAGCCATGCAGAGAAAATGAAGAGTATTCCCTGGTGCTCACAGTCACAGAATCAGAGAATTAACCAGGTTGGAAAAGACCTCTAAGATCATCGAGTCCAACCTACCACCTGATCCTTCTAATTAACTAAACCGTGGCACTAAGTGCCTCATCCAGCCTCCTTTTAAACACTTACAGGAATGGTGACTCCACTTCCTCAGGCAGCCCATTCCAATGCCAATCACTTGCTGTGAAGAATTTCCTCCTAACATCCAATCTAAACCTGCCTTGGTATAGCTTGAGGCTGCGTCCTCTTGTTCTGTCACTGGGTGCCTGGGAGAAGAGACCAACCCCACTTGGCTACAGCCTCCCTTCAGGCAGCTGTAGAGAGCAATGAGGTCTCCCCTGAGCCTCCTCTTCTCCAAGCTGAGAACCCCAGCTCTCTCAGCTTCTCCTCACAGGCTGTGCTCCAGTCCCCTCCAGCCTTGTTGCCCAGACATCTTCAAGCACCTCAACATCTTTCTTAAATTGAGGAGCCCAGAACTGGACACAGTACTCATGGTGCACTCGCGGTGTGGCGTTACCAGTGCTGAGTACAGGGGCAGAAGGATTTCCCTGGTCCTGCTGGGGATGTCAGATGAAATTTCGAAATATACCGACAAATAATCATATGCACTACCCACGAGCAAGCTCTGCAGGTCACTGCTGTGGCCTGTGTTGGGCAGCAGAAGGAGAAATAGGGTTAAAAAATAAGTTGACAGACACATGGACTATTGAGCATAAAGGCGAAAATACCAGCTGCTGCTCAGGTGGTCTGTGAGCTTTGGGTGGGAATTTGGGATACCAATGGTAACTTGTTTATACCTCACACTGGTTTTACTGTTTTTGTAAGCAGAGACAGGCTGCTGGGCTAGGTGCACATCTGAGCTAAAGTGTTCCACTCACGCCTTGTGAGCATTAAAATGTATGTGTGTGTACATACACACATTATGTGCGTGTGTTTGCACGGACATTTGTACATACATATAGTCAGTCTATTGTTCCATGTGATGGCAGCTATTATGGTGTGAGAGAGGATTTTTCAAAATTAATATTGTTTAATAATTTTGATATTCAGAAATCTTGCTGCCAGACACAATTTTAATAATAGGTTATTTGCAATGGCCATGAAAACATCACACAGATGAGAACAGAGGACCTAGAATACTTAAGAAATAACTAGCAATAGCATCAATATTAAACCATTAGAACTGGAGAGGTTTTTGTGGTCAGTTATACCACTTGCCCACTAGAGGGACTCAAGAAGCTCCTTTCTGCTTAAGGCAGAAGGCACTTGGATTCACTTAGGGTTTTACAGAGTTTTGTAAAGAGGCTTTTGAATATTTACTCACAAAAGTTATCTCCGGATTCCTGGGGCTAACTACAATTTCCAGACAGTACCCAAACGCTTGCAGGGAGTTCTGTCGGTGTCTTTATAGCCACTGAGGCTTCCCAGGCTCTAACAAGGTGCTGGGAGAGAGGCAGATGATCTCTGACCCAATCCTGGTTTCTCTTTGATGATCTGTGTCCCTTCCAGGTCTCCCAGTCTTGGCAGAAGACTTGCAGGTGTGCAGTCTTGGCACGATGTTGCGCTGGCTAAGTGAGCCTGTTGCATAAAGACACTCAATGTCTTCTCCAGCAAACTTGAGACATGGCAAGTTTCCAGGTAGACAAACATGAAGTATCAGGGCTTGTTATTATGCAGCATGCAGAATGTTGCAAAGCATGGAAGGATAAAATGGCAATGAGGCAGAAGCACATTAAGGCAGAGCACATTGTGTTACCTGCTAATCTCTTTGTATCAAAACAGCCCAAGACTTATGGCTCCTTGGCCACAGATCAGCCAATCAGAATAGCAGTTAGCCAAACTTTATTAGGTGAAGCCAGGGCTTACTTTTACCTTTTTAGGGTAACAAGTGTATAAACATGAGGGTACTCTATTTACAATTTGGAAGGAAAGAAGGAGGCTCAGTGGCACCAGGCCTTTTGTCTTCCTTTCCTGCAGTTGCTTCTTCCATCAGCAGAAGGTGGAAGAGCAGAAAACATGTCTGGGCAAGCCAGGACATCTTTAGGCCTAATTTGGCCTTCCACGGCATTCATATATATTATAGATATATTTACAGTATATGTATTACACTATAGTGCATAATAGGCTTGGTGTAACCTATAGTAGGTTTGGCTTCTCTTACATGGGCCAGTTCTATTACTTGTTTTCTGGAGAATTTCCTCTAGATGTATTCTGTAGTGAGAGTAAAGCTTACTGTATGTTGAGAAAGCAGGGGACATCAAAAATAATGCAGCACCTAAGATCCTTGAAAACAGCTCTGCTGTCATCTTACATGTTCCTTAACTTCACCTACTGGGCTTGGAAAAGCAGCCAGCCCATGTATATGAAACAGGCAGTGCTACCTGCAAGGTAGCTGCTTTCAAAGCCTAGGGAAGCTTGCTTTTGTGGTTAGGGGCTTTTGGGGCACTGCATTACACATAGTTCATCATAGATGCAGAATGACAGGGGGCAGCTGACAGCATTGGAAACATCAGTATTGAGAAGAGAAACAGTTTGACACAGCCTCATCTCAAAGCAAGGTAGAGCAGGTGATTTTATGTAAAATCACTTGTCCATGCCCTTAGTGATCAGAGCTTTTTAGTGGAAAGGCAGTCCCCTGAACTTCTTCCAGAACCTATCAGCTCTGGAATATTCAGATAACTGCACAAATTTCATCATAACTAATATGTAATTGGAAGGGCACCCCAGAGAAAGCCCATGCACTGCAGCACTACTGTCCTTCCTACATGGCAAATGAAGAAGTGAATTCTGCATGAGCTGCAAGTCATGCTATGGCTTGCAGAGCATGATCAAGGATCCCATTGCAACAGCAACAAAGGATGACACTGGTGAGCTCCAGATTGAAGCCTTTTCTGGATAATTGCATCACCAATATTCTTGACAGGTTTGGACTGAGTTCTTGCAACTTTAATAGAATTTAGCTAGGAGACTGTGAATGTTTTAAGCTGACCCACCTAGGTTACAGGCCTCATCAGAAGATGTCAGCACATACAAGCAGCAGTCTCCTGAGCAAGTGCCTTCCCAGAGCTGTAAGGCTGCGTCTCACAATATGCCGTAAGAACCAGCAGCCCCACACAGTTCCTTTGCTTTGAGTGGCACAATGACATCTGTGAACTGGATTGCTTGAAAGCTTTCCAAATAATACATTGTTACATATTTTTGCATGTTTTTTTAATAGATAGGAGTAGCTCTAATGCTGCCAGATTTGCTGTACATTGCTGTTCGGGTAGGACTGCTTTTGCTTTCCCCACACTGATGGCACACTCTAATAATAAAAAAAACCACCACTGACTGGCACTGGTGCTACCATCTGTGCTCTGGGCACTCTTCTCACCTGCTTCACCGACACTGCTTGCAGACTGTGGAGGTCAGTGAGACTGAGGCATAGGAAGCAGGCACTTAGGGATCCCTGTGCTGCTAACATCGAGCATATGCAGTCACATTCACGTGCACAGAGACAGGCTAAAGGCTTCCTGGTGAAGTTAACATAGGTCCCCTGCAGTGGTATGTGGACTTAGATACTAAGATAGGCCCTCAGGGTAAGCACAGAGAGTTCAGCAAGGCCCTGCTGCTTCAACAGGACCAGATACCCTGTGTACTTGTTTCCTGGAACCTCATTTTCCCCCCATTGTGGGTGCTCCTCCCGAGCTTGTTTCAGCTACTTAGATGCCTGCTCTGGCTTTCTACATGTCCCTGAGTGTGAAGCAGGGATGATGCTCACCAAGGTTTCCTCTTTTGATAAAATACCTGGACACTGAATCTGTCTCTAGCAAATCATTAAAACACTAATAGTTGAAGATAACACTAAAAAACTGCTATCTAGGGACACAAAACTGAGTTTTTCTACATCTGCTGCCTGCAGTTAGAGAGCTGTAAATCCCACTGACTTTAACAGGGCAGTACCTAGCCAACCAAAGACCACGTGTCCCCAAGGAGGTCAAGGACTGGCAGTGCACTGGAACAGTGCAGAGCTGAACAGCAGCAGCTGTAGGTGGCCAGCCTGGCTTCCAGGAGCTGCTTTCAGCTTGCTACTGCCACTGGTAGTCAGGCTGGCCTGTGGTTTGTATTAGTCCACACCATGGCACACTCATTTTCTGCCACAGAAGACAGCCAAATGCTTCGATTCTGAATTGTAGCAGTAGAACTTGATTTAAAGGCATATGACCATAGAGCAAATTAATTCCAAACAGCACAGCAAAAATCTTTTGACATTGAGCACTTCATAACCATGCTTTTAGCAATGCTACGAACTGCAGTTAAGTGGTTTTTGCTTGTGTCTGTGACACTAATCTCAGTCTTTGTCCCACTCCAGTTAATAGGCTGCATTATTGGCAGACAAGGCAGTAAGATAAATGAAATCAGGCAAATGTCAGGAGCGCAGATCAAGATTGCTAATGCCACAGAAGGCTCTGCAGAACGACAAGTTACAATCACAGGATCCCCTGCAAACATCAGCTTAGCACAGTACCTCATTAATGCAAGGTAAGTTTGCTTTGTAAGTGATAATGCTTCTGCAAGACTGCTCTGTCTGCTCTCCAGAAAATGTCTGTCCTGAATAGATCCAGAAGGTTGCTTTGCAGTGTCCATTTTGCATAGCAGTATTCAATTCCTAGTGATTTGTAAAGCCTGTATCACTAGAACCTGTGATTGCTGTTGGCTCATGTGCAGCAGAGCTTCATCCAGGTACATGTTGAGTGAGAAAAGTTAAAAATATCTGAATAATCACATTAGTATTCATCTAAAATACAGGCAGATAAACTAAATAAAATGGCAATCATAAACTCTTCACAGACCCATTTTACTGCCCTAAATGGCAAATATAGTGAAACAAAATGCAAAACAGATTTAATATCCTAACTGGAAATGGCTACTCAGAGTCATTGACATTTGGTTGCTAAAGAGGCACAGAATTTATTTTTTCAGAGACAGCATCACGATTTTTTTGAAAAGCATTCCCTAATGGGACAGGGTGAGGCTCTCTGCTCCACCAGTTCTTGGGGCCAGAATTAATGGAAGCACTGGCTGTGACAGCTTAAGTCTCTCTCCATTTTGATGGGATTATTTGGAAAAAGAATAAAATAGATGCAGTTAAACATATTTGCAGTTTTCTTGAGACAGTGCAGTGGATACCTTGTTCCCTTGTAAACACTGGACTGAGGCAACATAATGAGGGGAGGATCTGTGTATTTCATTGCCTGTTTAATTTTTTTCCCTCTCAAAATACTGTGATCTGAACCAAGCATTGTGTTTGACTGTGTTTGCTGCTAAGGTACTAGAAAATACGTGATTGATAAGTGGAGCGGATATACAGCTTCCTATGGTCTTAACCTCCTCTCCAGCCCGGTTCTGTAGTGCACCACTAAAGCCACTGTAAATGTCCTGATGAAGGAGGAGGATGTTTGTGCAGCTCTGTGCTACCACAGACAAAAGTACTACTCTCTGTAATTCAGCTTGAAAGTGGCTTCCTAGAGAAAGATTTATTGAGGGGTGGTATCATGAAACTTAAGCCATTTCCAGAATCCTAAACCAACCTACAGCTCTTTTGATTTATATTCTTTGTAGCAAATATAAGTCACTTCCGCAAGCCCTGTAATCAAATAAAAATGTGTTCCCTCCTTTAACCCTTAAGGATATGTTCTTCTCTTGGTGTTCAGGGATTCCCCACACATCGAGACGAGAATAGACCCCTTCATTTTTAGTTGCACAAACACCACATGGCATGCATCTGGATCTCAGAAGATAACAATTTAAGATCTTCAGGACAGCTAAAGCATGCAAATAAAATAATGCACTTATTAATGGAGCTGCAGTGAGCTGCTCACCAGAGACAGAAATATTAGTGAACAAACCTTTGTTTGCCTCACTTTAGCAAAGCCTGTGAACTCTCACACCTCTGTTTAATGATTCTGCTTAATGATTCTTTTGATGGAGTGGGATATATATGAGGTCTTTTAATATACTTTTGCAAAGAAGAAAACTTCTCAGCAGTCGTAACCATGGATATTCTGTGAAGTCTATACTCTGAAACCAGAAACAAAATACTTTCTTCCTGTTGAATTGCTAGACAGAAGTAATTTGTTACCATCATCTACAATAAACCATCATCTATTATTATGTACCATGTATTGAAACTGTACTTAGCTGAAGTGACTTCATTTGTAAATGAAGATCTTAATGTATAATAAATAAGCTCTAAGATAATATAGGACATTAAGGTGACTTTTTCATTTTAAAAAGTGACACTATTCCAGATTTCTCCTTTCACCTGTTCAATTAGATGCTACTACTGCAGCAGTGCCAGTTTGCAATTGCACTGGAGGAAGAATCAAGAAATAGTCAGGCAAGAGGGAGGTCTGCTTTAGCTGAGGTTTAGGTGCTTAGGCAGGTTTCTGAGAGGCAGATCGTGGCTGCTGCTGCCATGCTGGGAGCAAATTTCAGTCCTAACCCTGTTTCTTTTAAAGATGTTGGCATGAAATAAACAGTGTTGGGGAAGCACTGCGTACAGTACCTGGAGAGCCTCAGGTTTAGTCTGATATGTCAAAATAGCAATTACAGTAAAGAAAACCATATAAGCATTCAGGGTAAGGTGGACTTTTTTCTTTTCCCTCCCTCACAAGATCTGTTGTCTTGGATTTGGTTTCCAGAGCTAGTGCTTCTGCATAAATAAATGTCTTGCAGAAGCACAGGATGTAAAAAAAAATCCACAGTATTTCTGAAACCTTCTGTGTGTGTCTTTAAATTATCCTCCAGGCAAAGTTGCCGTCTGTAGAATAATTTTATCTGATTAAGACTTTTACTGAAATCTGGTGTCAAATATGTACATAATATACTATAAATTCCAGATAATATAAATATTGATTCAATATCGAGAGAGATTTACATATTTCTATAGTATTGCTTTGTTTCTGTATTGATTACCCAACACTGACTTTTGTGTCTTAGATTGTTTGCAGAACTGTCTTACTTTCCTGTAAAATCTTTTGTCTCATACCTGGTCTCCACTGTAGCAACTGAATTTTTCACTATCCAATTCCCTCTTCTAGCTTTTATTGAGAATGAACTGTTGTTTGGGTTTCCTGTGTAATATTTGACTTTGAATTATAAGTTAATTGTAGCCAGCAGCACTTGCTCCTTGATGAAGAGCAGTTTCCCAAAGATTTTGGCTTTACTACCATTTTGATGAGAGGTTCATTCACACAGCTAACAGGACTGCCAAAGCCACAGTCAAGCTTTGCTCCCTTCACTAGTTCAAGGTAACACGGGATGTAGTCTTCACTGTATATATTCACAAAATGTAAGTCTTGACATGGATGATGTAAAATTTGCACCATAACACTTTGCAGAAAGGCTGCCTCATCCACTTTCACACTCAATTCTGTTCCATGTACAATGGGTTTGGGAAACTGCCAGTCACAGGACAGCTTATAGCTAACCTGACACAGGTGCACCTTCCGTGTTACCACTGATAAGAATGTAAAGCAGAGCAAATTATCACTTTAATGGTACCTGTGTGAGTACAGCAGAGACAGGGAGTACACCAGCCGAGCAAACCTATTCTCCCTGCCAGTGCAGGGAAGTCTCAGTCTCAGCCCCCATGTCAGCAAGGAGATTTTTCAAATTGTTGTCAGCTGCAAGGTAAGCAAATTTGAAACACCAAGTCCTGCATTTTCTTTGCCTCCCTCCCATAATAATACTGAGTTCAAAATATTTAAAAACCCTACTGAATTTTTCAGAACCTGCTAAGATACCATCACGTAACTCCTGCACCCCAAGCGGAGGACGTACACGGGAGCTGGCTACACCGGTTCAGTATTCTTGATGTAAATGCACTGTGCGAGCAGATTGCAAGTAGCGTAGCTAGCAGTGCAAGGGCACCCTGTGTTCCACAAAGAGCAACCCTGCTGCAAGACTTAGAAAGACTTGGGAGCTGCTCAGCCATGGGCACAGATAAACACCATGGGGTAGGATCCAAAGCTTTACCTCCTGTAAATGGGTGCTCATTTTACGCACTCAACCTTCTCTCCTCCTGGTCCCTCAGAGAAGACAAACACCTTCCAACTGCTCAGCAAAAGCCACCAAGGATTTAATACTCCAAGCATGCTCTTTCTTTTATGAGGAAGAGTGGAGTTTGGTGCTCAGGTATTTCCCTCTCTCCTCCATGCTCCTCTCCCCAGCTCAGACTTTCTCCAAGTATCCTATCACTGTCAGCAGCAATGCTTTGGAAAACTGCAGTCCAGTGTCTCCATCTTCTCTGTTATGATGGTTGATCACTTATGTCCTTGCCCTTGCACAAAGCAGGCAGGCCTTCTGGTCATTGTATTTCTCAGCCATGAATAGACCAGAGGCTGTTACTTTCAAAGCTGCATGTAAGTCTAAGGGTGAGGAAAAGCAAGGCTCTTCTAGGCCTTGAGCAGGGTGACCACATGCCTCTCCCATCCTGTAGCCTGGCTACAGCTGCTCTCTAAGCCTGCACACCCAACCCCTATCTACCAACAGGAACCAGCACAAACCTTGTGCTGGAAAGCTTCCACAGACCAGGTGGGACCTAATAAAGAAGTGGCAGGTCTTTCTGTATGGCCAAGCAGTTGGCTCACTGGCATTCCACTCTGGGAGGGAGAAGCTACTGCAGCTCCTCAGCTCACCTGAGGAGAAAGCCCAGGAGCCTGACAAAATAGTTAATTACATGTACTAACCCATACATGGAGTTAGTACATGTAGAACTGTAGCTGGTGCTATTTACATGGTAGGCTGACATACCTCACAGCTGGTTACATACAAAATGCATCCTGAAATACGTGCTTAGGTTGTCTGCCAACCCAAAAGCCAGCTCACAGGCTGCAACAAGCAAAGAGCAAACGGAGAGTTGAACTAGGTAAACATTTGGTCACAACAAAACAACAATTGCATCCTTGGAATTGCTGTGTTTTTATTTCTAACATGTACAGAAAAGCCTAAGCATGTGGGCCAGACTCATCGCACCTGCCGGTGGGTGGGAGTTAGACAGGACATGATATTCAACAGCCTCCAGAGCCTGCTGTTGCCTTGGGCAGGGAGGTCGGGTTCAATCAACTTACCTGGTACTGATGTGTATGTTGTATCCTTGTAGGACTTCGTCTGTCAGGTGCTGTTAAGCTCTCTTTTATGTTCACTGTAACCACTGCCACAAGCTCAGAAAGGATCCTGTTGCTGTGGGAACCAGGGTGTTTTTCTCTCTTTTTTTTTGTTTCCTGGTTCCTTATAATTAGATTGCATGAATACTTTGTTGTGGTTTAAAGACACTCTGAAGAAATTAGAAATGGAAGCGAATGCTGGCTAATCAGGTTTGGTTTATGTGGGAAATGCACAATGACTTCAACAGCTGATGAAATGAAAAACGACCTTTCTAAACCAAACCAAAACAAACCCCCACCCACCAGAACTTTATGCCTTAGATGAAAGCATCCAATTGTTGTCCAGTCTCCTCTCGTCCTAGCAAATCCAATCATTGTCCAGTCTCCTCTCTTCCTAGCAAAATGACAAAAGGTACTGTTTATGTCACAAAATTGACAAACTGAAAAACTACTAAAACCCCCCGTGTCCCCCTTTCAAAAATGCCAGCATTTTGAAAAGCAAAATTCACCGTTACCAGTGCTGGGGAGTAAACGTCATCGTTACTTTTAAGTTTTCTTTTAAGTTTTGGTTTTTTCCATCTTTTTACCATTACCTGCATTCCTTAGAGTTCCCCCTTTCCCTGTGCAGAATAAACTAGCAAACCCCTCCAACCGGTTTTGGTTTTTTGGAAAAACTTGTCTCAGTGATGTTTTCACCATCAAACCATGAGCAGCCCTTTTGTTAGTTCTCTTCCTTAACACATAACATGTTCCTCCTATGACCCTCATTTCCCTTTTTCCTCTCTCCCCCCTGTCCCACTCGTCTGTCCACCTGGTCCACCGATCTAATCCTGACCTTTCGTGGTTGCTGTTCCTCCCGCCATTCCTCCCTCCTCCTCTTCCTCCTCCTCCCTGCCCCATCACCCTGGCTGGACCTTCCCAACCTATTTGTTCCTCTTCCTCTCTTCGTTTGCAGCTTAGAGATGGCTAAAGTCAGCACCCAGACCGCTTCCGTCACGACCCCTGTTGACCTCAACATGAACCTCTCTCAGTCTGCCACCCCTACCTCCACCCCCACCTCCATGGCCGTGCTGGCGGCCGCCTCCGCCGTTACCGTCAGTACCCCCCCTCCCCTGCCAACTCTGCCAACCACCCACTATGCCGTTCCTGTCTCCAGTCTGCTTGGCATGAAAACTGTCCCACTCCTGGCACTAAATGCCGCGGCTGCCGCGGGGGCCACGGGGAGTTTGTCCGCTTACACTGCCAAAATTCCTTCGACGAGTGGGGTTAAGAAATCTGACCGCCAGAAGTTTGCTCCATATTGAAGGGATGAGACACAATGCAAGCTTTGCCAGCTCTACCAAGAGTCTCTGGTAGCTCCTAGTTATGAAGGAAACAATACGGCATCTCTTACTTGCTGTTCAATCGCTTAGTGTTAACTGCTACCGACTCAAGTCGTCTTCCGCTCTGCTTAACAACTAACGCCCAGGCACAACCTACCAACTAGTTCCAACAGCAGGCGAGTGCTAGCCCAGGGCCTTTCCCTGACAACACCTTCCTGATGCTGGCGCCACCGCCAGGGCTGGCCTTTGGCGGCCCTGCAGCACAGGTGGGTTGCCACCATCCCAGCAAGGAGACATCTGGAGAGAAAAGATATGTAAATGAGGCAAAATTTGTACAGCCAGGTCTCTTCTGCCAGGTCCCTGCTTCAGCAGTGCTGCCTGTCACATTAATACACATGCAGCCTCTTCAAGGGATCCCTCCAAGTACAAAACAGATAGGCACCGCTGATGATTTTTTCTGTTGCTAACTGCCTGCACATGTATTACTTGTAATGACTGCCAATGCCCCTGAAATCCCCCCTGGTAATTCTGTTGTTCTCAACAGACCTGCAGACTCCCACTTTCCCTGCCCAAACACATGCCTGTGAGCAAGAGGTAAGGGCTAGGAAGTACCAAACCTCAGGTACTTCTATGTACACCAAATTATGCTTTCTGGTCTGAGAAGAACTGCTAAATTAAAACTATTAAAAGACAGTAAGATATAGTGTCAGGCACCTATGCCTTTCCACTGCATTCTTCTAAAGGCTGCAACAATTCTTCTCTGGTTTGGAAAAAACAGAACTCTGCTTTAGGGAGGGGGAGCATGCTCCTCCTTTTCAACTCAGATATTTAACTCATATATACCGACTAAGTACTTATTTTTGCTAGTACTTAATAGCAGGTACAAGTCACACAATATACAGTCACGAATTCTGGTTCCCTTCCTGCATGTCATAAGATCATAGGCTGCTGGGGTTGGAAGGGACCTTCAGAGATCACTGGGTCCTACCACCCCTGCCAAAGCTGCATCACCCAGGGCAGGCCACACAGGAACACGTCCAGGTTGGCTTTGAAAGTCTCCAGAGGAGACTCCACAACCTCTCTGGGCAGTCTGTTCCAGTGCTCTGTCACTCTCACAGTAAAGAAGTTTCCCCTCATGTTGAGGTGGAGCTTGACCTGTTCTAGCTTATATCCATTATTACCAGGTGACACTGAAAAGAGCCTGTCCCCTTCCTCTTGACACTCACCCCTCAGATATTCACAGACATTAATAAGATTCCCCTCTCAGCCTTCTCCAGACTAAACAGTCCCAATCCTCTCAATCTTTCTTTATAGGAGACTTGTTGAAGTCCCTTAATCATCCTCACAGTATCACCAAGGTTGGAAGAGACCTCACAGATCATCAAGTCCAACCCTTTACCACAGAGCTCAAGGCTAGACCATGGCACCAAGTGCCACGTCCAACCCTGCCTTGAACAGCTCCAGGGATGGCGACTCCACCACCTCCCTGGGCAGCCCATTCCAGTGTCCAATGACTCTCTCAGTGAAGAACTTTATCCTCATAGCTTTTCATTGGACTGTCTCCAGAAGGTCCCAGTAGATCCCTGTCTCTCTTGAATTGGGAAGCCCAAAACTGGATACACTACCCAAATGTGGTCTCACCAGGTCTCCTTCCCCTCCAGGTAGAGGGGAGGGAGAAGCTTCCTATACCTGCTATTTTGGTCAGCCAAAATGATTTAGTTTTCTTAGGTTTCTGTACAAAATACAATCCCTATTGAACTCACCACTAATCATGCAATCAGGTTGTGTTTTAATTAATACAATCTAGCATTTATCAAAGAAGGTGCAAAGCTTGCTGCCTGGACAGGTTGCATCCCTACAATGAGACATTCAGATTAATCAAAACCAAACATCTAATTTCAGCCCAGTAGAAGAGAGCTGGGGAATGCAATGGCTGGTTACTAGCTGTTGGAACTAGTTTTGAACTGCATTTTGTTTGTTTTTTTCATCCACCTTCTTTTTAATTCCCATTGCATAACTCAGTAATGCAATATTGCTTTCCTCTGCACTTCCGAATCCAGAATCCCATTAACCTGCTATATTCATCCACTTTGCACTCCTTGGACACAAAGCTTTAACAACTGAACTGTAATCAGTGCATTTTAATATAAACTAAAAACACAATGCAAATGCAATACTTTTTAAAACATGGTATTTCGAAGTGTGTTATTATTGTATAGGGCTAAGTACTATCTCAGTATTTTGTGTCTCCCTGTATTCTGTGGGCTTTTCTTCACCTTAGTTCCTTTGCACTAAGAGGTTTTGCCACTGTAAACATTTATAGAACTGCCACTGTTACAGTTTGCACTTATGCAAATGGGGGTTTTGTTTGGTTTTGTTGTTTGTTTGGATCTGTTGATTGTTTGGATCTGGCTTTTGTATTTTTTTCTTTTTTTTTTTTTTTCCCTTTAATTTTCACCTTTTTGCGTATATAATGAAGGAAAAACTGGAAATAACGTCAAGGTACCTCAGCTATTTAACAGCTCTAGAAAACTGCTGTACATTTTTTTTCTGGACTATTGTAACTGCTTCAATAACTGACATTTAGGGGGAAAAAAATCCCACCCAACAAACTACCAAGCTCTGTGTGAGAAAACTTGCATGCACTGCAATGCTGTTCTATGCTGGTTGTACTCAAGTGTTATTTTTTAATAGTGAGAAGATTTTTTCCCCCTTTTTCACCCCCTTTTGTTTTCCATGTTTTGTTTGGTTTGGTTTTTTTTTCTACATTTTCGGCTGTTGTCAGAAGTTATTGGCCTGGGGGTTCTATAATGTATCTCGTCACATCCTAGCACATTAGCCACCAGACACGATGTCCCCACAGTCCCATGAGACAGTGTTTTCTATGGACTATCCTACAGAGGAGTTTCTGGCATTTCTAACTTTCTTATTCTGAGACATCAAAAGAACAAAAATACTTCCTTTACTCTTTAAACAAGTGTGCTTCCTAACTCTTGTGTTGCTTTCATTACTGTTCCAGTTTTAACACTGTTGTGGCTCATAACATAAAACAATGTTGGTTTTGGGAATTACTTTTCATTGATGTTCATGCTTTGGCTAATCTGTATAAAAGCATGGGCCATTAGTGTTCTAAACCACTGTATTCAGCTAGAGACTTGACAGTAAATTAAAAAAGATGTTTTTATAAGTAATTTTTTCCTGGTTTAAGAAAAAAAAAACACCACAAACAAAAAAAACCACAAGAACATGGTAGCTTTGTGCATACAACTGTTGTGTTGTTTAAACTTTGTTCTTTGTAACCGAGTTGCTAATTTGTCATTTGAGAGAAACTATTTTATGGATTGTCAAAATAAGGTCACAAGACAAATTGCTTGTTTTCATTAATGATTAAAGGTTTTGTATCACCATGTTTAAGGTCCCAGTGCTCATTGGGCAAGAATATAACAACTTTGCAACACTGGCATTGTTAGAAAGTACATTAGCCCCTTGTCAGGAATGATGAGCCTTTTCACCAGTGCATGGAGACAGGTTACGTAATTAGTAGAGTAAGCAGGATTTCCAAAAAACCTTATTTGTTTTTTAACAGAGTTGGTCTCAGAGAATTTCTTGCACTGTATAGAAATGACAGGATTTAGCTTCTTGCTGTAGGAAGTCACTGTTTTGTGTCTTGTGTTTTCCCATGCTGCTTTTAAGATCAGATACTAAGGAAAGAAAAAGAGGAACAAAAGAACAAGCTTGGGTACAGAGTACATTATGAATTCTACCCTTCCCGTTTTCCCATTCCTAGCAGCACTGTTCCATGACAAGGCTTCTGAGCAGCACCCTTAACTGGCCAGGAAACTAGCGTGGCAATTTGCATTAAAATCCAAGAACAGCTGGCCCAGGGGAAGTGTTGCATCCTGCCCAGAGACTCTGAGCCATTTGGCTCCTTCTCTGGATCTGCTGAAACATTCACAGCCTCCAGTTACCTCTTCACTGGAGAGTGAAAGAGGGGGACTGGTGCCAAGTTGTTGCTGCATACAGCACTTGTGCCCACCTCTTAGGGCACTGGCAGTACTTGCGCATTTACTGCGTTATCCTCATGAGAGAGCAGAGGCTTTGGCAGTGCGAGTAGAATCCTTTATGAAGTGAGACTAATCCTACAACCTCCTTCCCTGCTCTACTAAGGTCTATACTTGTCTCTGTGTATTTAGCTTGGGGTCCTAGTTCCCCTCACTGCCCTGGCTGAGTACTTGAGAGACGTTACTACTGTTACTTTCCATGAGATCTAGGGTACAGATAGTTCCTACGTGTGCGGGACTTGAGTCCAAGCCTGGAACCACGATCTGACCACAACGTGCATACAGACTTGGAAACATGCATAGAAGTCAACAGCTTTTTTTTTTTTTTCCCCAGCCACAAAGCAACTCTTGATAACAAAGGCTGCTGAAGAGGACAACAGAATGCCTCATTTTATCGCAGTGCCTAGGAAGCCTTACGCAATGTTGAATTAGCTATTCCAACCCTTAGGCTTAAAGAGCAAGAGAGTGTAGGACTAACCTTGACAAAAATTTGTTATTATTACTTCAAATATATTTTAAGAAATATAAATGTATTTTAAGTTCTTACTCTTGAGAGATGGAGCTGCTTTCACAGCAGAGATCTCCATGCTCTCCAGCTCCTCAACAGCAAAAAGCCTGGCTACCATAAATGAAAAAAACCCAGTCTTTATTGCAGCTTAACAGTAAGTAGGTCAAGGCTTTGCTCTCCCAGTAAAGCTGCCAGGCAAAGAGCATGAGCAGCTGTTGTGTAATGCATCTTTCACATCAATAACTTCCCACATGCCTTGAAGAACTGGTCAGGAAAGTGTGAGATTTAAGCAAACTAGTTCAGGGGCACTTTTGTGTGCAGAATGTGCAGAGGAGACATAAATAAAGACACATAAAGGAAGAAAAAAAAAAGAGTCTTTTGAGAGGGTATTTGCAAAAAAAAATTACAGGCAGAAGCATGATAAAAACTAGGAAAAAGAGTTCTGAATGGCAAGAAAAAAATTCCAAGATAGCTTCAATATGCAAAATAGGCAAATGGAACACAAGGGGGTATACCTGGGGCACAGGGGGTAGGGTGTAAGTAAAAACCATTATCCAAGCTAAAAAAAATAAATCACTCATTCCCAAAGGCAGGAAGAACTGCCCAATATGAAAGTCACTGCCCACACAACTGTGTTTCCACATGAAAGCTAGCACAAGTTCTGCTGCTTTCATACCATCAAAGCAGTATGAGAGTTCGGGCTAGTATGTCAAATTAATTCAAGCAATGCTGTTGTGTTTCTCAAGTGAAAAAAAAAAGGAAAAAAAAAAAAAAGAGAAGAAGGTGAATGCTGGCTGTAACAGTCAGCCAGAATGAAAACAAACCGAGTTAAAGGTGTTCAGCCACATCACCTAGTTCACTGCTAATATGCAGTATTTTCACAGTATCACAGGTCGGTAGGGGTTGGAGAGGACCTCCAGAGATCAAGTTGAAGAAGAATGCATTCAGGCAGGTTATTGAAGTCTCCAGAGGAGATTCCACAGCCTCTCTGGGGCAGTCTGCTTGAATTTTCCATCACCCTCAAAGTCCTCCTGCTTCCTCTTTTCAGTTCTCACATGTAGCCAGAAGGCATCTATGACCTAAAGGCACGTGCCAGTCAAGGCTCCCAGGAAGCTAATAGCATAAATCTCACTAATGCCATTAATGTAGTCACTTGTAAGAGCCACAGCCTCATCAACCTGCACTTGCAAAGTGTTTCGGCAAGGTTGCACATGACAGTCTTAAAGCACAGACTGAGCCTTCATCATCCAAACTAAGCAGAAATGAAAGCATCCTTTTCTTCATTTTTTAATACCCAATAGCATGGGAACCAGAGCACATCACCAGGATGGAGCAGATCCAAATGCAGTTTCTTCTATATCTTCATACCTCAGCTGAATGTGTTTCAGCACTTTTTAAAAATGTACTCAGAACAGGATCTTTCTGTTTTCAGATGAATGTCACAATTGAAAAGAAAGTCACATATGATCACTAATGCAATTATTTTACAGTAGCACACACAGCTTCTGTAGAAAAGACTTAAATTGTTAGGCTGCTAATCTAGATCACAGGAACTGTGCATTCAAGGAACAGCACTGAGAGGAGAGATTTGAATAGAGATCTTTCAGGTCCTCCATAGCTGTAACAGCCAATTACAGAAGACATCAGTTCCTCCGCTGTATTTGTGGGAGAAGGATCTGGTTTCAGTGTCTACAGAAGGGAACTGCTCGCTATTTTTTTAGTTCTAAATTAAGTGAAGAACAAAAGTTTAAATGAAGGCAGATACTGAAAAACTGCTTCAAATGAGGAAATGTGCATCTCTTGGTCAGAGTGACACTTTCTAGAAATACAAGTATGTAACTGCCTTTTTTGCCACCAAAGCACACTTAGTCCGTGGTTCCGGAAGAACAGAGTCATGTTCATCTGTTTCTGCATCAACACATGTGTCGTGTCACTCTAACAACAGGGAATTTCTGAAACACTGTATGCTCACACTATGGCTTCTAACGACAGCTACAGCATGGGCTAAGTGTCTGATTTCCTAGTGCAAGCTTTATAGATTATATGAAAAAAAGAAATACTTGAGTCATATGGCTTCTCTCACTAAAGCTACTTCTAGCTCAGTATTCTTAAGATGCAAAACTACAAGGAATTTAATTACAGTGTCATGTAACTAGCACAATTTTTCTCCCTTCAGATGGGGTTTATTAGCATGGGGGTGGACCAAAGCTCATGTTAATGGGATTTTTAACCAGCCTTTGTAATTCTGAAACAGAATTTAAAATTACATGCTTTAGTGGAGAAATGGCAATCATGCTAGCAAACAAGTACCTTGTTTTTTTTGTTGGTGCTGCTATTTTAATTTAGTTTGGTTGATTTTGCACTTTGGGGCTCCCCTGTACCAAATACAGATCTTTTTCCATATCTACTTCTAAGTCATGACTTAGAATAAGTAGAAGCTTATTTTTTCCATGGCAGGAGAGAAGATAGCACACAGGTTACCATTTGTGAGTGTTTGCACTTGGCACAGAACAGATGACTACCAAGAACCAGCAGTTGCACACACGTGCCTGAACACACATATTGTGTCTCTCAAAGTCACTTAGCAGTTTCGAAACCACTAAGCTGGGAGAATCACAACTATTTTTTAATGGCCCAGAATTCCAGTTCTTAAGTAACACAGTATTTATTAATATATCAAGAAATAAAGATTGCAAATGGTAAGTCTTCCCTCTTAATCCAAATTCTTCCATTTTCTGGAAGCCCTGCAGACCATCTCTACTGTTTAAAAATGGAACAAAAAGAAGTTTTAAGGATATTAGTACATATTTTTAAAAATAATTCTTTTCTCTGGTTAATCATCTGAATAACTCATCGTAAGTTCATTAAATTGTTTTCTGAGGACTGACTTAAAATATAAATTATGTCTACGTTTTTCTAGGATGTAGGAGAGCATTTACTGTGGTATATTAGCTTGACTATTCAGTAAGGTTGGGATAATTCCCTCTTTGGCCTTATAGCCAAGGGTATTTCCATTGCTAAAAAGGAGGATGATATCTTGCCCTCTCGACAGAACATCACTGGCCACACTGGGTACAGATAGCAAAGTCACTCCTTCACAAAACTCTCTAAAAGTTTTCTTTTAAATGCTCAAGAAATGTACACTATTAGCTGCACAAAACTTGTAACCCACACTATTTGTGGATCTATGAGATTCCTCCAAGGAAAAAAGCACCAACTTCTAAACAAGCAAGAACGAGGGCCCAGAGCTGTCAGTTTTACTCCCACAGTAATCCACACAACCACAGCTTGGTCCATCATCTTGACTCTCAACAGAAGTTATGCAAGGATAGATTGATGAGTTATCCAGTGTTTACTCCTAACATCTACTTTGACTAATTAAAACAGACTGCACTAGTTTGAATTTGAATGCACAAGTTCTCTGCACTGTAACTAAACTCTGTCTTAAGCTTCTTATTTTAGAGATCTCTGAAGAGGAAGGCAACTGAACTAATCCCCTGAATTGCACTGATGTTCATTTTTTTGCATAATACTAAATGGATCTTTCATTACAGCATGATAGGTACCTTCTGCATTGATATTCAAATGTTTCATGCTATAGAAGGGAATTTTATTTCGGTTTCGGTCCAACTAAGTTTTCTCCAGCTTGCCAAAAGATTATTTTTTTAATGCTCTCTGAATGTTTCCATATTGCAGTACCCTCTGAATGTTGCTACCTATACAACAGCAACAATTCATGAAAGACTAAAGTGCTGCATCAAACATTTTAGCAGTAACAGCTACTCACACTTGCAGTTACTAAACCAACAAAATGGCTTGTAAGCCAGCACAAGTGAGCAGAAATAAATGAATGCCCAAAACTGCTCAGGACCATTGCTTGAATTTTTACAGCTTTATAAATATCTGAACCCAAGGACTGGGGAAATCAGGAGTGGCAAAGGACCAACTCACAGTATGGGAAGAGCTGCCACAGTATCAAGTCTTTCTTGAAAACAGACAAATCAAACACCTAGCTTTAGTTTTGGTGTTGCTTGGTTAATAAATATCCAACCAAGGCAAATATCTAGAATGCTTTCACAAGAACAAAGCTTAGTTCCTCCCTTTAAAACCTCACGAATGGGTTTTTAAACTAGAATCTAAAAGGAGGAAAATGTTAAGCTTTTCCTTCCCAACTTTACTTTTGATAAAAATCAAATTGCATATTTTTTCCTGTTTTTGTAAGCCCTCTGCAAATTTCAGATTTTTTGAGATTTGCAAAAGGAAAAAAACAACAAAAGTTCCATTTCACTTACCACAGCTCAAGGTAGTTCTGTTTTTCATGCCTCAGTTTTGTCAAGCTTGCTCATTCTTGATTTTACTTCATCTGTATTTACCAGAACAGAAATTGATTTTAGATGCTCTCCATGCATAAGATAATCTTAAGAAGAAAAATGTTATTCCTCTGGTTCAAGAAACATGAGCTATGCTATACTACAGGTGCACTAAGCAAAACAAGATACTGCCTACAGCATAGGATGGAAAATACACTGTGGAGAAACATGAAGCTCAGTGTTTCTGTCCCTACCCCACACACAAAGAAACCACAACAGATACTGAAAAAAAAAAGTGTACATACTTTATTGAAAGCTGGGGCAATAGACAGAAGAGCATTTACAAGTTTTAAGATAACATAAATGCGTAATAGTTTCTTTCCCTACACCCTATTCTAGGAAAACTCTGCAGACTATCAATTTTCAAAGTCCTTTACTTCTATACACAAGAGTCCAGAACTCAAATTTACCAGATACATCCTAACACTTCCCATACTTTAGAGATTCTGTGGTTACTTATTAATTGTATTAAAATACCTCTGGTAGGAAACTATTTCAATAGGAAATGTGGATTCAGTATTGCAAAACATTAGCAATATACAATTTTTACAGCAAGTGACAGACCACTGCAGATCTACAGAGATCATTATTCAATACAATTGGCTTTTTACCATCTCACAATCCTCTTTAAATAAATATTTAACAAAAGCGCCTCACTTCAAACACTGGACGTAACATCGCAGATAAAGAGTATCAATCACGTTGCAGAAATGCTACAACAAAGCCCCTTTCACCCGCCAGTCTTGAGATAGCAAATCCTGCAATTCTTCTTCATCTTCACTACCAATAGCCTCATCCTCTTTCTCCTGTGTTGCTCTTAATCTCATGGCTTCCTTTAACTTCTCCTTCATCAGATCCTGGCGGTTACGCAAAAGCTCAACACGGCGGTAACATTCACTGTTGAAAAGTAAACCACTTATTAACACTTCTGGCCTATCCACAGTAATTGGGTTTTCTACAGTGCTGGACTTTGCTTCTCCAACTTCGGATAAAAGCTCCACAGCTTCTTATCAACTTAAAAATAAGCTTTCAATATGCTACTGCACCTTCTCTGTGTTACAGACCAGAGGAGAGGGGGAGGTGCTATCAGTTCTCTAGCCATGAGATCTAATCCCAACACTTAATAGCTGCAGTACCGAAGCACAGAACCAGTATCCACTTCCCACACAAGAACTGACACCATTCTCTCATGGTTTTCATATGTGGTAAAAAGGCAAGGTGTCAATTGGCTATTTCAGTAACTTTAATGACAGCATCTCTGAAAATGAAGGCAGCAGCACAAGTGTTCTGGTTCTTTGTCTGTTTACTGCATGCTATAATGAAACATTTCTAAAGTAAACACAATTCACAAATTCAGTTTTCCAGTTACTTAAGAAGTTCTGTTGTTGAACTCTGTTGTATAAACTTGTTGTTTATAACAATTATTCTAGCCATTTTAGTAAGGCATTTTGTTGAAAATGCCAAGGAGTATCATACTGGTTTAAGTACATCTTTGTTTCTTTCATTCCTACTTGCAAGGAAGAATCAACAAGCAAAGATACTTATCTGGATCCTCTGTGCCTTTGTGTATCTGCAATACAATTACTTACAGGTTGTCACAGGTGAAGATTTGAAGGCAAAGGAAAACATTAATGTCACTGGAATTAATGTGATATTGTATTCAATTCAGAATAGCCTACATTTAAATACACTTAGAAGACAAAGCTCAAAAAATAATCTAAAAAAAAAACCCAAACAACCCAAAACTATTTTCAACTTTTAGTTTGGGGGAAAACAATTTTGGCCACAAACTTGAAATTCTCTACAAATTCCTGACTTCAGTTCTACATACTAGAGGATCCTAAGGTGATGGGAAAACTGAATGCTACAAGCTCAAGTCCTCTCCAAAATAATACAAACGTTGTTAAAAGAAATTTCTGTACTCCCAAAGCTCAATTAGAGCTCAAACCTATTATTATATGCTGATTATCTGTAGAACTTCAATCTGTCCAGGTGGCTTAAGTGTTGCTTTAATTCCCAGTGTCTTCTTTTTGTTGCAAAGTTCATTAAGATTAGAATTCATCATCTTCTTTTCAATCACTACCACTGTCATAATCACTGCTAACCAACATGTAAAGCCACCATGATAATAACAGTCTGTTCCACTAAGCTGAATTCCACGTTACTGTAGAGTAACTAATGTTCTTCCAACTGCTACACTTACCATTTGAACAAAACAAATAAAAAAACCCACTTCATATAATGAAGTGCATCATTCCACAGAGTCTTTAAGTGAGCTTTCATTAGAAACGAGGAGAGTTAGTCACAGAACAGGAGGTTTTCAGTACAGCAACTGGATAATAAAAACACAAGTCTCATTACTGAAATTTTAATTGCAGTGCAGAGGACCAGACCTTGGGTTTTTTTATGTTCACATAAAATCTAAATCAATCAGAACTCACAGAGAGATACAAATTAAGACATTTGACAAGGGAAGGGGGAGAGTTTGTTCAAAGAGTTTGCCTTCTTTTGCCTAGCTTTATTTCACCCATGCCCGCTTGCTGTACTTTTCAGTGATTTCAGTGCGTTCTCTTCGCAAGTAACTACATAACCTTGCACCAAAATTCATGTTTTTATTAGGTATCATTTTGCAGTTTGATAGAGTCTTGTCTTCATCCTTCGCATATTTAGGTAATTAATGAAAGTTAGTACCACAGAAAATTAATACTGAAAGCGTTCTTAGCGCTCTAGACAAATAGCAATCCACTATTGCTGGAGAACAGAAAGTTTGAGGAAAAATGAATCTACTTACATCTGCTCATCAATTTCTTCAATCTGACGATCTAGTCGTCCCTCCTCATCCTCTTCTGCCACTATTGCTTCTGAAATCTAAACCAGAAAAGTGCTAAGAAAATTCACCTTCATCCCAAATTTCATTGTTAGTTTTGATGTCTGTGTCTTCCCTTCCTCCCCTCTACCTCAAGTCAATGTCAATCTCCTATATATACACACTCCAACCTTCACAAAAGACTCTGGAAGCAAACACAGAAAAAAATTATCTGGTTTAATGGAAATTCTTGAAATGGAAATGTTTCTTCTTAAAACTAAATCCAGTTTGGCTGCTATGGGGTTAACATTTTCAATTTTTTACTGTTTGAAACTGAACATATACTACAAGCATCCAAAGTCTAAGTTTGCAACCCAATGCTTGGGACTTAAATTACACAGGGTTATTTAGAGTACTAGTTAAATGTTCCACTAGATCCCGAAGTGTTTCTAACCTGTTATATTTTTCAGCATATACTTTCTCAAATCTGAATGTCTGGGAGATGCTATGCAATCAATGGTCCACGCATAACTGAGAAGATTCCTTCTAAGATGAAGAACTATCTGAATGGCTAATGCTAGCAAAATGTATCCACCACTGCTTTTGTATGAACATTCGCTCTATTTATAGTGCTGACCGCTTTAAAATGAGCAACAATCAAATTTTTTTTGCACCACTTTTCTTAGCAGTTGACATATGAGAAGTTACTTACAATTAAATTTTTTAAAATAGCTAATATTCTTGGAAGAGACTGAGAATATCAGGTATCTTTAGTCATTTAATTTTGTATGAAAGAACAGATGAAAACCTGTTCCAGGAAGACTTTCCACACAATGCTAAAAAGAAAGTATAGAAAGACTGTGGCCCACTTACATGTCTCACATATAAAATTTTTTGTCACTTTCCCAAATTTGGGGGTTCCTTTCCATCACATTTAAATTAACCAAAAAGTCCATGTGACCTAAGCTTTTATAGACTGTTTTTCAAAAAGATAAACGAGTGGTATTTTGTTTTGCATCTTTCAAGGTTAAAACATGAATCTCATATAAAGATTATGTCCTGTTTGCATACAGGATACTGGTCTGAGGGATATGCTGTCTTATTTAAATACAATTTAACAAATGTAACTAGATGTATATTGATGACTCAATCCTGTTCAGAAAGTGTTTTTTACAACTTAATTTCCCTGAAGTGGAAAATAAAAGGAACCCTTTGCTCATTTATAAAGTGCATTTAATGACACACTGCATTGCAACAAACAGCTGACAAATGCAGATGTCAGTCGTTCTGCAGAGCTGCATGAAACTGCTGTTTTACTTATTGTATAGTATTTAGAATCAATAAAAATAGATTCCATTACTTACTGTGTTGACCTGTCGTATTGCCTTTTGAAATTCATCCCATTCTTTGTCCATCTGATCCTTTGGAGCATCAACTTTTCGCACCTAAAGAACATAACAAGCAAGCTTATTAACAATTTATGTCAAGTGACTCTTTGGGGCACTGTAAAGCATCTGGAGAAAGAGGGCAAATTATGCTGTGTTGTTCTCAGTGTGGTTAACATACTTTAGTCTAAGTAACATATATGAATAAGGAAGTGCAGCTGCACGATGGCTTTGGAGAATAAAGTCTGATGCCACTCCTGGATTAAGACAACATCCTTGACTGTAGCATTTAAGAATAACTCATTTAGAACAGATGGTGTGAAATGTTTGAAGTAACAGAAGTGACTAAGTCTGTTAATTTGATAAGTCTGTAATTTCACTATGTCTGGTGGCAATTTTTAAATTCCTCTGTAAGCTGCTTATTTAATTGTATATAGTAGCTATCTCACAAGCAAAAAAGCAGTGAATTATCTGCCTCTGGCATAATATAAAACATCAAATTGCTCAGTCAGTAGTCTGACTATATTTCAAACCTAGTCTAATTTGGTTGGCTAACAGAAATACAGCTCCACATCAATTTTACCAACATGCAAAGCTTTTTCTTCTGTCATAGGTAGCATGAACTATTGAAAGAAGACAACTGAAAAAGCAGTAGCTGTAAGAATATGTTTAAGTTCTTTAAGGTAATGAAAATCAGAATATGTTTTTAATACAAACAAACAAGATAATCTACTTGTGCAATCAAAAACTCCACAATTCAAGACTGGAAGATGCCACATGTATTAAAAAGCAGGTAATGTCTAGCTCTGGACTAGATAGAAATTATACAGCTAGGAGAACTACACAGTTTGAAGAAAGTAAGTCATAACACCATCTTTCTGCATTATTTTTATTTTTCCTTTATTCCTTCCTCTCTTTTGTTAACCTACCAGTCATCATCACGGTAAAGGCAACATTTTGGTACATTTTGTTCCTGAACTGTATAATATCTAGTAAGGATTAAATTTACAGAGTTAATTAGAAGCTTCCAAACAAACTACATACTGGAGAGTAAAGGTCATCATTTCATTCTTCTGTGATTATTTCTATCATATGTGTACATACTGTGTTATTACACACTGTGGTTGTCTTCTGTAATTCATAACTATTTGTGTTTCTTACAATAAATTTAAACACTAAAAATATTATTTTTCCTTGAAATATTTATCTAATTGATATTTTTTAGGTTTTATAAATTCCTGATATAAAGAACAATCATTTTTTCAAGCCCACAATCTCCATTCCACATGCTCACTACTAATTCTGAAAATAATCATTTTGCGTACGATTCCAACACAGAATCAATGCAGCCATTTCGGTATAAGTGATGTCACAAACGTTTTCCTCCCTCTGCATAATAGCTACATTTAGAAGAGGCTGATTAAAAAAAAGCACTTGCAGGCAACTGAACCACAGAAACATTCAGGTAGGAAAAGACTCTCAGGATCACCAAGTGCTAACTTATTTTTGAAGGAAGGCCTAACTGAAACATGCATCCATTTGTAAATTTTATCAGCTGAAACAATAACTAAAACCAAAGTCACTAACCAGCATCCTCACAGATCCAAGTGGATTCTCCTCTGCCTGCTGGGCATTCCTGCTTTTTACAAGTTTCCCAACCCACGGTGAAATAAGCATTTGAAAAATTTAATACTCCAACTAGTCATACGCAAAAACCACCACCAACAAAAAAAGGTGTGCATTTTTCAGCTACATATTTCAATATGTCATTATTGTGAAGTACTCACATATGCCAACATGTGGATATGAGTGGTGCCTAAAGAATCTTGCCAGAGTAAATAAAAGACACCCAAACTTAAAATTGGTACAGTGGGACTAACTGAACACAAAAAAAAGGCATTATTTGGAAGGTCTCCAAATCAGAAGTTATGGTTCAATCTCACAATTCAATTTAAATATGCCAGCACCCTTCCACAAAGAGAATGATATGAAAACAGAGAAAATAGAAAAAGACTCTGAGTCTGAAACACTGTGATTTCAATAAAGCAAGCAGGAAAGATGTCAAATCTCTGGCAATTTTACAAAACAAATAAAAAAACACTTGTATTTCAAATATTGTTTATTTTGGTCATCATTTGGTACTGTGCAAGTTGAAGGAAATATGAATGATTTTGATCAAAATTTCTATTTTTTAATTGTAGTATTTTTTTTGAGAAATGCGTTGAATGTCCACATTTCTTTTCCAAGCACCAAAAAAAACCCCACAAAAAAACCACGTACACACCCCAGAGTTGTAAAAGACAAAAGAGCAGAAGATGTAGTTCACTGTTGCAATGCACTAGTACTAGAGATTACAGTCTATGCCATAATCTATTTGCATTCTATAGGATGTAAGTATCAGTCACACAGCAACTCCTAGTGCTTTTCAACAGATCTCCCCAGAGAACATTAGAGAACTAATTTCACATCCTCAATTCCAAAGCATAATTGGCTACACAAATTAGGCGAAATGCTTTTCCTGAGGTGATGTGAAGAATAAAAATAACAGGTGGATTGTCCAAATCCAAGTAGAGCATTTTAACTAACACATCACCTTTTCTTGAAAAGCCACAAAGAAAACACAGTTAAAAATACCTTTAGAGAGATGAGTCAACAAGGTCTTCCTCTGTCCCTTTTTCATGTTTTCTAGTTAATGCAAAATGAATGGTTCAGCTGCACCAGGAGCGGTCTGAACCGGACATTACCAGACAGGTCTTTACCAAGAGGTTGCTCAAACACTGGACTTCCTACAGAGGTGGTTGTTCTCCCAGTCCTGTGAAGTGTTTAAAAGGCATTTGGACAATGCTCTTAATGCTTTAACTTTTGGTCAGTCCTGAAGTGGTTAGGCAGCTGGACTACATGATCATTGCATGTTCTTTCCAATTGAAATAGTCCCATTCTATATTCCACTCTATATAATACAGTCACTTTCTTACATTCTGGTATGACCTGAGCAAATGTCCTTAGTACTTAGAAAATTATTACAATTGGCAGAAATAAATCTAGCACATAAGAGCAGATCACTTACTTTTGCATCCACTTCAGGATCATCAAAGAAACCTTCTGGCAAAGCTTCAGCAGTGTTTTCTTTCCTGAAATTGTTGATTACTATTAACACTTTACAGTCTACTTTATTGTAGAGGTAAAAATAGTCAAGAATAAAAGCCAAAATCTTTTTAAAAGAGCCTAGAAATGGAGAAAGATTTTAACACCACAAGTTTTGCCTACAATCCGTAAAACTTGTTTCTTCAGCTTGGTCTTGCCTAACATACAAGGAGCTGCACAGACAGGTTTAAATCCTGTTGTTAAAGCAAGAGCTATAGCTTAGACTTCTTCATAAACTATTCTTTCCAGCATGCTGAATACACATTTTAACAGTACAATCTCTACTTTATAAAGTCTAATAATTCGCCCAAGAGAGATGAGCCATTACTAGACAACAAGCAAATGGTTTTCATTAAGCAGTTAAAAGCAGTGGTTGATACTAAGCTTCCAAAGTATTCTGGGTTACAGTTAGCAAGCAGAGAGTCTCATAGACACCATGTGATATTGCTCCATTTCTTATCCTGCCCCTGGGATGCAAAATACCTGTTTGAAGCCATACTGGAGGTTGACATACATACAAACTATTCTGAATACAAGTTAATAAAATGACAGATTTCTAAGTGACTGCAGTCTGAATCGTCTTGATGAACAATGTTTATTTGCAGTTCCCAAATCCATCAATATTTGATTTGACTGCTTACCTTTCTACTACCTTCTCTTGTATCTCTGCTTTTTGTATGGATCCTGAATGGGAAACTATAGGAGCAGCTGTAGTTTTGCTGTCAAAGAAGTCTACAAGAAAGGACGAAAGTATCTGAACAAAAGGAACAACAGTTCAAGCTTCTTTAAAAATTATGACTAGGCAGGCATTTTTATTTATTCCTTACTGAATCAAGAGATGAACAGCCAGATATTATTTAACTTTGCAGCCTTTAAATAATGAGAAACCATCATCAATAAGCATGCTCAGAAAACACCACTAACAACATAGCAAAGAATCTTCTTTCTCTACCACCAACGTTACACATGATAATCAGATAATAGTGAATAATTAGAAAATTAATTAAAATCCTTCAAACATCAGTCAATACATAGCTTCTCCTTAATGAATCACTATTTCAGTCAGCATTACCTGCAGGCAGAGAATTAGCTATTGATTCCTGAGTTGGAGGGGAAATTTCAGTTTTATGTGTAACAGAAGATTTGTTTGATAGATCTTGATCCTCCTCTTCATCATCGTCATCATCATCGTCGTAAATTCCCGATAATAAACTAGGACCTGGACTCTTTGAAACCTGTGCATTTGAACCATGTTGCTTTGTTTCTTCAAAAAAATCTGCTGGTAGCCTAGCAAAGAACACCCAATGTTACGTCATATCACCAAGCTCAGCTACAGTCTAGCATCCACAACCTAGACAATCTATGAGCAATGCAACTGTTTAGATACACAAACTGCCCAGCTACCAATGACACCACTGTCTGAAGACACATACTTGTTGCTTTCATGTACTTTCATCTGCAGTTCCTCAGAAATGCTCAGGTTAATTCTGAAAACACTATTTCTGTTCCATTTTTGTATTTCAATATTCAGTATCAAAAACATCAATAAAAATATCCTGTAACATAGTATATGTCGAGGAATAGCGGTTTAAGTAATTTTGTTTCCACAAAATTACTTGTATCAGTACAGCTGCTGTGAAGACAGTAAAATAATAGTTCAGCAGTCATATTGATAATCCTCACGTATAACACAACTACCTATTTGGGCTACCTATGGCTGCTCAGAACTTCATCTTAGAAAAGCCACACAGGCTCAGCAATGCTTAGGATCATTGCAAGCCTGCAAGTCAAACATTTTTCCAGGTTATATTTTAACATACTGGTCTGTTTAATAATGAACATACCTCTCAACTCCTAATTTTGCACACGTGCAAAATTTCTAAAGGTATCTTCTACTGTAAAGACAACAGCATACAGTATCTATGCAAGACAGTGATAATTTGTCCTGTGAAGAGAATAGGAGACCTGCAGGCCTCATGTGACATATATCAACCCCACAAAGGTGTCTGAATACCATGAGAAATCTTTAGTGGTAGGAAGATGCTTAAGCCAATCCCATCAAGTCAAATACACTCCTATAGGAGTTCCACTGCAAGATGTGCATTTGCATGTATTTTAAGTGACAAAAATACCTTCAGACAGATCTGTTCACAACATTTTAGTAGTTTTTGTGAATAAATACCATTTAAATATTTAAACATAGATTTAAAATTTGTCTTAATTTCAGACAACCATCTCTTCTGCAGTATGCTAGCATTAAAGATTAGAATACATGCTACACCCTAGTTTAATTCTAAAATTTTCTATCTAATATTAATTCTTATAAGTCTGATAGTAGCAATAAAAGAACTCCTGCTGTATTAGAGACTCCAGAGTTAACAACACGATTTTTTCATCTGCAAACGAGAGAGTTGCTGCCATGTTCACGAATATACACCCACATTAACAAATAGGCAGAAGCAGAGATCTACTGATTCTCTCTGGGTAGAAAGAGATGAGGCAGAATTAGATGACAATGCAGCAGTTGGTAGTTACAAAATTCTCATGTGTATTAAGATCTACTTACCCAGATGTAGATGTATGTGGCTTTTCATTCGTACCTGTAGAATACCCAAGAGTTACATCTTGCAATACATGCTTTTGAAAGGAACGTCCCTCAAACTAGTACAGCAGCAACTTCACAAAGACAATCCTTCATGTATTTCCATGTTTAGTAGCATTCAGGGGAAAAAATTCTCCCCACAAAATAGAAAACCCCAAACATATCTTTCCTTTACTAAGAGTTTTCATGTGTGATTTGAAGCAAACCAGTGGCTTGATCCCAATGAAGTTTAGTAACATCACTTTTGGAAAAGTGCTTCTACTATTCAATTTACATTGTTTCTGGTACTGTTTAGACCAAGTCCACATCTCCATGACCTAATTTAAGCAAATAACCCAAAAGAAAAACTAGGTAAGCTACCAATAGTGAAGTTTTCTCCAGACCAATGAACTCAGAGCAAGAGTAGCACAGACTTTTTCCCTACTCAGCAACAACAGGCTAACATTTGCTCAACAGTTTTGTGTATTCATGCTCACTTCCACTGGAAAAAAAAAACAACCAACAAACCAACAATAAAACAAACCCAAAAAATCAAAACAATTCAAGATGTGAAATGACTAGATTCTGGCACATGTCTGATAAACTTATTTTTCTCTCCTCACCTTTAATTCTCTTTAGCTCTGCATTTTCTGTGTCCACACTTTTCCTCTTGACAGGATGAGATGTGTTAGCAGATGAACCAGTTGCTGTCTGCTTCGTGCCTTTTAATTCCGCAACTTTCTGTGGAGGAGTACAAAATTCAGGAAGCTTTCCTAGCAGGAATTTCTGGATTGCAGTTTACAATACAGCATTCTTAGAACAATTTATTAAAGTGAGTTATTATCTTTCTAGAACAATATCACTGAAAGAGACAGCACAGATACATAAATCAAGGCCGTTTCTGTTGAACGATGTGAAAGGAGGGCAGAGGAACTGACACTGGCACAAGAGATTCAGTATGAGACTAAGATCAGTGACATTTACAGCAATAAGACACCGGAGGAAAGGCTGGACTTACCCTAAGGTCATGGAATATTAAAACACAACAGCAGTATTAAAAACATGTCACTATGCCTTGCCATGATTATCTATTCATAATGTTGACAATTAATTCAGAACAACTTTTGTCTTTTCCTCACTACTTGTAAAATTAAACGCACTCAGCTTCTACGAAGCAGTCACAAAATTGTAAACGTTAACAAAATTTGGATTTAAGGCTGCATCCAACTTACAAGCTCCCTGAACCCGACTTACAAATTCTTTGTATCTATCGCTAAATGATATTTAAAAAGAAAGTTTACTTTCTTAACCTCGCGTAGCTGTCCCTTGACAACATACAGATAACAAAGCAATCCCAAGAACGGTTTCCAAGTCATAGCTCAAGACAAGTGTCAGCTAAACGATGTCGTTAACTTGGGCACAGCTTCACGTTAAGAGTAAGCCCCTTGAAAGACAAAGGGCGATTCTCACAAATCTCCACTGATTTTAAGAAAACAAGACAAAATAATCAGGTTTGTTTTCACACCGCTCTCTCCCGGTAGATACGCCGCTGTTACCTATTACCGAGCGCCTCAAAGAGCAGCAAACCCTGAGGCTCAGTTAAAGCAGTGTAGCCTCCCCAATCCTTCCCCCTTCTCACGTGGGCCCCAGTTATTTCTGAACAACCAGCCAGCGCCAAGCTCAGACTCGCACCCCAAGCCAGCGGGCAGCCAGGCCTATCGGGGCACGGGCACTGCCACTCGCCAGCCAGAGCGGGAAGCCAGGGCCCCTCACCTCACGGTGCTGCTTGCCCAGGACGTGCGTCTGCCACAGCAGCTCGCTCTTCACGGGCACGCTGCACAGCGTGCAGCTGAGGTGTCCCAGGCTGTTGTACGTGGCGGCCGCTGTTAAGGAAAGCAACGCGCTGCGGCGCGGACCCTCACCCCTCAGCAGCCGCCCCCTCCCACACACAGCGCCGGGCCGGGCCGCTGCGGCCCTCGAGGGGACTTAGAAAGCTCAGTGCCGAGGATATTTGGCGAAGGGCGAGTCGATCCGCTTCTTGCCCGCGTTCTGCCGCTGCTTCTCCCGCATGAGACGCCGCAGCTCCTCCTGTCGCACCTGCTTCCGGCCAGAGCCCACCCCGGCCGCCGCCATCTTTTCCCGACGCGCAAAGGCACCTACGGCTCCGCCTCGCCGCGCCAGGCACGCCGGGACCGCGGCGCTTAGGGGCGGCCCCATCCTCGCCGTGAGGCGGGAACGGAGGCGTCGCGGCCAGTCCCCCGGGGGGCGGGGCCATGGGCCCGAGGCCGCCTGCCGCCCCCCGCAGAAGAGGAAGCGGAGAGGTGAAGTAGCGTTGTGGGAGGGGTAGCATTACATCATTTGGCTTGATCAGGATTTCCAGTAGTTTAGCCTTTAGAACGCCACCAGAACTGGAAAGGCACGGTCGTCCTGCTAAGGGCCACACCTGTGCATGAACGCCTCAAAAAGTGTCCCGAAAACAAGTTAAAAAAAAAAGGGGAGGGGGGAGGGGAACCTGCTTAAAATATTTTGTTTTATAAACCAAACCAGACTTCTTAATGTTCTAGCATTACTGCTAGTCACAGTAACATTCTAGGCCCTCGGAAAGCCTGGCACAACCACCTCTACCCAAACACTTCCCACTTGCCTGCACAGTAAGCTTTACCCAGAGCAGCAACCCCCCTCCCCACTAAAATACGGCCCATTTACAGCATTCAGGAACTGCAGCATGACCAAGGACAGAAGAGAATTTTCCGTATTTTATTTATACCCTTCCATTTATGATAGTACAATAAAACAAAAGAAAAAAATCTAGCCCCAACTTCCATGGTGCCAAGTGCTTCACACCCCAAACCACAAGTGACTATTAGTATTTTTGAAAAGCGTGTGACAGATGCATTGCTGCAGATTCAACAGCGGCACTGCCTTCAGGAGGACTTGGCCGCAGAGGACACTGCTACAAGCAGTGGATTTCACAATGTGCCTAGAGACCAAGCCATCCGACAGCTTCAGGCTCCACAGCACCCAGCACAACACAGGGTTGGTTTGTTTCACACCAACCTACAGGAGCTGGTGGAGGAAACAGGGTGAGGAAGTGTGTAATTTGATTTCCACCTTCATAAAAGACAAATTTTGGGTAAAACATTTTGCTCGCGTTGCACATATGAAGTATGTAAACAGACAGAGTAATACAGCAGCTGGAGGAAGACAATGGGGTAAGTGCAACTAAGGCAATGGAGGTAATTTCTCTTGACATTATCAGGGATGCCAGTTGAGGTGAGGAAACAATTCAGTAGCAAAACAGGTATCACACTAACACCTAGACTACAAAATCAGTGAGAATATAGCTTAAGCTTGATTGAGGTCTATGTTTACCTTCACAAATTCTAAAGCATATTCAAAATCTCCTCTTTCTTCCCCTTCCTCCCACACTTGTAGGCTGCTGTACGTTTCAAAAGCGTATGTTTTCTTTTACTGAAACTCAAGGCTACTAAAAAAAAAAAAGTATGATTTGCCTTTCAAAACTAAGAATAAAAATCAGAAAATCAATTCACTGTAGGAGATCTTAGATTATTCTAAAGAAAACCACCTATTTTCCAAAATGAATCAATTTTTATATTTGGAAGACAAAATACTTTGTACTGCACACACATTTGTCCTAGAAACCAAACACTCTAATAACAGGAATTACCTCTGTAGGGTTAACTACAGCTCAGAACACCTACCCTTTGCTGAGTCTGGATGTGTTGGTGGTAAAGCTTCATCATCACTCTCTTTGTTTCAAGTACCAGGTTATCACGTCTATGGATCACCTTAAAAGTTAATCGACGTGGCTTTGACTTGTGAGGCAGAGGATGTACTCACACAAGCACATCTCAAGAAGAAGCAAGTTTCTAGAAAGGAGTGCTGGGAAGATGACATTTGCTATAGCTGCAGTGTTCTCACCCAAGAGAGAAAAATATGGAGGAGCAGCAGAAATAGACAGTCATAGCCATGACTACACATCCCAGTTCTCTTCATGGGCACAAGAAGATGCTTTGCTCATTTTATGTCCACCTGTGAAAGTTCAGTGCGTTATAAGGATTATTCCTTTCTATCACAGGAAAGCGGCTCATTTTGCATTCCCTGAATTAGGCAACAGTATTGCTAACAGTTTAAAAGTTAGCTGAATCTGATTTGGAAGCAGCACCAAGCTAGGTAGGGCTTCAAAAAAATGGCTACAACCAACTCCTCTTCCTCGTAACCCTAAAGTGCAGGGAAAATTCAGCATGACCAGACTGGTAGCCTAGGAAAAAATAGTCCTACCAAGCACACTCTTTCCTAATATGGGAAAGACAGCTTCCTAGGAATTCAGACCTTAAAATTCTCCACAGATGCTGAAAAGAGAGTTACATATGGAATTAAAAAAACAAAAAACAAAAAACAAAACAAAACAAAAAAAAAAAAAAAAAAAAAACACCACAAGACCACACCTTGAAGAAATTAGTCAACAGTGAAAAATACAGCAATTCCAATTTTGATAGGTCAAACATCTTTTTTAGAGTAAAAGTGACCCTTTCTAATGCAGGGCTATCACTTCAATTTCTCCAACAGCATTTTTCCCTGAAGAAATGTTCCTCCAGTCAAAAATATCAAAGATAATATTTTAATGGTAATAGTTGAAGTACTATTTAATTTTTATAATTATCAGAAAATAATACCTTTTCCTACACATTTCCTATTTTTATATAAAAGGGACGGAAATCTCAAATTAGTCACATATGGATAAAGGCCATTTCAGAATATCCTCACTATGATTCCTTTGAGACAAATGAGCTTTTCTTCCACACAGAAACAGGCTCCTTACCAGTCACTGCTTCACCAGCTACTGCGGATATGACTGACCACAAGCATCAGTGAAAAAGCAACCCTCCCGACAGGTATATCAGCTAGGGCTCTGGCCAACAACTGCAAAGTTGGCTGCACCTGCAGACAGTTACTATCTGCTGCAAAAAGCTTGTTTTTCACCTAACAGAGCAGGTCACTTGTGGCACATAACTTGACTGAAAGAATCAGTTCTAACATTCAGACACATGGCACTGCTAAAATGAAGTTGTGTCACTTTGTAGCATTACAAAAATTCCATAAAAATTACCTTGACAGACTAGAAATAACCACTGCATTTTTCCATTAAATATAGCATCAGGAATTCAGTACATTCAGGGGAAAAAAAGTATTAAAACCATTTTCAAAATAGCTCCTTACTTATAACTTCCTTGAACTGAATCCTTGGTACATGAGCAGCATGAGTAATCTCATCTCATTTCCCACCATAACTCAAGACAAAACACAAATAATAAAAGCAAGAATTATCTACAAAAACCACAATACATCAGAAATCTATGTAGAAGACATAAGTCTATATCAAGGAGCTCAGTAACAACTTAAAGCACCACTCAAAATTCAGTACCATACATGTTACAGTACATTCCATTTATTATGACAATTTAAGGCTAAAATAGGTATGACTCCCTTATAGTCATCTTTCTTGTATTTATAAACGCATACAAACATTAAGTAGATACAAACGCATAGGAGTTTTCTTATTGCTCTGAACTGTTTACTAGAATATTCAACTCGCCCACATGTCATCTTGGTTTGCCTTTTTCAGTCAATCTGAATTCCTACATCTGCCGTTTATGCCACTTAAAAGATTACAGACCTTCTCTGATTTGAGCTGTAAATAAATTCAAAGACATATCAGACAAAATTGTCCATCACTGCAAACTTTGTAACTTAGTTAAGTAAGCATTCATCCATAACATATATAACAATTCACCACAAAGATTATTTCTGTCATTCTTCAGGAAGGATATTCTTTTCAAAATAACAGGCCTAACCAAGCAGCAAACAAGACAATCAGCAAATAATGATTGGCTGCTACCAGTCTAACAGACCGGGCTTTTTCAAAATGAAACAAACCGAAAAGAAAGCTGAATACGTGCTCCAAAACAAAGAGCAAACTTTTCTTCCTGCTCACAGAGCAATTATGTTTCCTAATTACGTAGGGCAATGCCTTCTTATTCTGCCAGTGCCAAATTCTTTGACTGCAGCTTGTCCATTTCTTGACCAATACTTCCTTCAATGGTATCACACTGAGCAAGAAAAACCTGAAAGTAAGAAACGAACAAATGTTATTGCAGATCCAATTATAGCAATGGTAGATGCTTCTCGAGGACAGAAACCACAGTTTCCATCATGAATTTGAACCACCTTCCAGTCACAATTTTGTTTACCCAAAATCCAAAAGATGTATCATATTTGATAAGGCAATAATATGGTTGCTCATCCTCATCTGTCCTGCCACTGAAGTACTCTGAGTTGATCCAAAGGTCATAAACAACAATAAGCAACATAACCACCAAGACAAGTTAGTGCTTCAGTTTGGAACATGACTGCTAAACTCCTTTCTAAAACACATACTTGTGTAGCCAAGGGTGGTAGTGACAAACCTACACAGTCAAATTGAGAAGGAGCTTTCCTCAAACCAAGGCCTCTTCTATTTGTCAGGACTGCAGGGGTAACATGAACCCTCATCTTTATGAATAACTGTTGTACTTCAAACGACAGAAGACTGCATTCCAACAAGGGCAGTCCACAGCACCTTACAGTTTCTTAGAACCTTCCAAAAAATTCTAACAAGTGTAGCAACCCACACACAGCAAGTAAGAGTCAGCAGCCACTGGTCTCTGCTAGCGCACAGAACAAGTCAGCATGTTAAACTCATTCTTTTAGGCCATTCCAACGTCTGTGAGCACACTGTAGTTTCTAAGCAGACTCTCCCACTGTCAATTCAGACCTTGCACTCAGTTTTGTTATGTCTGCACTACATCTTAACAGTCAAACCAGGCAGATATTTAATAACCTTTAAATTACACTAAGAAACTTTATTCCATCAAGAACAGCAAAGTGTTATGCCATTGAATGTTTCATCATCATCATGGTGTTTTCAATCATCTGTCTTCAACCAATCATTTGAGCCAGCACCAACTGATGTGTAAGGGATAGTAAGTCAAGGCAATAAAAACTGCAAGTTGTTGGTCATGTTTTACATCTCCTGGTTCAGGAAGATATGTGCTTGCCAGCAACAGAAAGCAGCTAGTAGTTCTTCCTTGCTTTCATGAATAATTGGGAGCAATAGGCATAATTTGCCATCATTTTCTTGCTCTGGAAAAACACATTGTTGGTCTGAAACCCCTCAGATTCCTTTTCAGTCTTCAAAGGGTTTATAACCTACAACTGCAGAATACTGTGCCTATAAAAGCAATCAGTAATTCTGATTTCTGCTCACAGTTTGTTTTACAGTAAGAACAGTTCTTACACAAAGCTCCACTTATTTCTGCAATAACTTCAGCCCACAGTGCAGCTCTAGTATCTTGTCATTAGGTTTACTGCCATACCTCTACTGCAGTATTTTGCTGCTTTGGCTAGGCACATCGAATCAAGAATATGTTCCAAGTCACATATAACTATGCCAAACAACAATCTTTGTTTCAGTTTGCATTAACTGAACTCACTTCTGCAACTAAGTGTTCTATCCCTAAATCTACAACAAAAAACATTTCTACTATGAAGTACTTCTTGGTAAGGCTTCCTCTGAAACACATGGCTATTTTTTTTTTAAATTTGAGAAAAAATAATGGAAAGTATTTCATAAGGTTACAGTAAACCTCATATGTGAATGCAAGGTACTTTCACATTTTTTTAGGAGTCTGTGACTGAAGCTACCAAATACAAATAAAACAAGTAACATGGTATCATTACCATTCATTTATATAAGTCTGACCTTGAAGAGGTGGAAGGACAAATTCCAATATTTATTACAAACATACAGTTCATGGTCTGTTGTAGTTTAAGAGTTACCAAATGTGTTAGTTTGAAGCTAGCTAGAATGTTTTGGTGAGAAGAATGAGATTACAGACTGTGAAAGGAAAACAATGGTGATGTCTACTCACAGGCTTACTAAGAGATACAAGAAGAAGAATCAAAACATAGATAAGGCACTACTCCTGCTGGGGAGCTCTGAGCTGCATCCCTCTCTAACCTCACCCTCTGTTTCTCTAACTAATCCACTTAGCTTCCTAACTCCCTGGCCGAACTTCCATTCTTTCTTGGGACTGGGGTAAGGTTGAGAGGGGTAGGGGCAGTTGGGAGCCCCTCCTGGGGACTCAGGATTCTGGGAGGGGTGTTGTGTTTCTGTATTACCTTTTACCTTGTATATTTCTGTATATACTGTAAATATCTGCTTGTATATTCTGCTAAGCTGTAAATAAGCTTCATTCAAATTTCCAGAGCCGGCTGAGTCTAGTCTGGGTGATTTCCAAAGTGGGGGGCGGGGGGCGCAGGTAACACCCAAACCATCACACCAAGTGGGTAAGTAGAAATCCAAACCCCTAGGTGGGTGGGAAACCTGACCTCCAGGGAAGGGATTACCCAGGTCATGTTTATTCCCCCTCATTTCCTGCCTATCCCTCTATGTAACGGGGAGGATTTTCCAGTTCACTCTTTTGCCCTTCACCTTCCTGAGACCTGCTGACCACACAGTCAGGGCTGCTTGCCACATGGTCAGGCCTACTCCCTGTGGCCACACCTACCTCAGGGGAATCCACCGCCACCTGCAAACTGGTTCCATACATACCTGTACATATACCCTTTCCTAATATCTCTTTATATTCCCTTTCCCTAAATACCTTTTATTTTTTGTTAAAATTACTCTCATGATTTATAATTTATGTTCAACTGCCTTTGTTTACCCCTTACCTTTCCCTGCCTACTTTTTCCCCTATGGGGGAAGAGGGGCAAGG